>NC_092521.1:70443254-70756647 GCF_037038585.1 Patagioenas fasciata | reverse complement strand
CTTGGCGTGTTCTAGGACAAGAAGGTCTTCTGGTACATTACAGTGTAATAACTTTCTGAGCTGAAATTAAAAATTACTTACTCACAAATTTAGACCTTGTTTACAGACTTACTCCAATCAATGTAACACTAAACTTACTCTGATTATTCCAATACTATTCCAGATAAGACTTTCTATAACAGAGAAGTGTGATTTTCCTTTGTAGTCAGAAATTGAATAAAGTTGCATTTCTACCAATCCTTCTGCTCTGAAAGAGACAGCAGGACCCTGTTACAGAATGGTAGTAGGAACATGTGAGTACATATGTATTTGCCCATTTATTAAAAAGCTATCACATCATTATGGTCTAGACTACACATTTTTTTAATACCATTTTAGCCCTTAAGGTTATGACAGTAACTGAAAATATATGAATTTATCCAATGAAGCAGTACCAATCTGAAGATAGTGCTTGCCTGGAACAATATCTTTAATGTACTCCCAGGGGATGTTAACTCAAACCTAATTAAATTGATTTGAATGACACTTTCATTGGATGGAGCATAGATATGATACAGTGCAGGTGATTGGTAGTTATGGATAAGAACTGCTGAGGTGAGCTCTTCAAGTTCAGACACTTGCACCCTTATTCACAACCCTACCAAAGAGTCTTGGCTCTTACAAAACTAGCTCAGCCGGTTTAAAACAAATTGTTGTCTCTTATTAAGAGTTTTATCAGGAAATGTTTACATTTGGATAGCTGTCACACAGATAGGTAATGTGCTTTGGCGTCACGCTGCATGTGACCACACCACAGAGTACTAAAAATCCCCCAAACTCGCTGGTCTCTGCGTGAAAGACTCAGGGGGTCACTGCTTACATCTCCTAATCCTTTCAAACATGTGACTACAAAGATAATTTCTGCAACAAAGCAGACAGTGAACAACTGAAGAAATGAGCATCTCTTCTCTCATGGGGTTTTTTGTACTCTTCCCAAAAAACCAGCTTATTTTCAGGCAGTCCACTAATGAGAGCCAGGATTATCCTGAGGTGCCAGTTTTTGTCACTTGCACGTTTGAAATCCAATCTGTTAAAAAATGAGAATCCCTCGAGTCCCTGATGGGGAAAAAATAATAATTAAAAAATAATTAGCAGATTTTGTTGGGGAATATGGCAAAAGTGATGTGTGTTTTACATTTAGCTTTATTAAAAAAAAAAAAAAAGTTGCTTTTTTAGGGTAATATAGATTAAAAGACAAACTGTCACAACTTAGAGCCAAGAATTGACTTTTCCTGACATTTAACACATATTGAAGGCTTTAGATGATCTGTAATCATAAAAGTATGTGAATTTCCAAACCAGTCTATGCCAGTCTCAGAGAATTACCAACCACCCAACCAAATGTGATTAATTTTAGATTTAGAGTAAACACAGATGTGTTATGTTGTAGAAAGGCAAAAGCATATGTGTATTGACTTCTACTGCAGGCATCAGTATTCTGATGTCATGTTTTTTTTACCCTTCTCCCCTTATCTGAGTAGAGAATTTATTTTTTTCCTTTAGCTAACAGAAAATGGAGAGTCTTACTATGATCACACCTCATTTCAAGGTTCTTAATAAACTTTCAAGAAACTTAGGAGGGATAATAAAGATGGTTCACTTCTATCATAAGGACATAAAATAGAACAGGTTGTTTTTTGAAAGAGAAAGAGCAATCTAAAACATTGCATGCATGTGCTTTAGCCATTTTGTCTGAGAGGCAGCGCTCCTAAAAAGTGATCTCAGAATCCATTTAACACATTAAAAGGTTCAGATTAACAAAAGAAAACTTGGAATAATATAACTGTCTAGATATTGCAGATTTGAAGAGGTGTCAGACTTTTTCACATTTTTGTGAAGTGTAATGCTTCTGTTTGGTAATAACTTCAGTTCTTGCTTTAGCAAGACATTAGTAGTTGTATAAATGTATTAATTTTGGCTTAGAAATGCTAATAGAAATATTAATTTGGTAGCCTGGGAGAGTTTTGAACACATTTTGGAGACATTGGCAATTCATTTAGACCTACAGAAAGCCATAGAAGTTGTGACACTCCATGTTGTGAAATATGCCTGGTCCTCGCAGCATAATTAATTTCCATGAACAGCATGTCTTGCCTCACTGCAACGCACACCTGCAACCTCAATTAGGCAACCTGTTGGCTTCTCACTATCAAAAAGGAAAGAGTCCCCGTCTCCTCCTATCTTCTTCACTCTTTCCCACCTCCACAAGTCCCAGCTATGTGCTCCTGCTGCCTACATCACACCAGACCTGCTCAGCCACTGATAGAGGTCAGAAGACTGGCTTGCCAAAGCTTCCTCCTCTCCCAGGAAGCTGCATCATCTCCTGCAGGACTGGTGAGCTGGGCTGATTCACAGGGATGTCTAACAGGTGTTAGAGGTAGCACAAGGAAGAAAAAGGACCACATGGCAAGGGAAACCACTCTTATGCTACAAGTGAGTTATTTCATGAACTAAGAGACTCTTAACTGCAGATTTTATTAGTTTTCCATAACAAACTAAACAAAAGCTGGAGCAGTTCAAGGTCTGATTCATTAGTCGATCCAGTGTCCCTGCCTGTGGGAAGACCGGGAGAGTAAGAGTCAGTCTCTCAGTACCATAAAACTGATTCTACAAACTCCAGCAAGTTCTGTGAGATGCCACCAAAGTAAGCTAGCAGGAAATACTAGGCCCTAGTCCTAATTCCACTTCTCCCTGAAGATATAGGCATCTCTTTCCACTTGGGATTCAGAACCATGAACATCTGCCTTTCTGAAAGCAGGTACTAAACCCCATCTTTCAAAAGTTGAACAGAAGTCACACTTACGGCCCTGATACTTGCTTTTTATAGCACGCATCCTTGCAAGTGCTTGCTGTGTCCTCCACTTGGAGTTAGTCCTGTTCCTGCTGCTGCCAGAGGGGATTCAAACCCTCTTTTTCCCTAAGCACACCCTCTCTAAACACCAGGCTGGAAACCAGGCTGGTGTGGTGGGCGGGGTGTGTGGAAATGCTTTCTCCTCTACAGCTGAGGATGGAGGTTCTGTTTGTTCCACAGAGGACAACTCTGTAGGCTGGTATTAAACACAGTTGTCAAAATGGTCTGCTTACGTATTTTAGGTATTTATTTCTGTTACGTGTTTTGTCTAATGATAATTTTAATCCAAAATGCACAGTTGTGCAAACAGGGATCAGAAATAATTTCCTTCCAAAACTCTAGCCAAAAAACTATATAGTTATGCCATCTAATAATGTGCATTTATGCTGTAAAAAAAAATACATCACTGTTAATTCAAGCAACAACTTTGAAATGGATAGAAGGAAACTATTTAGTGAGTAATACATGATTAAACTGTGGAGTCTATCATTCTGGGAGGGGTGAATATCTGTAGTTACATGGTTTGAATCATCCTGCCTCAGGATGTAAGTGCTGGCTGACTTAGGAAAAAAAATTGTCCTTGTTGATTATAAGACTGTGCTGTGGATAAGGAGCTTTTTGGGGAACTAAAAGAAAAATCCTTCTGTAAAGCATTGCAAGACATTGCTGGGATTTAGCACATGAAGAAAGGCGTCCAGTATCATATCTGTCACAGAATCACACAGAATCACAGAATGTTAGGGATTGGAAGGGACCTCGAAAGATCGTCCAGTCCAATCCCCCTGCTGGAGCAGGAACACCTAGATGAGGCTACACAGGAACGTGTGCAGGCGGGTTTTGAATGTCTCTAGAGTAGGAGACTCCACAACCTCCCTGGGCAGCCTGTTCCAGTGCTCTGTCACCCTCACTGACAAGTTTCTTCTCAAATTTAAGTGGAACCTCTTGTGTTCCAGTTTGAACCCATTACCCCTTGTCCTATCATTGATTGTCACCGAGAAGAGCCTGGCTCCATCCTCCTGACACTCAGCCTTCATATGTTTGTAAACATGAATGAGGTCACCCCTCAGTCTCCTCCAAGCTAAAGAGCCCCAGCTCCCTCAGCCTTTCCTCACAAAGGAGATGCTCCACTCCCTTAATCATCTTTGTTGCCTTTCTATCATTTATTAAACAGGGAATAATGATTTATTTTCTATCATGTGACCTTAATTTTCATTAAACAGACAAAATATTGCACTTCTGTGTGCTTCTGTGCACAACCTGTCTAATATGTGAATTACACAAAATCTGGCATAATGTAAAAAGACATCTCATTTTGCAAACATCCACAGGTCGAGAGGTGAAACCTCCTACACCGTTTTGAGTGAGTTAGTTGTTTTACTTTTCTGCCCTCACAGTGTTGGCCTGCTTGTAGCTCTACTTTCCCTTGTGTCCATAAGGATGCAGTATGCTTATCACAACAACCTTATTTACTGCTTCCTCAGATTTATGCTTTTCTGAGTTGGCAAAAGAATGAGAAAAAGGGCAGAAAAGGCTGAGATGCCTATGATAGTTTCGGCATAAATTAAGGTTTACTGCTATAGGAAGTGTCCCTTAAGTGTTACAGCTGGAAAAATCAAATAAGCTTTCAAGGATACAAATCTTTCAAATCTGGAAATGAAAGGGCAACTTCCCAAGCTAAATACAGAACAACTGCTTACAGTTTGGTTAGGTATGTATCAAATAGACCATCTCTGAAGAAAAGCTTAGTGGCATCCCAGGAGTACAGGAGATGTTAATCAGGGAAGGGAGAGACTATTATGAAAACACTCATCACCTAGGAGAGAGGAGAAGGGAGTTAAAACCCTATAGGAAACAGCATGAAAGTTATGTGCCATAAAACCAGACTTTCTTTGAGTCTGTGGTGTATTGGTATGCAGTCCATCCAGAAGCTTGTCTGAATTTTCCAGATAAACAGGTACATTTAATAAAAGGTGACCCCTCAACCTAGAAACTTTTTTACATTTATGGCCTGAAACCAACAGGACTACAGCAAAATACTGCTGAAATGGAACATGCAGAAATTAGGGCAGTAATTAATGTGAGTTATGTGCCTGCTCATGACCAAAAGAGCTTTTTGTTAATAAACTCAGTATCTTCTATTTTATAGGATATCGATTTCTAACTAGGGAGATGGATTGTTGCCCAGAGAACTATGGAGTCTCTGTCCTTGGAGGTGCCCAAGATCTGCTGGGACAAAGCCCTTGTCCAAGGTCGGTATTGACCCCGCTTTGAGCAGGAGATAGGCCAGTCACGTTCTGAGACCCCATCCAGCCACAATGATTCAGTGTTAACCGTGTCTTGTTTCAGACAGCTGACTGATTTATGTGATTGAAGTGGGTGCGCTCTCCCTAGATGAACAGTCGTACGCTTCTTCCATAGGCAGGTCAGGGTCCCTGAGTTGGGTACTTTTCCGCACAGTGTGTGTTAATGAAGCCTAAAAACTCAATGACTACATGTAGACAGTATTAATTCCCCTACGCTGTAACAGTGGTTATGTTTTAGTAGAACTGTTTTTCCCTGGGAGGAGCAGCACAATGTTCTTACAGCAAAATTAACTCTTAAAATCAACAAACCGGAATAGGAATATTTCCTTGACATGTGCACAGCCTGTGTGGGCTCCTCAAACCAAAATAGTTATCGGGAAAGTCTTGTTCCTTAAGTTGATGATCTTTGTTTACATAGTCTAGAATTAGCAATTCTAGATTGAGTCTAACATTAATGACCCTTAATTTTCTCAAGTCAGAAATCCAATTTTCTCCTTAATTTTTGTTAAACGTATTTTTTGCAGCCAGAATTGCATTTTTTGTTGCAGCCACAGAACTGCCCTTTTAATCCTTCTCCTTTCTATCTGTCCAGACAGTATTTTCTTATTTAATAAATAATTTATTGTGGGAAAACTCTCAAAATATCCCTTTAGGCCCATCACAAAATATTAAATACTAGGTTTCCCTCATACCTACAATTGTGAATGTGATACCAAAACTTCTCTAGTTCTAACGTAGTGGAAAAGGAAAGTCTTTTATCAGTTCTATTTCAAGTACAGCAAAAAAAGGTAATCAGGATATAAGTTTACATTCAAACCCCTGAACTGTCTAGTGCTTTTCAGATGTGTGGCAGTTCCTCAACTTCAATATATAGTATCAGGGTGAAGTGTATGGCCACAGAACTTATATAGTTGAGTAAACAAGCACCTAGTTGTAAAAACGTTTCTGCAGGGATAATTCAGAAATTTGACTTGAAATTAGCATTACTATACAACTCTCTCCTCCCTTTTCCTCCTGAACAGCCTCAAAATAGTCTTCAATAGATACTTTTATTACTTTATTTTCATGTAAATTAGAATTTGACATGTGTTTCTTTGGGTTCGGTCACCAGGTTTTTTAAATTATCCAGTTAAATGTAGGTATCTATACGATAATGCACCTACAGTTTTGCAGAGTACAGAAGACCTGGTGTGCTATTCAAAGCAGGAATGGTTGGTGTTGAGTTTGCTAGATGAAGGAAAGTGGATGTAGTATTCACGGCATGTTCGGCCAGAATTTTTTTGTCCCATAATATGAGACAAACAGTAAGGATGACATTTGTAATCTGAAGATTTTTAAAAACTATAGTATAGGTTTTTTTCTTGTCCTCATTTAAAGACTTTTGGAGGATCTCATATAATTACTGCTCTCTGATATGTTATGCTTTTGATAACTTTTTGAAGGTTTGTAGAAAGAATATTTTTATTCTCCATTGCTTTAGAAGCGGAATGTTCCATACGTCACTGTAGCTAACATTTGTCTTTTTGATATTGTGTCTGGGTGTGATAGTCTTAAGTACTTGGACACAAGTGGAAAAAATGTCTTCTGAGTTACTTTAGAGTGCAGTGCTAAGCCTTCTCAGTGAGACTACTGGTATGTACTAATGCATCATGGCAGCAGTAGGTGTAATTATCAGAAACATAATAGAAATAGAATTTTTGTCTACTTAAAGTGACAAGAGAGACAGAAGGAAGTGCTAAAATGTGCGAAAAATAAGGAAAATACAAAAGTAAAGTTTTGTTTTCTGTATCTGTTTACCAGTTGGCCTGTAACATCTGAATGTAAAATATACTATTCGAATTCAGGTCTATTTTTCCTAAGAAAAATAGAGTAGGAGCTCTGGAAGAAAGATGCACCCCATCTTTACTTGAAACTAATTATCGCCTTTTCCTGAAGAAATGTTGTTTTGGTTTTGTGAGTTTCTCAAACGTTGTTTCCTGTGAAAATGGATATGTTTTACAGAATAAACCAGAATCAGGAAACTGAGTATTTTTTGCAGAACGGAATTGCTTTCCTGTTGGCCACAGGAGCTGATATCTTTCTGTTTATCTCGTCCCTGGTTCAGTCACACGCAGATGAATGGACCTGGATCCTTCTACCTTGGCTGAAGCCCGATAATGGACAGAGGGATTTTGATGCGCTCCCTGAGCAGCATTACAATGTTAACGGCACATGAGTGTATTGTAATCCTCCAGTCTTTTCTCCTGAACTACTTTGACCTTAACTGTTCTGTATCAAATGATGTATTTTAAACTTTAAGAAGCAGTGTAGCTGAAGTCCTTGACTGAATTGAATTTTTCTGATAGAGAAAGGAATGTACTGGCAGTTTTCATAAAAATTCAATTGTGATTTACTCTACTCTTTTTTGCTAGTATGCTTCCATCCATTTTCAGTCTTAAGGCCCATCAATTTAGAAGACTTTTTTTTCTCTCAGGGAATCAAAATATTCTGTTACCTGGGCTCCGTTTTACCCTTGGTGAAAGTATGAACTAACACGCGCTTTTTCACTCCGTATATACTGACATTTTTAGCTGCAGAGCTGCTTCAGCATACCATTCAGTTTATGAATTTGTCCAAGTTACAATTTTCTTAATAAAGAAAACTGTCAAACATTATAAACAAGGAGTAGTCCCAGTCCACCAAATGAAATCTGAAAGTGAGAGATCTTTTGCAATTATTTAAGCCGAAGGGAGCTTTGTGGCAAATGCATATTAAACCAAGCTTTTCTGGGATAGTGGGAAGCTATTCACAGTTGCGTCCCACTTACATTTTATTTGAGGCTTTTCCCCGTAGAAAACAGTATTTTTTTTTCCTTGAAATATCTGTAAGTCATAAAACTTTGTCTGTCATAGTGCTTCAAAGTTTTAAATGGAAAAACATGTTTGGCATCTGAAATCTCTTGAGAAGAAGTCAGAGCTTTTTATTAAAGCTTGTTAGCCTCTTTCTGTGTTTGAAAGTTTAATAATTTTAAAGAGAACCGAGTAATTTTGAGGTTTTCTAGATTTTTTTCTTAAGTGAGCAGTACTGCTAAGAAGGGAGTTCTTGTGTTATGAAATTGCTACGTCTTTTCCCCCCAGGTTTTCAAGAAATGCTTCAGAGGTGGGAATGTAGTTAGAATCTTATTCTCCCTTTGGCTGGATTTTTAATTTTGAATTCAAACCCTCACACAGTGTAATAGAGCTTTGCTTTAGGGTGTTTTATACCTCTATCAAAGTGACTGAAGTAATTAGTATTTTTTACATTTTGCTAAGTATTTTGTCACTGAAAGCACCAGTGCAGGTGAATGATAATGGTTTGAAGCTCAGGCAGTGACGGGACCCTAAATGAGAATGTCGCCTTTTAATCAAGAGCACTTGGAGTCTATGGTATTGAAATGCCCTACAGAGAACATAGAAAAGCCATCCATCACTTGGTGACAGTCCAATCTTTTAGTGCATGAGTAAATTTCTATTCAGCCTTCCTAAAGCAGTTGGAATATAAGATGTTTTAACTCATCTCAGAACAGCAGTGTTAAAGTTCTAAAGCATAATGTACAGATTGCTTTCTGGACAGCATGTGTGTCTTTATGTGTTATCTTTATTTATTTAGATTGCAATTTAAATGTTTTCCATGTCCTGCTTCAAACACCTTGCCCCTCCATCTTATAAACCCAACAGGTGAGATTATTTCTAAATTTTAGTCATATGTTTGGAGTTAATTGGCATAGTTGATTACCTCTTGATGCTCAGCAGAAACACTCAGCAAGTTAGAGGGAAAGAACTGCTGCTTTAGGAAGGGTAGATTTTGTAAGTCTTGCACAGAAAAGGAGTTTGACACGTGCCTCAGAAGTCCTCAGGGGAATGCTTAGAAGAAGCTGAAGTACACTGAGTGACAGGTACTTGGAATTACAAACCATTATTATAATAATTCAACAATTTAATCTCAAGCTTTGTGTTGTTATGTTTGTTTTTAACAACCCTCCCTCAGCTGTCTTTATAAGCAAAAGCAGCATCAGCATCTGAGGGCAATGTAGTAATTTAAACAAAAATATTATTGTTGTCGAGCATTTGGGAGATTTACTTTTGATGTCAGTGGAAGCAGAAACCCGTACCAGGAAACTTGTCTTTTAAGATGAGTTGGTGGTGATGAACCCATTGACTTAAATGGATTTACCCACAATTCACACTGTATGCATGACTGTTTTGCCCACCCTATTAGCTGTTTAAAATCAAGGACATTGATTTGTACTGTACTTAATACCTGTTCTCAGCTGGCTACTGCTCAGCTTTGGTTTTTTATTTTGTTAATTGAGTTTTTCAGCACCCAGTGCTGAAATTTTTCTGTTAGCATGCAAGATTTTTTTTTTCCTTCCTGGCATTTGAACATTTTCAAGCTGAAATGTTTTTTTGTCCTACCCCAAAATAAGGTAGGACCTCTTGTGAAGGAAGAACTTTCCTAAAATGTGAGAGAAAAGGCTGGGGAAATTGTATCGGGCTTCATTTTAATGGGTGGAAAGGAAGAAGGAAAAAGTTTTTCCTGCTGAGTCCAAGAACCAGTAAAATGCAACCAGATGGGGAAGACATGTTTATGCATATTACTGACTAAGTCTTTCCAGCAAATCTTTATACCACAGATGTGGAGAGTTAATATTTTTCAGGAGAGTTCTGTTTCTTCAGTCTTACATGATTATTGAGTCTTCAGTGAGTTTGATTTCCAAAATACACTGTGCTAATGATGTCAGTGATGAGAAATTTTTTAGCTGTCATTTTAACTTGAGGGTGAGCACGTCTGACACCTTGCTATGTGAATTGTTCCCAGCAACACAGAGCTGCATTTTCTGCCTGCCAGAGTGTACATGTTCACATTTAAATGGCTCCTGTTGTGTCATCACACAAAGTTAAACGAATTAAATATTCAGAATGTGCAAGAGCCTGTACCAGGCTTGTTATACTGTGAGGGCTAATATTTTAATCAAACAGCTCAGTATATGTTCCAGTATGAGCAGTATTAGCAGGGACTGTGTTAACTAGCTGACATTCAAAGTCTACTCCCAGTTTTGAAGTCTGCTTATATCATTGCTGCTGTCATCTACTGACATTTGTGCTCTGTTTCCACATGACATTCTCACTCACAGTGGTTGGCTGCTAGTGAAAATACAGGTATTCATCTATTTTAGAAATTATCATTTTCTTCCCTGGCTGCATGCTGTAGCTTTGTTAGGATGTCACAGGACTTAGCTAGGTAAGGTGATACAAGTTGGATATTGCAGCTGTAGAAGTAACCTACTAGTGGAATAATTAGACAAATACCATTATTGAGGCTGAGTTAAAACAATGGTGTCAGTGAAATGAAGGATGTTATTGTGGTATTATTGTGATTATGCAAATCAGCTGCCAAAAGTAAGTTAAAATAACTGTTTATTGAGCTTCACATACAAAGGTTGGAGACAAGTGGGTTCCTCAGCCAGCTAAATGTGGTGCTTGGGGCAAAGTTATCAGCAAGTGTGAGGGTTTGATTTAGAGCCAGATCCTTCTTATTGTTCAATAGTGATGTACAACCCCTAGTCACCACTTTAAGACAGAGATAGAATAACAGAAATGCTGAATGTAGAAACCAAACCAAACCAAACCAGAAAACTACATATGTAATCACCTTAATCTGCAATTGCTGTACTCCATATAGTGTTAAAACTGAATACCTAATGAATGATTTGCAGAAAAAATCCAGAGAAAATCAGTGCTTACAGTATTGGTTTTGCTCACTTAAAACGAGAAGTTCCCTTTCTAGTTGTTACAAAATTTATGTATGCACTTGTTTTGCTTTACCAACACACTGTTCAGTTTTCTTTGTACTTTTAAATTCTGTTTTACTATGTAAAAATGTCACACCTAGTGAAAGTGGCCACTGACTATCATAATATACCTTCAGTGATGTGCATATCCATTTTTTTCCTAAGCCATGTGGTACATGATATGCACTGATAGGATGCCAGAAGTGCACACATTTATATCTTTGACTTTTATGTTTGATATTTTTTTATGTTTCTTATACTTTCTAAAAACCTGTTAGTCTAAAATAATGAAAAAATAGAGAATATACTCCCAAAGTAAGTAGATATTAAAAGATACTTCAGCATATATCGGTTATTCTTTTATGCAGTTTTAATCCTTGCTGAGGAAAAAAAAAAAAAAAGAATGATGATTCAGACAAGCACTTTCATAGTAAGCTAATTCCACCTGGTATTTAGTCCCATCACAGCCACCCATCCCAAACCCCACAATGCTGATTCCACTTAGAAATAGCCAAAACAAAGAATTCAGCTTCCATGGTCTACAAGTTTTGCTTCTCCTCTCCCTAAATAAAACCAGACAGATGGAGCAATCTTTGGAAATCATGTGAAAACCAATACATCTGCGGTAGGGAATTTGGAACAGAATATATTTAAAAAATTAATAGATCTACCAAAACCTAAGATTGAAACTGGTATTGGCAGCTTCCCAATGTATGTTTTCTCCCAGTACAGACAGCATATACAGTATGATCCAAACTAGGCTCATTCCTGGGGTTTGGCTTTATTCGAAAGAAACCAGTGTTAAGGTAGCAAAGCTTAGCTCAGGTCTCTTCCCCAGACTTGGCTGCTCTTACAACAAACCTCTGAGGACTCTTGAGTGTTTACTGCAGGCCTCCTGCTCCCTCTTGGATTTTTGCTGTCTCTGAACCAAGTGAAGTCCTTGGCCAGCTTCTTTACTCGGTGACTGTCACCCAGTCCTAGTACATAATGGGGAGGACTGTCTCCCACCCAGCTGGGATGCACTGGATGCTCAATAGATGGTTTTGTGAGAAGAAAAGCAAAAAGGGAAGTGGCAGCCCTCACCATTGCTCCTGTCTGTCCCAGGAGGGATAGAGGTTGCCAACCTGTCACACCGTAGTTGTAGTTAGAATTCAGCTAAAGCACATAAACACAACTTTATAGAAGGAATGAAGTTGCACAAGTGGTCCTATAAGAAGCCTTTGGCCTGCCGTCTACAACTTTTAGTACATGCTGCTGCAGTCAAGGTTGCTGTAGCCCTGGCTAAGGAGAATACTGGAGGAAGAGGAGGAGGGAAATAACATCATGGACCTCTGTGGAGGTTAACAGCCAAGGGAAGAATCGATGGGAAAGGATGAACATAGCTACTGATGGCTTAGCTGCAGTCTTTAGGGGGTTTTTTTGTTTGTTATTTGGGAAAAAAACCCTAGCATAAGCATGTTCAGCTGTACTGAAATCACACCTTCAGAATTTGCCAGTGCAAGTGTACCCTGTAAATGTGAAGCCACTCCAAAGTCTTTGTAATAATCTTCAACAGCCTAAGGAGGAATACAGACTGCTTAGTGACTATTTTAGCACAAATTCCTTGTAGCCTTACATAAACCACAGTTTAAAAGACACAGTTTAGTTATAAAGTGCCCATTAAAAGCTGCTTCACTGTCTCTCCTCGAAGTGCATATTGAGCTCCCCATAAAGGATGTTTACGTTACAACATCAGTTAAAAAGAAGCTGTAAGGAAACTATTGAGAGATTCAGGCCATGGTTACACTTTCTCTCTAGCCCTACTGCAAAGCATCTGGGATTATCCTAGGACACTGGTGGTGAGGGAGTTAGCTAAGAGACTGGCTGGGCAGGGCGAATGTGCTGGGGATTGGTTGTGAATTGTACAGGAAGGGGAAGTTGCCTTGGCCGTGACTGGGGGTGACAGCACACATGGAGCAGTTTGTGGTCCTGGTGACAGGTGCTTCCTCACTGTGCTCAAGAACCTGACATTGCTTCGTAGCCCTACCAGAGGGATTTGAATTCATTCCTGTTTGTTTTCCCCAACACATGACCCTGAAGAATGAACTGTCTTCCAGCCTAAATGACCAAGCAAGCACATTTGGGAGAGATTTGTTGGACTAATGTTAAAAATTAAAGATTACCTTCGCTGTACAGTAATTGTTCACTGAGGAATCTACAGACTGTAAATAATGTTTTGTATTATCACTGTATTATTCACTTTCAGGAAACATGGGGTTTGTAGTACCAAGGTAGATCCATATTGGTTAAAATTCATTTGGCATCTCCCCCCGCCATTAATCAAACAAACCTAAAACATTAAATGATTTTTTTTATGCTTCAAATCTTGGCATTTTAAAGCATAGGCTGGACAGATTTGTAAATCGTTGAGGCACTTTCAGTTTGTGGCTATAAAACTGCTATCACCTGAGGCTTCTGCAGACTGCATGGAAAGAGCATTTCAAAGCTCTGTATTGCTGGAGTTTACTCCTCTGTGCAATAGCGCATTGTTCTGGAAGCAGTGCTTCTACTCCACTCTTTAATTTTCTTCCTGGAAGAAAAGCACATTAGCTGACTATCTCTCTTCCATAATGCTACTGCTATGGCTAAAAATCAGAGTTTTCATACAAGCAATGCTGAGTGAGGGAACTGCCATGCCTCTATAGGTGGAAGAAGGATGCTTATGTAATGTGGAAAAAGGGACAGACCACCTGGGAGGAATATAAGGTGGTTGTTGGAGTATGCAGGGATACGGTGAGGGA
Source organism: Patagioenas fasciata (assembly GCF_037038585.1). NCBI lineage: Eukaryota > Metazoa > Chordata > Aves > Columbiformes > Columbidae > Patagioenas > Patagioenas fasciata. Next base: position 70,742,865 of record NC_092521.1, on the reverse strand, counting down.
GGCCAAGTTCCACTTGGAATTAAATCTGGCCAAGGATGTCAAGGACAACAAGAAGGGCTTCTTCAAGTACATCAGCAGCAAAAGGAAGATCAGGGAAAATGTAGGTCCGCTGCTGATTGGGGTGGGTGCCATGCTGATGGGTGATAGAAAGAAGGCAGAGTTACTGAATGCTGCCTTTGCTTCTATCTTTACTGCTAAAACCAGCCTTCAGGTATCCCAGACCCTTGGGGCAGGAGACAAAGTCTCGCAAAAGGAAGACTTGCTCTTGGTTAAGGAGGATCATGTTAGAGATTGTTTAGACAAACTGAACATCCACAAATTCATGGGCTCCAATGGGATGCACCCATGCATGCTGAGAGAGTTGGCAGATGTTATTTCTAAACCACTCTCCACCAGCTTTGAAAGGTCATGGAGAGCAGGAGGAGGACTGGAAGAAAGCCATTGTCACTCCAGTCTTCAAAAAGTGCAAGTAGGATGACTCAGGAAACTACAGGCCAGTCAGCCTCACCTCCATCCCTGGAAATGTGATGTAACAGCTCATTCTGGACGTCATCTCCAAGCATGTGGAGGAAAAGCAGGTTATCAGGAGTAGTCAGCATGGGTTCAGCAAAGGGAAATCATGTTTCACCAATCTGATAGCCTTCTGTGATGGTATGACTGGCTGGGTAGATGAGGGAAGAACAGTGCACATTGTCTACCTCGACTTCAGCAAGGCTTTCAATACCATCTCTCACAACCTCCTCATAGGCAAGCTCAGGAGGTGCGGGATGGATGAGTACGCAGTGAGATGGATCATGAACTGGCTGGATCGCAGAGCTCAGAGCATTGTGATCAACGTTGCAGAGTCTGGTTGGAGGCCTGCAGTTAGTGGGATTCCCCAGAGATCAGTGTTAGGTCCAGTCGTGTTCAATCTGTTCGTCGGTGACCTGGATGAAGGGACTGAGTGCACCCTCAGCAAGTTTGCTGATGACACCAAACTGGGAGGAAGGGCTGACACACCAGAAGGCTGTGCTGCCGTCCAGCAGGACCTGGACAGGTTGGAGGACTGGGCAAGAGAAGAACCTGGTGAAATTCAACAAGGGCAAATGTAGAGTCCTGCACCTGGGGAGGAATAACCCCAAGCACCAATACAGGTTAGGGGTGAACCTGCTGGAAAGCAGCGTTGCAGAGAGGGACGTGGAAGTTCTGGTTAACAACAGGTTGACCATGAGTCAACAATGTACCCTTGTGACCAAGAAGGCAAATGGTGTCCTGAAGTGCATTAGGAAAAGTGTGACAAGCAGGTCGAGGGAGATTCTCCTCCCGCTCTGGTGAGGCCACATCTGCAGTACTGTGTCCAGTTCTGGGCTCCCACATTTAAGAAGGACAGGGAATTACTGTAGAGAGTCCAGCAGTGGGCTATGAAGATGATTAGGGAACTGGAGCACCTTTCTTATGAAGAGAGACTGAGAGAGCTGGGTCTATTCAGCCTGAAGAAGACTGAGAGATGATCTCATCAATGTTTATAAATATCTCAGGGGTGGGTGTCAAGAGGAAGGGACCAGACTCTTTTCAGTGATGCCCAGCGATAGGATGAGGGGCAATGGGCACAGGCTGGAGCACAGGAGGTTCCATCTGAATATGAGGAGAAACTTCTTTACTTTGAGGGTGCCAGAGCACTGGAACAGGCTGCCCAGGGAGGTTGTGGAGTCTCCTCTGGAGACATTCAAAACCCGCCTGGACACATTCCTGTGCAATCTGCTTTAGGTGAACATGCTTTAGCAGGTGGGTTGGACTAGATGATCTCCAGAGGTCCCTTCCAACCCCAACCATTCTGTGATTCCATAGTGTGTCTTTATATCCGTTCCCAGCATTTAACTGGTATCATAGTACTCAATCTTATTTGCTTCCCAGTATATCACAGGCCTCTGAGATAATAGTATCAATTGCATGCTACTATGATATGCAAGCTGCACACCAGCCTCTACCCTTTGCCTTGGAGGGGAAACCACTGCTCTCAAATTGTCCGTGACAGCTCCAGAAGCTCCTGCTGGCTTTATGTCTCAGTGGGACTGGAGGATGGTTTGTGTGTCCATGTGGCCCAGACAAGTGGCAGCTGCCGCTCCAGATCTGCTGCCTCTGCCACTGTGCAAGGGATACCGGCACAAACAAAAGTAACATCTGGCCTGTAACGTGAGTTATGCCAGCTCTTAGCAGCACTAATACCTGAAATCCCTTAGGGTTTGGTCTGGGAAAGAAACGACATGTAGAATTTACATTCAGGAATTGTCCTGCCAGGAACAGTTCCTTACTTTCTTTCCCAATGCACCAGCAAGATTAACACTGAATCCACACAGAAAAACTTACTGAAGACAGTGAGTGTAATATGTAAATGCACCCAGCTGCAGAAATTAAGGACTACGTGTATAAGGAAGCTTCTTCTCCTTTACTGCTTAACCATTTTTATTTTCTCTGTCTCAAAATACTAGATACTGTTTTGAGATATTGTTGAAATATTACTCAAAACCTGTTTCATAAACAATAGAATCCTTTGCAGAAGATCACTGGAGGGGCAAAAGTGATGAAGTAATAAAAACCTGTAGGATTGGATTTAAAACTGACCAAATGGTACCAAATTAAAGGCAAGAGCACTCTGAAGAATAACTGTGAGTGGTGATACTTCCACTTAGAGGATTTATACTGATAATAGTCAGTATCAGAGATAATTTATGCATCAAAAATAATCTTGTTTCTCAAGGCTTATCTTTCTCAAGATTAGCTGTAATGTTTGCTGCTGAAATCCGAAGTACTGGAAGCATGCATGTGTAAGAACATGTTTTGAAACCTAGCAACTCATTGTATAAAGTAACTTTACTCAGGATTGCTGAAGGTATTTTCCTCTGCTCACTGTCACATAATGCACGTGTTTCTAAGCATCTATCTGCATTTCTTCTGTTTCTCTGACAGTCAGTGTCTTTTAATTTTGTCCTCAGCAAGCGAAGAATCAAGTTTAAGCTATGGGCTTCAATGTTGCTTCTACTGATGTTATTATGGCGGTATCCCCTGTACGATGAGCTTACAGAGGACTGACTGTGGTTTTGAAAATAGATCATTTCTATTTATATATTTTATTTTAATAAGACTCTAGAAACACGACTATTATACTTGAATGCTTCTTTATACCATACTTTGAATATTTAAGGCCCCTTTTTGCTATGTTGAAAACAGACACTGTTGAATAGCTAATGTATTTCCCCAAAGAAGAGTTCAACTTGCATAGTTCCTAATCCTGTAATTACTTATGCATGTGGTTAAGAATACAAACACTTCCCGTGTAATCACATGGAGAAGACTGTGCTGAATCGTGGCCTTTCCTGTATAGTCTCAGTACTCCCATAATTCACTAATAATAATGATCCTTTTTTCTCCTAGTTAAAAGAAGATTGTATCAACACAGAAGGCTTTACAGTGCGAATTTTCACAGGAAAACGTATTTTTGTTCTAAGTACTATTTGTCTGAAGGTAGAGAAACATTTTAACTACCCATTCAGTAAATATTGATTTAGCTTTTAGCCAGGCTTTTTGTTCTTCAAGAAAAAAGAATCAAGGTGCGAAATCTTGTTGACTGAACTGCTGAACTAAAGGGCAAAATTCTCACTGGCTTCAGTATAGATCAGGATTTCACAAGGAGTATTTATGTATGTAGCATAGGCTGGTTCTGGTAGTGTGGAGACTTACAGGGTGTCCACAAAATAAAAACCAACATAAACCCAGCCGTGCAGAACGATCAGAAATTGGTTAGACTGCCACACAACTTTTTTAGCTTTCCAGTCACACACACATCTTCTCCAGCTGCTCTTCCTGCTAAATGTATAGACCATGAAGAAAAGCCTGGAAAACACCAACTAGCACCTATGTAGATTTTGTGAGGCTTGGGTGTAAAAATAATATATATAATAAATATTTTTTTTCTCAGTCCTTACTCAGGCACAATTGAAACCAAAGATGGAGAATAAACTGATTGTTCAATTTTTCTTTAGAACCTTGAAAGAAACCTTTTTATAGATTTTATATATTCCTGTTAATGCTCTAATATGGAACATTCTGACATAGATCCTATGTACATTTCTGCTGTTGTGGGTTTCACATGCCGTCTTGCACTTCATAGAGATGGCGTTCATTAGTATTGAAATAAACCTGATGCAGTTTTTGCTCAATAGGCTTTGACCACTCTATTCCCGTTCTCCCATTTATGTGTCAGTTGTAAATTGCTTGAGAAATACTCTGTTTCGTGCTTCCCTACCACTGGCATGCAACATCTTTAAAGATTCAAAACAGATAGGAAGGCTAAAAACGCAACAGGTAGGTAATACAGCTCTGTCTCCAGTGCAACTTGCTCGGAGTACCAAGCAGCAAGATTGTTTTTTTGTCTTCAGAGTGCAGGTGGAGAGGCCATGAATGAAAACAAATTTCTGAACACAGACTCCAGCACAGGCTCAGTGGAAACAACCGTCAAGCCATTGCCGTTTAAAGATCCAAACTTCATCGTAAGTATGTTCTTTTAACAATTCAAAATGCTAAACTCTTCCAATAAAACATTAACCAGGATTCTATTTAACCATATTGCTAATGTAAATATTAAGAAAGTCAGCTTCTAACAGCCAAATAAAAGTTTGACAGTTTTTTCTGAAAAATTCACTTCAAGTGCGTGGCACGCTATGGTCCAAAGTGCACACCGTGCATGAAAAGTGCACACATAGCATGAAAATGGCACCAGTCCAGAGGCAGAACTGTTGTATTAAATCCTGGAACTGAGTCAGAAAATCTGCTAGATCAAGGTAAGTGCAGAAGTTTGGTGGTTTGGTATCTCACAAACTACCACAGCTAGAGGGGAACAATTAGTACCGCTGCAATTGTAGGAATGCCATCTCCCGGTTCCTAGCCGAGGTAGGCTGCAGGAAAGCAATTGAACTAGAAATCAGCCAGAGAGTGATTAGGAACTGCATTTTGCTCCTCTCCTGGTCCCTGAAACTCTTAACAGACCTGTGGTGTTCTGTTCTTCCAGTAATTGCTGGGTTCAGAAGCAAACCTGTGCTCCCCACAGCCTGACCTGCCAGCATGCACAAGTCATGAAAGCTCTGACAGCTGACAAAATAAAAGCTGCCAAAACACTCTGAGGTTTAAATTGGGGGAGAAGGTGCAGGAAGACTACAGCTAGTAATGCTGTCACTGCTGGGTTTGTTTTTAATATCTTTTTATCTTGCTATACCAGGGCCAACTCATTGGCACACTGTACAAATGCTTCCTAGACCAGCCAAACTGCTCAGACTGCTGGTCCTAAGCCAGTACTTAGTGGGATTTTATTCCAGATTTCATTCTGTATGAATAAGATACATAAGATGCAATATCCCACAGCATAAAACCTGAGTAATCAGGCATCACACAGCTTACTGAGCACAGGTTTGGCAGGGGCTATCAAATTAATCTCTAGATATAAAGCAAGTTGCTCTATGTCTGCTTTGCAGACAACTTGTGTCAGGAGAGGGGCATTCGAAGGGCTGCATACTCTCTGCTCACTCTAGTCCTCCAATGAGCACCAGCATCTTTGAGAAATGGGGCTTATTGGAAGAGCTCCATTTGCTCCCAGGGGCATTCGATGTAGCTTCCATGTAGGATTTAAGTAGCCATGAGGCCTTGTGCTGACCCTTTGTTTCTTAGAGGGACATCACCATTTGCAAAGGGGCAATACTAATGTCTGCGTGCTTGAAATTATAATGAATATACAGGGCCCTTGGTGACTGCTGCAGAAATAATAGTTACAATAAAAACATTATGTTGTCCTCCCCAATACAGTCATTAATTTTAGAAGAAATGTATTGGGTTTTAGCAAAAAATCATCTGGATGACTTTTTGCATCCTTCCAGCCTAATTTGCTGTATAAGGAAGAAAATATATGTCTATCTTTTATAAATATGCCCAAGATTGAACCATTAGCTTACTCCAGAGGATAGACTTAAAAGCAAAGAAGGAATCTTGCTTCATTGGCACATGGCAGTTGTTGCCTTTTGATTGTAGGTATGTGAGGTGATACTCAGCCCCATTCCTAGGAGGCATAAGTTAATGTAAACCCAATAGTTGCTTTTGAGAAAGCAGATTACTGAAGAAAAAAAAAAACCAGCATTGTGCAAGGATTTGGGAGAAAATTAATGTAAAGAATTTGAATTAGTAATACGGTAATATATCTGTTTTCGTCTCATATTCAACCAGTCTCTGTTTTACAATGATCTCTAGATTACCAAGGTGGTGCCCTCAGAGCAAATATTTGCATGTATTTTCTGTATTGGATATCCATTGCCAAAACCCAGTATATCATCAGCTCATAAGCATCTTTTCTGCATATATTTTACGTCTACAGAAAAAAACCTTTGTCATTGAATCCTTCCTTCTATCATTCTCAGCAATTTAACAGGCTAATTTAGAAAGCAATCACAGCAGAAGTGAGTTTGCAGAGCTTTGCTGAGTTTTGGTGAGACTGATGTGGCAGGTAGTAATTATTAACAGAAATAACAACAACTCCCAAATTGTAAGAACATTTTCTTTTCAGAAGTAAAGCTGTAAATCTGTGTCCTTTGATCATTTAGAAGCAGCACAGTATGTTGTGCAGTTCTGTCTCTGGAGGGACATAAATAAATTACTCTGTAGCAATCACATTTGATAACTGAAACTACTGTTATAGTACCTGTGGCAAGCTTTCCATTAGTGTACCTTTCAAAATGCAAAATTGTCTTGGCAGCCAACATTCTGTTTATTGTTCTTTTTCAATTCTTCTGTTTTCTATCCTTTGAAAAAAAAAAGAAAATTTCCAGAAAGCTTCTCATCATATTCATTACATTTTGCAAGATCAGTTGTGTTTTCTACAGTCACGGATAATTTATAAAAGAGCTAGAGCTGCACCTGTAATATGCCATAAAAAGGAAAGAGAAAATTTAGCCGTGGAATCACAATTTTAGACACAACTTCATAGTAATAAGTTCTAATATGATTGGAAGTACATACAGAATCCTGTAATCTCAGGCTAAACCTAACCACATTGATTTTCTATTTCCATGTAAAAAGCAGATTTTCATTTCCTTCAGTTAATCCTAAACATAGTAGCTTTGATACAGTCCAAAAAGCTTTGTTTTTCTTGCAGCCAAGATTAAAGTGTACAGTATATTAGCCTGCTGATGAAATAAGTGAGGATAACAAATCATTCATGACAGGATGAGACGTATCAGAAAGACTATGAAATAGAAGAGTCACGCTCTGAAATAGTATTCTTTATTTCTTTTTTCTCTAAACACCATATTTTTAATTCTAGCACTCCGGCATTGGTGGAGCAGCAGCTGGCAAGAAGAACAGAACTTGGAAGAACCTAAAACAGATTCTTGCTTCTGAAAGGGCATTGCCATGGCAACTAAATGATCCTAGCTGTAAGCTGCTTAGACGCTTTGCATGTATTTATAAATAATAAAATCCACACAAATAACTTTCTTTAAAACAAACCTACATTATTTCATCAGTGCATGCAGCATCCTGCTTGAACAGGGTCCAGCAGTGCATTTAAGACTAGTCCAATCACACTTGCTAGCCCTAAGTGGAAAGCAGAGGGAAGCAAATAATTTGGAGTATTGTGACAAAGTTCAAATACATTTGGGGAGAGAGTTTAATAAAGGAAATTTACTTATCCAAACCAGGTCAAAAACTCCTTATTCCCGTCAGGTTTTTGTTGCTTCTTCACTGTTGATGAGCCTCCTCCTGTGCCTACAGCCCAGATGTCTCCTGACAAGTGGCTGCTGCTTGATTAGCTCTATTTGGACTATTTTCAAATAGATTCTTCTAAGCCACGTACCTGCAGTAGCTTAGACCTCAACCAGAGCTTCCTATCCAGCTCCTTATCCTAGATTCTTGGGAGATTTAAATCCTACATCCCATATTTAGTTCAGCACAGCTGGAACTATACTATTAGGAGTCCTGATTAGCAGTCCTAGCTGGTGTACATCGACAGGCACACAGTTACAGCAGCAGTTTTAATCTAGATATAATTCAACTCTACTCATGAAGTAGGATACTATTGAATGTAAAATAGCTGGAGGCAGAATGTGATCCTCAGATTTTCCTCAAGCAAGTGGAGGCATTTCAGAATTGAGCATATGCATATACTTTTTGTCAGACTTGGTGCTTTATCCAAAAATAGCTTGCCATTTTTTGAAGTGTTTTAGATGCAACTGTTACAGAAAAATGCAGACGACTGTGTGTTCCTGGGTATTGTAACTGACGATCTGCTGATGCTGCTGTTTCTATTACGTTCTGTTTGCAACAGTAAATTTACAGGATTTTTTTAAGAAGGTGGGAAAAGAAACTCAGTTGTATATTTAAAACCAGCTGTTTGTGGCATTAGTGTCTTTTGAATTATGAGATGATGAGATAGAAATTTGATATGCGTGGAGCATTTGAATTGATCATAGCCTCTGAATGAGGTGCGAGGAAGATGAGGAAGGAGGAAAGAAATGAGTCAGGAACAAGATATTTTTGTAAACATCCAAAATTGGCGATTTAACTACTTAAACATACCAGCCATACCTTAAAAATGTTGATGAATGAGAGTTGCTATCTAAAGGGCACCAAGGAACAGCAATTTCCATCATTTAATTTAAACATTCAGACAATTTTCTAGGTCATTGACTAGGCTTTAAGTGGTACATGCTTAAAGATTTAACTGATTTAAAAGATTACTTTGCTTTTTTGGATTACGGTATTTCAGAGCTGCAATCTTGAGCAATGTTTTGTGGTCCTAGCATACAGCATGTGTATGATAATGACTGTTCTTTACAAATAACTGACTGCAAGGGAATTCATCAAGACTTGGAAGAAATCGACACGTTTGGAATAGCTCTCACATTTTTCCTTTTGGGGAGGGCAGTTCTGCTTACTGAACTCATATTAGGGAGGTGAGCCGTCAGGCTGCTGTTCACAGTGTTAACAGGCCAAGTGTTTTCAGAGGTAATTCTCCTTAGAATTTCTTTGCCTTTGCTGCTAGTTAATAGAGACCTCAGAAAGTCAAGGGAGCATTTTAAAGAAGTATGGTTACCTATTTACATTTTGGGTTTACGTTTTAAAATATGTATAGCACACTGAATTTGTCCCTTTGTTTCTCTCTAGATTTTAATATTGATGCTCCTCCTTCCTTTAAGCCAGCCAAGAAATATTCGGACATTTCAGGACTTCCGGTAAGTGTTTTATTTTTCTTTTCAAAATTGGCATCTCACTTTCTACAATGAAATAAGGCTGGTGCATGCTTTTGTAAAATATCTACTTACTGAGGTTCCTGTGCTTAATAGTGGTCCAGTGATTTAGGGCCAAACCCCGAATACTGTCACTACATCACAAAATCCTTAGGTTGTTAATAGATCTCGGGACAGGTTAAATACCTTGTCCTGCCAAGTGGCTCCTGTCCCACCGTTTTCCAAGTTCTAGAGTCTGCATTGGTCTCTGTAATTGGTAATTCTTTAGATTTTTACACTGAAACCTGGTTGCCCACAATTTCCGTGGCTCCTAATTTTTCAAGCTTTAACCACACAGAATGAAACTTCCCATGCTGAGTGTTTGTTTGAGGCTGATTTATTTCATGGTATCTTTTAGGGAAAGTATCCAAAAGATGGCTCGGCAATTTCCAAGAATGAAATTAGGCAAAATTATATTGATTGGACCAGGTTAAAAACAAAACAAAACCAAACAAAAGAAACCTCAATCTGTTATAATTGCTTCTAAACTTTCCCTCAAACAAATCAGCCTGAGATAGACACTTGGCCTGGAGTTTTGGGAATTTCAAATAGCCCCATATCTCAGAGCTGGAACCAACCAAAACCAAAAAACACGTAACACAAAAAAAACACAAAAAAACACAACACCCCACATTTGACTTAGATATGGTTTGCGCATGCTCCAAAAAGTCTTGGTAGTTACAATTTGGCACCTGAATTCCCCAGAGATTTTGTTGGCAAGAAACAGGAGTAAAGTAATTGAATTGTGCCCAACAAAAAATTTATATATGCTGCTGACACTGTTCATATGTGACATGAATAATTTTACTTAAAACAAAACAGGTGTTAGTAACAGTGTTTCTCTTCACTTTTCACCTTTAGCCCCCAATGGTTTATTTTGCAGAAGCCTGTGCATTTATTACAATCGAAATGAAGGGGAATGTTGTATTTTGGACTATAAAAAGGGTTAAGTAATGGTTACACTAAATAAGTACAATAATGGAAACTTTGTAAAGTCAAAGAGCCTTAGATATAGAATTTCTGGGTCCTTTCCCTCAGTTTAATCTGTTTCTTGTCTATAGGGCACTAGCCCACTTCACAGGTTTGATATCACCTCATAGAGGTGCCTGTAAATGTACACATTTGTTATGCTGATGCAGGTTAACAGAGCACCTTGCATTCTGTACACTGAATTAGGTAAAAGTCCCTGTTGGGAAAAAAAAAAATGGGTGAGCGCTTAATTAAGGACCATCTTATAGTGGATATACAGTGCAAGGCATCAAAGAACAGCTATAGCACCAGCTGTAATCCTGACATCCTAACATTTGAGTTCTTGATTTGGTAGCATATGTTTTATTCGATTTTTTTAAGTAACACATTTAAATAAGGCAACTAGGGGGTGGCGTGTTTCCAGCACAATTTGGAAAGGGAGTAGGTTGCTGGGATCGAGGCTGGTAACCCTTGGTGTTCCAGAGGGAACGGGAAAGCAGCGTCTCCCTTGCAGACGAGTGGGCAGACAGAAAATGGAAGAGACTGCTCACAAACCCAGGGATAATAATTCCCTCCAGCCAGGCAGACTTACTGTCGTGTAAGAGTATTGCTTTTATATAATAGCAACTTGTTTTCAGACAAGGAGCAGGGATCAGCTGAATAAGGAACTTTGCATAAGTACCCACCTCTATGGGTGCAGTGGATGGAGGAACGGGGGATAGATGGACATGTGAAATAATCATGAGTAGATTTTACCAAAATAGCAAAAAATCCATACTGGGTCACTTAACGGTGTTCGCCTGTTTCCTATCCTTTCCCTTTAGAGCTGCTTTGCAAGCTTCAGTAGCATTTACACCAGGTGTAATCTGAGTCGTTGCGACACCCCTGACCTGTGAGGGACTTCTGTGGGGCAGGAGGCACAAGGACACAGGTCCCTTTCACTGCCCCATCTCCAAGAAACCAAGTAAAGCTTTCCAGTGCTGGCTTTGGATGCATTTCAGAACTGGTCAGTACTCGCACCTATAGCGAGAGGATGATACAGGTTATAGATGGGAGTGAAGGCTTAGTCCCTACCAGCTAAGGGTCACTTTAGCCATAGGAGATAAAAGTCTTCCTCTCAGTTCTTTGGTTCTTCCTTACCAGCTCCTCCTCTCGATCACTGATTTATGTACTCCAGCTATTCTAGCTAGGTATACATACTCTACCTTCTATATGAATCCATTCAGTGCTACATTTGTTTCCTTTTGTTTCTCTTTGTCTTGTCTTTCCACTTTCTTTTTTCTTTCTTTTCTTTTCCTTAATTTTCCATCCTCTAATTGCATCATGAGTCAAGTTTCCTATTTTACCTGGCCTGCAAAGTTTCTCCAGACTATGATAAAAATAACATGTTTAAAAAAAGGTCTTTTTTTTTTTTGGTTAAGATGTCTGAGACAGCGTGTCCTTTAAATTGCCAAGCTAGAAATGTTTCATAAGAAGCACTAAATACATTTTCAAGATCATTTCCTAGTAGAAAGATACGTAGGGTAATAGAATATTTTAGAAATCTAGTATAAGAATAATGTCCCTGTATTTTTTGTGTAAAGTCTGAAAGCATTTATGTAAGAATATATTTTCAATGGCAATACTGGATTCCCCATGGGAGGTGAAAGAAAAAAAGTAAAATAAATTCCTTAACATTACCCATTTAGGAAAGAATAAATGGTCTAGCAGGTATAAAAACAAAAAAAAATTCAAAAAAAACCCAAAAATAAGTGTATTAAAACACTGTCATCAGTATACCTGCAGCTATATTAAAAGCCACAATTAAATTCTACTGATCCTCTTCTCTTTCTGTGTGTATCACAAATGAAATTAAATTTGCAAATGGTCTAAGCAGAGCAGCCAATTTGTATATGTAAGGCAGCATACAAATCAAAAGCTATTATCTACTACGTTGACAGTGCAAAATAAAACTATTAAACTATTATTTCCAAACTTGCAAGATGAGTATTTAGATATTTTAACATGTAAAACAGAGTAATTTGTTGTAAAGCAGATTAGAAACTGAACAAACAAAAAACCAGAAACAAACAAACCTTCAAATATATTTTTCTTCCTTTTCTGAAAATGGATCAGCCTTGTTACTACAGAAACAGATTGAGATAACTCGCTTATGGTATTTGAAGAACATGTATCTGTGGCCTTTGACTTAGTTGCTAAACGTGACAGAGTATTTTCTTGGCAAAATCACCTTCACTTTTCTAATCTGTTTTAGCTATTGCTGAAGTAGTGGTAAAGTTTGTTTTGAGGCTGAAGTCATGGCACAAATGGGTAGTTACCGTTAGTGTAAGCAAACAGTGCAGCCCAATATGAAGTATCAGGATGGAGAAGAACTGCTATAGTATTTTTAACCTAGATAGGTGCACAATACAAACTGCAGATATGGCTTGGCTAGTTTCTTACAGAGTCATGCACGTTTGAAAAGCAGTCTACTTGGTAAGCTTGTTTTTGAAATAAAAATAAATTTATACCTGCTGTAACGATGAAGTTACCACCAGGTATAAATTCGCTTCTAATGTCCTAACTTTGCCATTTGTTTGAAAATGAATTGATGCCTCGATTGTTAGCTGACTACATGTAATTAACCTTGTGCCACTTATTTGTAAAGAAACAAGCTACAAATAACACTTTATTTTCTGCTAAGTCTTATCAGGCCAGACAATTAACTGTATTGTTACCATGGTCAACCGATCCTTTCCAACATAAAAATGGTAGAGGGTTCTGTACTTCAACAGTGTGGATGGGCGAAATCCTTCAGCTCTCCCTGGCCTTTTTTAGCAGCAACATCTTAAGCCAGAGTTGTCAAACTCATTTTACAGGGGGCCACATCAGTAACTACTCCTACATTTATACAGTCCTAAAATCACATTTGGCCCTTTGAAGGCAACCGCCAGGCTGATGTGGCCCCTGGTGAAAATGAGTTTGACACCCCTGTTTAAGGGATCCCAGCTGCCAGCCCCACCCTGTCACAGAAAGGTACAGGAAACACTTCCAGGACCTTGGTGGACACTCAGTGATCCCCTGCTGAACAGGTGGTGAGTGTCCTGGGGGCAGAAGGTGGAGAGGTGCCCCCCTGAAGCCTGCCAGCTTCCAGCCCAGCCTCCTGTGCTGGCGCCCCAGCTCAGCACAGCTCAAGGTTTCTGTAGCAACAGGGAAGGGGAGAGGATGGAAGGAACCTGGCACCGCTCCCAGGCACACAGGGGCAAATATAGCAGAGGACACAAGCGTAGCCCAGGGTTAGCTGGCCAGGCTGCGCTCCTGAAAGCAGCATCTGTAGCAAAGCACGACGCTCAGTTCAAATTGCTTATCAGTCCAGCCACAGAACCATAAGCTGAGACTCCCTTGCTCTAACAACCGCTTTAAAGTAAATTAAAAGCTAAGTTCTATGGAGGAAGAGAAAATCAGTCCAAAGCTATCGGAGCACCCATAATTCAGCCTCTTTGTGGATAATTTATTGGCAGCAGCCTGACTCCTTGGAGAGCTGCCTTGTGAGAGACTGCGCAAGGCACGGAGTTGCTAGGGTGAGTTTAGAGAGTTGAGCAATTTCTTTTGCACTGTGTTTTGTATGAAACTATTTCAGCCCTCTGTTATGTTTAATGCATTTCTAATGTGTTTTTTATAGAGGTCTGTTAATGTCTCGAAAGTTCTGACATTGGGAGAAAGAAAAAGGTACAGACTTTTGGTTACATGGTAGAACAGCAGTGCTGTTACTGGGAAAAAAAAATCAGTATTTTGTGGTCTTGTAATAAGACACTTTTCTTAGTATTCTGTTTTGAGCTGTTCTTTTAATAGTATCTCTGCCATTGTTTCTTTTTCAGGCAAATTACACAGATCCCCAGAGCAAGCTACGATTTAGCACTATTGAAGAATTTGCCTATATTCGGATGCTCCCTTCAGATGTGGTTACAGGATACCTGGCTCTAAGGAAAGCAACAAGTATTGTTTCCTGAAGAGATCAAAAATTATGCATACTGCTTATGAACAGCGCTAATTTTGAGAATCACGATGGCAGCTGATTGTGGGACTGAGGTTCCTTAAGACTGTCCATGGACATGTACATCTGGAAGTAGTTGATGATACATGGATTTCAAGAACATATGGATTTAATTTTGATAAATGCTGATATTTGTTAGTTTGCCAATTTGTAGACAATTTGGTTTGGTGAACAGAATAACTTAGACCATAAGGATACATATCTGCACCCTAATGTCTGAGTCATATTAATTTCTGTGCAGACAGAATTTCATCCCCACCCTGTATATGTTATGTACTGCTTTGGCTCAGAAGAAACAGTCATTTGAATTAAGGAGAAGGTACCAAGATATCCCAACTTCTAAACCTGCTTTGCCAGATGTGCTTGCCACTTGGCTATGAAGAAGTTTGTTCCATCGGTAAAATGAAGCTAAAATATCCAGCAAGTGCTGCTGTTGTGAGGGCTGTTTATGGTACCGAGCGATGTGGAAATGAACAGCTTCACACAAATATTTGCATTGAAGAATTGTCCGCATAAATAAAGTTGGACTCAGAGTTGTTTTTAAAATATCCTAATGAATATGCATAACATGATCAAATCACAAGGCAACTCTTAACCACAACACTTTGTAGTTTTTTTAGTGCTTCATTTCACAACCTGATTATTCTTCTACCTTTCCTAGTTAGTACAATATTAGTACAAAAAGTACTGATTTCCCAGATTTTTTAAAAACAGTGCTAAAAAAGCTGTCTGGTGGTGTTCTTATGCCCAGATGGTCTTCAGCAAGGCAAGAGGTCCTGCATCAGGAGACTGATCTTTGCACCATGAGGTGCCAGGAGAATAATGGATAGCAACTGCATGTTGTCAGCCTTTAGAGGAAGGAGACTGACGGAGAGTTTGGACTCTTGCTGGGGTGGGCTGACAGGTACATGCCAGCTTCAGAATGACCATGATTTCCTGAAACTAAGTCTAGGGGCAAGGGGGCAGAGGGTTTTCAGCCCATTCTTTCTTGTTGTCCTCTTTCTTATGACAAGCTGCTGATTTGTTGCCTTCGCACTTGTGCATCTTTTTCCCAGCCTTAGACTCTTGTCAAGTTTCAATCAGGACTCCCAAGGTCAGACTCAGCCATTTGTGGCCTCCAACCACACAGCCTTCATGCCCATACGCTGCCAGCTGCCCCATGGCAGTGACACCTTCCTGAGCTCTCTGAGTCGGTGGATGTCAGCCAGAAAGGCTGCTAGGAGAGTTACGGCTTACTATGGAAATGCTCTCTTCCCATGTGCAAAATTGCCGAGAGGAAGACTTGCCCCATAGTTTGTTAATCCTGGACTGCCCAGGTCACTGAGGAGGTGAGACACTAGTTACAGAACAGCGGTCCTGTTCCACCCAAGCTCCATCGTGGACATCGGGACCTGGTGCAAGGCACTTCCTCTCTCTGGCTGCGCAAGCTGCATGCAGTGGTGACTAGTTAGTGTCTGAGCTACACCTTGAATGCACGTTTCTATAGACATGATAATTATTAGAACAGATTTTTTTTTTTTTCTAATTGAAAGAATAAATATGCAGAGTGTTATTAAGGCTAGTTTAATTTCAACTCCAAAACAGGAAAAACAATAATGGGACATACTATTTAACGAAAGTCTGTGGGACTTGTTCCTCAGTTTTTTATGTTCTAATATTTACAAAAGCAAAGTAATTTTAAAAAGTATTTGACATGCTTACAATAGATCCTTCAAAGCCCTGGATACCAGATAATGCTACAACTGTATCACAAAACAAAAAAGAATAAGACAGCGTATCTCTCTTCATGCCAGTAAACATCCAAGCCACATTCTCTTTACATCTGAGTTTTAGAATTGATTTTTTAACTTACTTTATGTACTGAAGATGTGTGTATATGATAAACTTAACACTGATATGAAAAGAAAACACATAGAACTGCTCTAAGATCATTTATGCTTTAAATAAGCAGACAGCAGCTCAGAAAATCGGATTTCACCAGCTTGTTCTCTCCCACAAATGTTTTTAACATTATTTGGGAACAACTGTTTAGGAACCCAGGCTCCCTCACCATCAGAAGTGCTCCATACACTCCTGTGCTATATATTAAGATGTTGCTTCTCAGCCACGTTCTACCACCATGCAGTGTTTGTGCATTCCATTTTCAAAACCTAAGTGCTTTACTGAATAAATCAGCATCAGAAAAGTAAATACAGTTTAGATTTGGCAAAAAACATTTGTGCCTCTTCTCTCAATGCTCTCTATCCATCCCATGGCTGCTAGATTCTCTTTCCTTTCCTTCCTTATTTCATCCTTCGGTAGCCACTGGCCCTTCCCTTTTTTTTCCTGGTCGGCGGTACCTCGCTTTTGGTCATTAGGCTGTGCAGCGGTCAAGCCAAGAGTGATGAGTCAGCCACCAGCACTGTGCAGTGTTACATTGATCAACAACAGTTTACTATGCGGAACAATCAAAAGTGATTTGTTTTAGCAGGAAGCTGAAGACAGAAAAGATCTAGCAGCCAACATGTACAACGTCATTCAGCCCAACTAGGTTCTTTTTTGGGAACAGCCTGTGGCCCTGCTGCTCTCATCAATGCCTTCTATGAGAGAACTGAGCAATACCTAGCTTGCTGCATGTAAGAGAAAATACAGATGAGTGAAGAGCTAGACTATGGCATGGACTAGTTTTAAAGTTTTATTGCCAGTTCTAGAAGAAGTGAAAAATTGAGAAGTACATTTATATTTAAAAGTATGTATGGGGTGTTATCTCAACAACCAACTTTAATTTAAATGGCAAAGAGGACAAAAGAAAAGCATTTGAAAAGCAAAGCAGCAATGAATACCATTTCAGACTTGGGGAGAATGCATTTTGACTGATAGGACTGCTACATCTGTAAAGCAGAAAGCCAGCAGTCAGGTTAAGGACTAATTTGTTCAAGTCCAACCGTTACTGTCTGTGAAGCATCACCTGAATGCACTATTTCATACAGGCCACGGATGGCTTCAACCTCACATGTGCTTGCATTAGTATGTTGCCCTGTCATCCCCCTCCATTACCCCTGTAATGGCCTGCAGCATGCCGCTTGCTGAGCTCCCACAGAAATCCCACTGACAGTAATGGGAAGTGAGCTTGTCCAGCAGCTCACAAGGCACAGTCCATCTGGCAGAGCTCTACTCTTGGTCTTTTTGGCAGGCAGAAAGTGTGTTTTCCTTGTTTCATCTGTCCTATCTCTCAGAAAGAATGAGGATGTTCACCAGCAGCCAAGTTCCTGTTTGCCCGTGCCCATGCACTGCTGGGCCAGCAAACACTGGACATGGGAGTCACCTCCAGCTTACTGTGGGGTTTTGCAGTTGTTTTTTTTTTTAAGACTGCAGTAGCTTGTATTCACCTCACACTTTGGGTGGATCTACTTGTTCTCTAAGCCTGGGCAAAGCGTTGAGCCCAGGGCAGCAAAACTGGCGTAGCTGAAGTGTCTGGTTTGGCCCCAGCCCCGCAGCTGCAAGGACGCTGTGCTGGGGCAGGGCCGCACGGGGCTGTCTGAGCTGGGGTCCAGCTGCTCCTGAGGGAAGGGGTGAGCTGGGGACAATGAGAGGAGAGAAGCTTTCAGCAGCTACGGCCTCCACCTTCCCATCCTCGCTAGCGATAGGAGGGTGATGGAGCGCCTGGGCTCTTGCCTTGATTATTTGCTGCTGGTTTGCGCAGCAGGTCTGTGCTGGCGGAAGATTCCTGCCCGAGCCCTGCCCTCTGCTGCACCTATGCTAGGGATGACCTTGGCGCCCTGTCCTGGAAAGCAGCAAAATTCAGTTCAGAGAGGCCTTGGGCCAGCTCATTTGGGAGGACCTGCATTTCACTGTCCTGTTATTTCCATGCTTTCTCCCATCGTAGCATTCTGGATCCTTATGGAGTTGATACATAATGGGCTTCCATGGAGGACAGGAGAAGCAGGCACATGCAGGGAGATGTGCCTTGATCTCGTTTCACAGAGGCCTGTAAGTGTCAAACTCCACCAAAGCACAAGAAAACAAAGGTAAGCAAATGGCAGGACTTTTTGCTGGTGAAGAATATCAAAACACAAATTAACTAATGTAAGGTTAAAAAGGTTTTCTAAGTCCACTCTTTTAAGAAAAACGTTCAAAGTCCCTACATGATTACAATCTTTTTTCTGAAAGGTTAAGTAATCTTTAAAAAATTACTACCACAATAACTTATTACTAGAAAAATTACGCATGGGTTTTAAGGTCTCTTACAATCTCTAACAATGTACATGGTTTACATACTTGAGACAAAATAGCACATAGTTTTTCTTTCCAAGTCAGTTGATGGAAGAAGACTTTCACAGACTTGATGTGAGGTTCTGGGAAAAAAACCTTGACTTAGTGCTCTATTAAACAAGAAGAATCAAACAGCATCTGTATTGTTACTGAACACTTGAGTCACACTAAGGTGATGGTTCCACTAATATAATTCACAGAAATCACTTCATATTTTTCTCATTTTAATATGTGTTCCCCAATTAAAAACCACTTTGCGTCCCAATTAAAAACCACTTTGCCTGTTGGAGAGTGAATAGGTGGAACGTAATAAAATAATACATCTTCAGGTAAGAAAAACATTCTGATTAAGTCCATTTGGTATCTGGAAGTGTTGCTTGACTTGATTTTGTATTATCTTAAGAGCTCAACAAATCCAGTCTTTTCAGATGATTACACTAATGTAAATCACAACCTATGACCAGCAATAGCAGTAATTTATTGGGAGACCTATAATAATAACAACTAACAAATATTGTTTAAACTACTGGTAAGTAGTGCTTGTGTCATTGCACACGGTTTATAACCTATGAGATCATGCATTAAGTAGAGAACACAGCTTTTTCTGACACTGTAGCCTAAAATCAATAATTTCTACATAAAAATCATAGTACTAGTGGACTAGACAATAAGTTGGTCTTGGGGCTGGAAGTGGCTCCTGTTTGCCAGTTTCTTTTCCTCTGGGCAAGAACTCGTGTCAGTTGCTTATGTTCCTCGTCTCTCAAGTGAAGAAATCATTTGCAAGCTGCTAACCTCACACAGTGCATGTGAACAGTGTCCCTCTGCTCTGCAAATCTTGAATCCAAAGCATAGTTTGCATAAAAGGAGAACAGGTACCCTTCGTGCGTGTACTTCTGTTTCAACATGGGGCACACACGAGCAAGTTCTCAGCATCAGGTTTTGGAATTTCTGAAGACAACTGCCTACCCATGCATAGGAAGAAAGTGTTTCCTGCCTCGTGCTATTAAATTAAATCAGTATCCATGCACATTCAGTGCTTCCATATAGATCTGATAAATCTACAGCAATGCACCCCTATGAGCAGAGATCTGGGCCTGGTCTGCTGGGTCAATACTTGGCAGGCGTTGGGCACTGGCTAAGCAGGGGTAATGGGGAATGTTTGAATTCTGGCTGTGATCCCATTTATAACCAGAGGGATGGCAGATTTACAAGACAGCTTGATTCTTTTCTTCCAGGAGGAGTGGATGCCTCTAAAAGGAGATCACAAACATCTCACACACACATTGCCTACATACTGTGTGTAAGGTCATTCATTTCACAACTAATGCATCAAGATGATATGGAGGAGACAGAATTAAGGATCTAATTATCTGTTGGCCCTGTCCTCTCTTATCTTCCAGCTTAGATAACTTGGATGCTAACAACCAGAAGCCGGGCTCTTCTCAGTGACAACCAATGACAAGACAAGGGGCAATGGGTATAAACTGGAACACAGAAGGTTCCATTTAAATTTGAGAAGAAACTTCTTCACAGTGTGGGTGCCAGAGCACTGGAACAGGCTGCCCAGGGAGGTTGTGGAGTCTCCTACTCTGGAGACATTCAAAACCTGCCTGGACACCTTCCTGTGTAACCTCATCTAGGTGTTCCTGCTCCAGCAGGGGGATTGGACTAGATGACCTTTGAAGGTCCCTTCCAATCCCTAACATTCTGTGATTCAGTGACACCTCCCCCATACCCCCCCAACTACCCCCCCCCCCCCCCGCATGCTCACAGAAGGGCTGTGGTGTGAACTCCACCCAAACAACTAGAGCAGTTAATTGTGTGAAACCTTGGCTGCTCACCTGGGCAGCGGCAGGGTAGCTGTGCAATGTGTGCTTCTTCTGTCCTATGCCTGCAGCAGCATCCTTCCCCAGGGGGCTGAGCAAACGTGGGGGGAGTGAATCTTCCGGTGGGCACCTGCATTCCAGCCCAGGACCAAAATGCAGGCACGCACCTTCAAACAACTGAAAAAAGCCAGCAGCCTCTAGGAGTGTGCCTGAATAGCGGTTCCTGCATGGAGGACACCAGAGATGGTGTGGGGTCTGGTAATAACCTTAATAAAAGTGGAAAGCTCAGGAATTTCAACAAGAGCTGGGCTTAGAACAAGGTGAGAGGACTGGAACTGGGACTACAGAAGCAATTATCCCGACAATATAAAGCTATGCTGAAGAGAAATAATTTATAAAATGCTCTGTGGGTGATTCTTAATCCTCTAAAATAACACATGAGGTGCTATGCTAGAGTGGTTTTATATTCGTAATAAAGAACATAAATAGAGCATAACTCACTACTTCAAATTGTGCCTTTTTGGAAGGTGTGTCATAGCTGGTGGTCTGGAGTCAATGGCTGCCATCAGTCTCATGTGCACAAGTGACAGCAGCTAATAGGCACAAACCTTGTTCTCCTCATATTAACCAGGCTTTTGTTATTGAAGCTGATGGCAAAGCACAATCAGCCAAATCTTTTTGGCCTCTAACAACCAAGAATTTGTTTGTTTGTTTGTTATGCTTCATCTCTTGCACCAGGCTACACAAAATCAGACAGCTAAGAAGTAAATACCAGCAACTCCTTTCCAGTGTTATGTGTGCCCTTCCTGTGAGCTTTGTAAATTGAGAATAATTACCACCATTTTAGTGAAGTATGAGATGTTCCATGCCAGTACCCTGGTTTAGCCCCATGTTTCCTGAACCCTTGGATAACGGTACATTGAATCTCACTGTGAAACACGGCTTGCAAATGTTGTATTTCAGCAGCTCTTTCCACATTCTTATAATTTACATAATAATGAACTGGAATGCAAATTCTCCGTGGACCTTGAGATGTCCTTCAGAAGGATCACACTGGGACAGAGGATGCAAAAGCCATTCTTCCTGTACATTTCCTGTATTCAATGCCACTGGGACACACAGACCTCTGCGGAGCCTTTGGGCACTGACTCTCACCCCAAGGTCTTTTTATATCTTTCATAAAAAATAAACATAGGTCACATGGGTGATTTTTGAACAAGCGGTGGAAACTTTCTCTTCCTCCTTTCACACGGATGCTCTGCTTGCTGCGCTTAATAGTCTCTTGATTAATCCCTCCAACTCTACAAATCATGGGATTGCACCTCCTGCAAAAGAGTTCTGTAACCCTAGAAGTTCGGACACTCTCCAGAGAATGGGAGAAGTGCTTTGAAATTGTTAGGGTAAAGTGGAGACAGTGCCCAAATCAGAGAGTGGGGAGGAAGCACTCTCACCCTGAGTGGTTGGATAAATAAGCCAGAAGCTACAGCAGCATCACTGTACTGGCTGTATTTCAGATGAGGGCAATAACCTACAGTAGCCTTTTTTGCAGAGCACAATCGGGAAGGGTGATGCATCTGCCACTGCCGGACAAAAAGTGGTCAGGAGGCTGGCATTGAGCTGCTCAGCTCTGTGGAGGCTGACATGTCTCTGGGCACACTGAAAGGCAGAGCTTCAGACGTCTGGGGAACCAGCCAGTATGCAGCAGCTGTGCGAGGATATGGAGGACTGCAGGTTTGGGTATAGACTGTCTAAACTCAGTCCAGAGCCCTTTCAGGGATCTGCTTCTCTCTGAAGACTTGGAAATGAGTCTTAACAATTCAGTGGATTTTGACTCGACACCTGTATCACCTGACCAGCGCACTTCTTGCCACCAGAAGATACCTGGTATTGCTACCAGTGCTGGATCTGAAGTTGTTAAAGCATGAGCATCCATGGAGAAAAAAATGATCTACGGCAGACAGGGGCCCTCTTGTCATTGTCCCAGAACTTCTCTGCCTTTCAGGCCATGTCTGTTACTTTCATGACCTGTTTAACACTACTCACTGCCTCCAGCTTTTCTGAACTTATGTGACAAGCTCAAGCCAAGAAACTGGACAAGGTTAAAAAACCTGTGGTGTAACAAACATTTCTAAGCAGTTCTCAATAGACATAACCAGAATCCAGCAGTAACAGGTGTCCTAAAAGTCCTCCTTTGTACCTCTGTGCTGGCTGTAGGTGGCATGGTTTTGGTATGAGGGGGCCTGCAGGAGTGGCCTCTGTGAGAAGAGGTTCAGAGACTGCAGGATGCATAAGAATTAGATGGAGTTTCCTGACCCCTAAAAATGAATATTTGTAGTAACAGCTTGGTTTTGGGTCATACAGAAGGAGAGACTTTATATTGTCCTAAACAGCACATACAAGTTTGATCAAGTGGTAACAATATCTAAACCACTAAAAATAATCTCCAAGGCATAATTAGAATCAGCACCTTCCCTAGGAGATGTGATTCCTCTCACCTTCCACTTCCCCCCCACTCAAAAAAAACCTAACAATCAGCCAACCAAAAAGCCCCAAATCATCACAGCCTTGTGATATTCATCTTCAAAATGAGGACTGAAAAAATAAAATACCAAGTTAATCAAAGGAAGGTGTTTATTTAAAATCAGTGGAATTCATGCGAAGAGCTGCAGAAACTGCTTACTGAAAACACAAAAGAAGCAGTGGAAGAAGAAAAATCTGAAGTGGAAAAGCAAGAGAAAAGCTGAAACCACAAGAGGAAAGCTATTGCCCCATGTTGCCAAAAAGGCAGCCTTCTACGGTGGAAAATCGAAACTCCAGGGTGGGCCAAAACCAGAAGCATCCTCTACAGCAGTCCTTCTGTCAAAGGGGCCATTGAAGCAAAGCTTAAAATGGAATGAGTTCACCAGAAAATAAAAAACTGCTTGCCCTGGATCCAGCCAGCTATCCTAATATCCAGCACTGTACCCTTGTGGCCAGGAAGGCCAATGGCATCCTGGGGTGTAATGAGAAGGGGGGTGATTAGTAGGTCAAAAGAGGAGGTGGGAATTTGTGTTCACTGAATCAAATGTAAGTCGCTACCCAGAGATAAGCCTGAAGTGCTCATGCACTCTGAGTTCCCCTCTACTCTGCCCTGGTGAGACCACATCTGGAATATTGTGTCCAGTTCTGGGCCCCTCAGTTCAAGAAGGACAGAGAACTGTTGGAGAGAGTCCAGTGCAGGGCAACGAAGATGAGTGGAGCATCTCGCTTGTGAGGAAAGGCTGAGGGAGCTGGGTCTCTTTAGCTTGGAGAAGAGGAGACTGAGGGGTGACATTATTAATGTTTACAGATATATAAAGGGTGAGTGTCACGAGGATGGAGCCAGGCTCTTCTCGGTGACAACCAATGATAGGACAAGGAGTAATGGGTTCAAACTGGAACACAAAAGGTTCCACTTAAATTTGAGAAGAAACTTCTTCTCAGTGAGGGTAACAGAGCACTGGAACAGGCTGCCCAGGGAGGTTGTGGAGTTTCCTACTCTGGAGACATTCAAAACCCGCCTGGATGCCTTCCTGTGTAACCTCATCTAAGTGTTCCTGCTCCAGCAGGGGGATTGAACTAAATGATCTTTTGAGGTCCATTCCAATCCCCAACAACCTGTGATTCTGTAATATACAAAATGTTTTCCATCAGCAAGTGTGTTTCTGTTTCTCGAACTGTATGGCTACCCAAGGCTCATAGTTATCATCTGAGAAACTTAAAACAGCTTAATGGAATGAAAAAAAGACTCATGCACACGCTGAGACCTTCCAGATTTCACTCAAGCAGCCACACAGATACTTCTGTTCTTAAGACTGTCTCTTTCCTGCCAACTCATCCAGATTAGGGATATTTGCCACTCTGTAACTCTATCTACAAACCCTGAGTGTAAATATATGCACAAACCCTTAATGTAAATATATGCACAGGGAAGCTTTTCCCAGGAACTCGGAGTGTGTGAGCACTTCAGGCTTATCTCTGGGTAGCGACTTACCTTTGATTCAGCGAACACAAATTCCCACCTGGACGAGCCCAGGTGCAGGGCTGTGTGTGACGGGCAGGTACCGACCTCCACGCCCTGGCCTGAGGCTCCTGTAGGAAGCAGCGCTGTAGATGGCACAGTGATCACCGTTACACAAGCGCCAGGTTTTATGGGGAGATTTCTTTATTTTTCTTGGCTCAGACGTTACATATATCTCTACAGAACACCCCCTACGTGTGCATGTTTGGAATGGCGCTCTGTTACAAGAAGAGCACAAGTGGAAAAACTATTGTACATGCACACACTTGGGGGTACACCTCATAAATAATTTATTGTAGTTAAGCAAAAGCAAAGGGATAAACTTTGATTTTGTTTTCTAAATATAACATCAAAAATTGTTAATAAGACACTAAGAACTACTCAACAGATGGTCTTTTACAGGAAAACTTGCCAGGATGCTCAAGTGGTTTATGGCCATCTCAGATATCCGGGGAAGAGTAAAATGGACCTAATGCTTTTGAAGTTTTGTGGCCTTTTGAGAAATCCCGACATCTGCATTTTAATCTTTGGAAAATCCTGAGATCAGCAAGACTGTCGTCTCTAGGATTTCACCACAAGTTGGACTCACCTCTTAGCAAGACTGAAAGTCTTACGATTGCTGAAAAAAAAAACAGCAAACCAACAAACTAACCTTTTTTAAATGTACACATAATGATGAGGTTTGTGCTGTAAAACATTTGTCTTTAAATGACAGGGTAAGAACACGAATATTTGTGTTTTCTATATAACTGAGTTAACTGTCTCAGTGACTGATTTCAATAACTGCGGCTTTTCACCTGCTTCTTTGTAGTGTGTTTACTGCAGTTGTCTGTGCCAACCCACTAACAAGGACACCAAAAGGGATAAGAGCAGCTCTGAAGCAAGACTCAAAGGCTTGTACAGTGCTCTTCCTGCCTTTTGGCCAGTCCTGTTATCCAGCTGCCATCACCCCTACATCTCATGGGGATGGATTTTTTTAAGCACTGCGTATGGGGTTCAACCAAGAGGTGCTGCGTGTGTACACCAGCACTTTTTGCTGACGGGCACACTTTTTAAAGTTTCATTTTCACTCTCTCATTACTTGTCCCTCTGTATGTGCAGGTCAGGAAAGATCTGAATGCAGGTCTTAATCTTCATGATATTTGAGATTTTGAGTTGAGTGGGATATTGAAACAGCTCCAACGCTGTCAGGAGGGACCTCCATCTAAAAATGCAGTAACACAATGACTTCTCTTTCAATGTAAAATGAGTTGTGTCAAGTGCTTAGATTTACATATCCCTTCATATGTACTATTCTACACCACCTTAACCGCTTTACACATTTCCAGTATTTACTTTGGCTTCCTACACCCTCTGTTAATCAAGTCTTATTTTTCCATGACACAGGGAACTATCCTGAACTTTTCTAGAAGCTGATATGACACACTCCCCTTTGAAAAATGCAATAAAGAATGGGTGCACACCCATGTAATTAAAGTCACTGCTCATTAAAAAGTGAAAATAGGCGGATTGTGCCCTACAGCGCACCAGTGCTGTGGCAGCAATACTGCATTACTCCATAAATAAGAGAAAAAAACCCCAAACATTAAAGCCGTTTTGGGCACTTGTTTCCAGCAAGGACTGTAATCCCAGGCATTTAGAACAAAGAGCACAGTGTGTTTTACTCCTTTTTCATCTTTCTTCTTCTAGGCTGGGCAAGTTAACATTGTTTTCTTACCACAAACCTCTGGAGACACTGTGGTTTAAAATGTTTTTCTGAACATTCACGCTGAAAAAGCGATCAGCCAGCTACTCAGCTTTGGAGGAAGAAGGTGGCATCTCCATTTGTACAGCCTGAACACACGTTATCCTGCAGGAGGCCAGGCTCAATGAGCAGGGGGTAGGCAGAAGTACTGAAAAACCTTCTATCTTCCACCCAGAGCCAGTGCAGCTCATTAAAGCTGCTATTTTGCACAAGCCTAGTGTCAATCTTGGTAATCTTGGATGAAAAGACTTCCATGCTTATTCAGCATGCCTTATCATTTTCTATCACAACCAACCAGCCAATTTAGACAAATGAAGAGGCATGTTGTCCCGCTTCTCTCTCTCTTGACATGGGGGGAACACGAAGGGCAGCTCTTGTCCCAGGCAGCTCATGTACTGCCGGCTGTCTGACCCCAGCCCCAGCACCATGCTGCGCGATGGAGCTTGCCCAGACCTGCCCTGATGAGAACCCTATCGCAGAGGAAACGTGTGTGTGCTGCAAAAAGGGAGAAATACTGAAAAGGGAAAGAAACATGACTGTCATCCCATGTGCAATGTACTTCTGTAGAGAAAATCCATTTTATCGTATCGAGCATTATATTTTTAAAACTTTTTTTTTCCGTGGTGGTCAAGCTTTGGTGCAGCAAAGCTTTAACTAGTTTCTGAGAAAGAAACCAGAGTTTTGGTGCCTCAGCAGGGGATGGGCAAGAGGGACGAGCTGAGAAAATAATTTTTTAACTTTTTCAATAGGACTGTCTGCCAAACCCACCCCCAGCCAAGCAGCTGGGGAGCTCAGGACTGCATCAGTGGTGTAACACGTCTATCTGAACTTCCCAGGACATGCAGGTGCTGGGTTTGATACCTGCCAGAGAGATAAGTTTCCGGGGAAAAATTGCTCCCCCCTCTCTCCTTCCCGCTTCCCTGCATCTCTCCTGCTGTCAAGTAGAGGAACAAGCCATCTGGTGCTGTGAGCTGACAGGAGCAATGCTGACATCCCAGCCGGTCACAGAGTGTGCTCCCTGCAGCACCATCCGCTTTCCGCTCTAAGCCATGACGCACCGTGACATTCCCCTCCGGCCGGGAACTCCAGGAAACGAGCTGTTTGACTTGGACGCGGGCACAGTGACACAGACACAGGTGGCTCCATCTATTGCGACATGGGGTCGAGCCTGCTGCAAAGGGTCCTGCTTTCCCCCGTTGTTTCCTTACAGACCAGGAAACAGGGTGAAAAGCAGGTCCCTCACTGGAATTAAATTATATTAAAGTTCACGCCATGGGTACCTGTGCAGCTCCCTGGCATTTCTTGATGAATCAGCCCACGTCCCAACATTAGGGAAAGGTAAAAATCTCACTTCTGTACCACATTGGGGGAAAATTACAACCCAGATTTGGAAGCCACTTTGTGGCTGATATGCATTTTCACTGCAGACTTGTCCAAAATCCCACTCCTGGCCAACTGCAGGTGCAGGATGTTTGGGTCTGGTGTAGAGCTGGACAGATTCCTGTCCTTTGCAGTAGGAAATCACTTCCAAAGTAGCTGGCTGAAAGATGTACTTGCTAGGATGAGGGACATCTCAGGATGCATGCTGTTTTGATTTTAAACTCCTCTTCCTCAGTTGGTTTTTTTCATCTCTTGTTGACTGTCGGTGTAACATCCATTTTAATGTGTTCATTGACATCTTTTACCTGGTGGTATTTTGCTCCAGTGGGAGAAAAGAGTCAATGTTTTAAATGCATTTGAGGGAAAAAAGAAAAGAGAGAGTCAAGCTCTCTCTCAATATGAAGCTCTTTCCTTTACTCGACAGTCTGCACATGCTTCATTGCTGTTAATCATTTTATCTTGAGTAAAATTAGATGGAGACCTTTACCCACTAGGCCCGAGGCAAACAACCCACCGGCTGACTTGGCCAGCATGTCAGAAGCTGCTCTTAACACTGACTCTGCAGTGACATCGCCATTTGATCAGGTTACAGGAGGGAAATGCTCCAATTAATAATGGCAAATGCCATATGAGAAGAGAGGGAAAAATAAATAAGGCAGTTGCTCCTAGCAGGGAGCAGGGGAGGTGAGGCTGCAGAGCTCAGCATCAGTAGTTGCTTCCCCGCTCCTTTCTGTCTGCAGACTCGAACCCTCCTTGGCCAGCACGAGCAGTGATTCACAACTTGGAGCCCGTGTCACCCTCACCCCTTCTCTCTTTTTCATCACTAGTCTGGCAGTGGAAAGGCTTCCCACAAGATCTCTGAGCCAAATCCTGCTGGAACTGCGGTTGTCTCATGGTGATTTCATCCCAAATAGCTCAGCTGCTATGTTGGCTTCTGCAGTTAGGAGCTGCTTAAAGTTTCTGCTGCTTCAATAGAACATATTTATTGGTAGGCATAGTAAATCTGGGACTGGGAGCGGGACTGTGACACAAGGAATAGAAAGCTCAGTATTGCACAACTGTTTTGCACCTCTGCTAAAGATTTCATTTGCAATGCTCTTCTGGAGTTAAGGCAAATTCACTGACAAGTACAGTAACTGAAGTATTCAGTAAGAGCAATTTGTTGTGCTTGATACTTCTTCTGACCACAAATGGATAACATTTTTTACAGTCATTTCTTATAACCATGTAGTGAAGAGGTTCAATAAAAGCAATTTTTGTCTATGGGCTGCTGAATGGTACCAATATCTCCAAACATTTTTGTTCAGGATTCGAATATCCTGTGTCACCCATTGTTAAACAATATGGTTTCTGTTCCCTGACCAAAGTCCCACAAAGGCCAGGACTATCTGGAAAAAATCAAAAAGCCATTGAAAGGAGATATAGGGAGAGAGGCAAATTTAGAAGATTCAGCAATCTTCTCTCCTCTTGTAAAATAAAGTACCTCATTTAAGGCTGTACATGTGCAGTTCAGGTTTTAATTCGTGTTCTTTCACCATTTGCAGATAGACCTGTCTAGATGGTGTTTTACTCATCACATCTACTCCCAGTCCTGCCTTGTGCACGTATGCTCTGAGTATTTTATTGCAAAAGGTGTGGACAGGTATAATTTGGCTCAGTTAACTACTTTAAATTCTAAATGCCAACTTGAAGGCTCACAGAGATGCATACTTCCACATGGCACATACCTCATATTATTTCATGTAATTACTGGTTCAACATATGGGTCATGTCTGCTTTATATTGTGGTATGGCTGGTGGAGTACAGCACTCCAGGTGTGCAAAGAGCACAAGATGGTCCAGGAGCCTGAGGACCTGCTTGGTTTCTGGGACCTTCAGGCCTCATCTGTCACCCTCCTCTATCGCCCACTTTTTGCCACCACAAAGAACCACAATGAGATGGAAGCAACTGAGGCTCTTTGATGTTGTGCCCAGACAGAAGTCTCCAAACTGGTGAGAAAGCCAAACAGGAGGCCTGTGACAGGCACGTGGTTTTCTCCTGAGGTTTCTGTCCTCAGAATTATGCTACTGAAGAACATGCTCAAGGGAGAGGACGCATACCACATGCTTTTAGGCAGAAGACCTTTCTTTTGCTCCTCCACAACCACAACCCCCTATCAGAGAATCATAAAATCATTTCAGTTGGAAGAGACCTCAGGATCATCGAGTCCAACCATAACCAAACCAAACTGTAGCACAAACCATGTCCCTAAGAACCTTGTCTAAATGCCTTTTAAACACCTTCAGGGATGGTGACTCCACCACTTCCCTGGGCAGCCTGTTCCAATGCCTGACAACCCTTTCCATGAAGAATTTTTTCCTAATATCCAATCTGAACCTCCTCTGGCACAACTTGAGGCCATTTCCTCTCATCCTATCACTTGTTACCTGGGAGAAGAGACCAACCCCCTCCATGCTACAACCTCCTTTCAGGTAGTTGTAGACAGTGATAAGGTCTCCCCTTAGCCTCCTTTTCTCCAGGCTTAACAGTCCCAGTTCCCTCAAGTGCTTCTGCTGCTTTCCTATATCCTGGTACTCAGGGTACCAAGTTTTAAAACACATTTTAAGATGTATCCACTAGATAGCAAGATTAATGTCCAAATTCAAGCAATAGCAATGCCACAGTGAACTAAACTATCAGACTGTCCCCAAGACCTTATCAAAACAAACTGCTTGCTGTCTGTGGCTTGAGGCAACTTTATATTTCATTTTGTAGTATAGTCTCTGTGACTTCTCATGCTAGAGACTGCCTAGGATATTTAAAGTAAAAATTTCCATTAGTGTGTTATGTCTAAATCCACCATTTGGGAAAAAAAAAAAAAAAAAAAAGAAAAGAAAAGAAAAAAAAGCAACTATATTTTGAACATTACAGCCTGCACTCTGCATTTATGACTGGTGAATGTGTTGTTTCTTAACCTTGATTTGGTACTAATGGCTTTCACACAGATATAACACAGGTTTCAAAATATTGGAAAGTTTTGTAGTGTGTACATAAACAGCCAGTGCTGCCGTATGGGGCAAAGTTTTCTTTTAACTTTGCAGAACAGATAAGGAGCGGTTCATTTTTAATGTAACCCCTAGAAACAGAGTACTGTTGTTACTGGTCTTTAACAGGTAGCTGGCTCTGAGTGCTATCTATAAGTAATACTTTGTCAAGCTCAGTGAGTGAATGATACATTTGGATCTTATTTTAGCCACTCTTAACTTTATATTTTTATAGTGAAAACATATTTACACTACTAACATACACGTTCCTCAAAGTACACATGCTGCTGCAGAACTTCAGCAATACGGATGATACATGCAGCCTCTCAGAAAGTGAGGCAAAAAACCCCAAACCAAAAGAGAAAATATGCAGTGTAGAGAGGCAAGTACTGAAAAATATAACCTCACCAAACCTCGACTTATGCAACCAGCTGTTTGAGCGCACTTCATATGTTGAAAAGAAATTGAATAACAAAAGCTGAATCCTGGCTCCTTCTGCTACTTATACAGGTAACTTTTTTTTTGGGGGGAAGGTGGGAGGGCTTGGACTACTTAAATACTGCATTACATAAATGCCACTGTAAGTTTCAACACCCTACATAGGTTTCAAATCCTCCATCTCCACCTCTACTGTGTTCTAAGTGTTTTCTCAGATAAAACATATGGTCAGCCTAGAATGTTATATCGTGGAAAATTACACATTTTAAATTATGATTTGGTTAAAAACCCAAACAAAATCTCTTTGGCATACCAGGTTATAGATTACATATATGAAACTCTTTAAAAATTATGAAAGAAGAAGAAACTAGTAAGAGAGCACGTTATCTGTGAAACAAATTCAATGACAATACAAAGTGTAATATGGATGGAAAGTGTTAGTAAAATACATTTACAGGGCACCAAAGCAGAAAATACATTATCATTTGCTGGAACCAGCCTAAATAAATATCTGCCAAATAATAAAACAATTTACAAAAAGATCTTCCTGTGTCTAATGGGGCTATGTGTTTAACAATTTTTTTCTTAATATTGGCATTTGAACTGGGTCACATACATTCCTCTTAAGGTGACATTTTGGAGCCTATTTATAGAAACTCATCCTGTCTGCCACGTCTTGTTTCAATTAAAACCTGATCTTGAAACAAGACAGAAGGATGCAAGTGGGGCGACCCTGTGGCACCGGCTACTGATGACCTATTAAAAGTTTGTGCTGCACTTTGAATGGAAGAGAAGGCTTGCAGGAAAACACCAGCACAGAGAGACTGCTACAAAAACCTGGAAAGCCTCCTTCTGCAGCAGGAGGACAGTCCTGGACACCTCCTGCTATGAACCCTGCACACAGTGCTTCCCCAAACCTCTGCCTGTTGGGAGTCACTTCCCTGCCCTTCACACACCTTTTGCCTTCTCACGCAATGCTTCTTGACCCAGTTCTCTGGACTTTTCAGAATGTGAGACCACTCTCCAGGACAAGATTTTTCCATTTCAGACTTTTTTCTTTAAGCAAAGGTCTTTGAGGATTTTTGTTTCAAATGTGGTTTTGGGACACAGGTAGGTTCTTCTGACTGTCGCTGAGTTCGGGAATCGTGGCTGGTTTGGAATATTTAACCAACTTCCACGCCCCTTCCCTTCACCCCAGTGACTCCAGTTTATCTCTCTCATCCCCAGCGATCTCAGCCTTCACAGTATTTACTGCCATTTTTCCTTTTCCAGAGGTCTCCTGCCTCCAAAATTACCTCTCTCTACCTCCCAAGTCCCCTAGGTCCGCCCTGAAGAGAACTGAGCTCTCTTCCACGTTTCTGGCTGGCTGAATGTGACACGTGTGGACATGAGCAGGATAAGAGAGGAGGAATATCTGTGAGAGGAAAGACGGCTAGAAAGGTCAAAAGGCCTGAAAAGGTAATCTGTAAATTTATAGCTATTGCACCCAATCTTGCAAAAGAAAGCGCCTGACTTCAGGCTGCATATGGTGCAGTTCAGAATTTAAAAT
The DNA here is from genome assembly GCF_037038585.1 of Patagioenas fasciata. Classification (NCBI taxonomy): domain Eukaryota; kingdom Metazoa; phylum Chordata; class Aves; order Columbiformes; family Columbidae; genus Patagioenas; species Patagioenas fasciata. The sequence continues at coordinate 70,710,310 of NC_092521.1, read as the reverse complement.
AGTTGTGCTCTTTTGAGAAAGGCAGAGAGATCTGCCTCAGGGTAACTGGAAACTCCCTCTGGTTGAACTCCATTTCTACACAACTAGACAGTACCTTAATATCTAGTGACCCTCTGCCCTTTCAAGTGAGACTAAAATCAGCCAGCTGGTTCAAAAACCCACTGGAGAAATGGTGGAGAAAAGTTGCACTATGTAAAATAAAACCACCTACACTGTAGCTGCTGCTGCCCTCACCCAGCATTCAGGATGGGAATCGAGCTGACTCGGGAGCATTTCCCTGGGCTGCCAGAGCACAAGCCTGGTCTTGAACGCACAGCTGCTCATTATCACAACAGGCACCCAGAGCTGCCAAAACACATAACACAAATTTCATACCTGGTCTGAAGAAAGCAGAGACACTTGAGTATCTCCACCCTCACTCCTGGGACTACTGCTGCCCCGACCCTGCACCTCTCCTTGGTTTGTCCTCCCCTCCAAGGTGACCGCAACCCCCGGCTGTCCACTCTGCTCCTGCATCCCCTGTGCGTGTGGTCTCCCCATCCCAACCCTCATGGGCAATTTTGCCCAGCCACGTCCTGACCTGAGCCCCCTGGTCTCCCCCTCTGCCTCTTACATTACCCCAGCCTGCCGTATTCCCTCCTGCACGCACACACGCACACTCTCAGATTTCCTTCCTTCATTCCCCTCTCTCTGAAGTTAGACAATTTTAATGTTTTCATGTTAATTGCTTTTGAATAACAGCCTTTCTGGAAAACAAAAGGTTTCCCAGAGTACTGGTTTCTTTGGAAATGATCCCATGGCCAACTACAAGCTGAAATAATAACAATAATAGGAAAATTTCCACATAAGTACATATACCACTTTTTTTCAACAACTGGTCAAATAGTTGTGGGGTTCTCTTCAGTTGTTTGGGATTTGGTTTGTTTTTTTGACATTTTCAGGCCAGTTTCCCCCTCCAGGCTCCCAATCCCCCACTCCCACCAGAAGAAAGGCATAAAGCAGAATCTTGCTGCAGTCTGCTTCAAGACAGAGAGGCAGTGACCCTGTTTACCGAGAGCACTCTTGGTGCGTGCAAGCCAGGAACTGCGTGGAAAGGCTGCCTGGCTTGGCTGGCATTCCTGTTGTTGAAAAGCACAGGAAACGATGGACGTTTCTAAACCGGAAAAATTTGCAAGCAAGCTTTGGCTAACCACAAGAAACTAAAGCACACGGCAAGAATCACAAGGCTCATGGCAGAAGGGGGAAAGCTGACAATTTTTGATTCATGGGCTGCTAAAGGTTATGATGCTGCCATATAATACTGTGGAAATGAAACCATGGTTTTAAACACTAAGCAGGTAGCTGCTTCAGCAAATAAACCCAGGGTCCGCTCTTTTTCATGTATTTGTATGTGAGGTTTTGGTGAAATTGGGCTGGTCTGAATGAGGTAGTTACATTTTGGGGTGGGGGAAAGGGGCTGTGAGGACCAACTCAGGTGCAGAGCGGTACAGCCCCTTGCTTGCTCAGCCAGAGCCAAGCCCTTTGGAGTACAAGCCTGTTAAAGTCTGCCTGAATCTCCCTCCTGTCTCCCTGATCTTCTGGAACTTTCTAATGTCCACTTTATGAAGTGAAGGTCCAATGACAGTCCATGGGCAGTGGTACAAACCGAAACAACATTTTACAGCTGATCTGAGCAAGGACAAGATTAACAATTACATAGACACAATTCTACCTTTTTGTCTTTCACTCCAACGGCCACAAACTCAAAGATTTTCTTCTCTGTTGTTTCTTCTCAGCTTGTCCTTTCTTTCTCTGTTATGCTTCATTTCCACAGGCTTCTTAAAACAAAAGAAAAAATAAGATTAATGTAAAAGGTGCTGTAAAGGAAAGAAGACATACATCGCACACTCATCTATCTCATTTCAGTGTAGGATTTTCCTCACAGTATGCATGTAACGTTTGTTAACTACTAAAATATCACAAAAAGCACCACAATCTCATATGTTGAGCTGGCAGAAAGAGAGGAAAAGCAAATCAAAACCGAGCTGCCTCCAGTGACTGGCACGTGTAGGGCCTTGGCAAGGAAAGCTGCTGCCAAAACATCTTCTGCCAGCGCAGATATTTCCTCTGTGGTGGCATTGGCACAGCTCTGCCTGGGGATATCTGCATGTGGGGCTGCCAGCGAACAGGGGAGAAGTGGAAGCAGGTTTTGCTCGTGGGGCCACCTTCATACCCATGACCTCATAGCATGCACAGAGTGGAGGAAGATAAAGCAGGGAAGCACAGTGAGACTTGGTGCTTTGCAAGTCTTTGTCTTTAGACAGGGCTAAAGGGCTTCATGAAGGTTTCCCAGCAGAGTGCTATTGGAAAGCTGGCTCTCTGCTTGGCCAGGCTCTGCGCTCCTTCCTGAACAAGATCTCTGCCTCTGCGTGAATCTCTGTCTGCGTCCCAGTATGTGTTGTCTCTAATTGCCGCAGAGTGCCATGCAAAAGGGCGCTGGGAAGAAAGTTGTTGGAGTCCTTCACCCAACTTTTCTCATGAACAATTATTTTAAAACACAGAGGGCATGAAAAGGGAAGAAGAAAGGAGACCAAACTAACCTCAGGGTGGGGTTGGGGGTGGAAAGGAAAGAAGTACTTGCAATTTGGAAAACAGAAAGCCTCAGCAAATAGCAGCTGTTACAGAATAAGCCCCAAAAGGCTGCAGGTGCTCCTTTCCTCCAGGTTTAAAGCAATAGCTTGCAGCAAAACTACTGGAGCTTGCAGGAGGTCTTGGAACCAGGCAAGGACCATCAGATATTCACAGGCTAGTCCATCAACTTGAACACAAAAACCAAGAGCCAGGTGAAAAATACAGTTCCTATAATGAGGATCCATGCAAACAGTATTTTGAGACTAAGCCAGCTATTAGAAAGGAATTTCCATTTCATTAGACATACAGTGCTTGCACTGTGTTAGAAAAACAGACAGCTTGCCCTGAGCCTGCAATGCTTGTTTGATACCCACTGCCTGTGCACACACAGAGTTGAGCTGCTGAAAGGATGGAAAGATGCAGAAGGATCACAGCACCTACTGCTAGAAATTGTGTTTTGTTAGTTCTAGCCTTCTTTTTGCCTAATATGTGGAGCTCTGCATTCAAAAGCTGCCTCCAGAAGCCCTCAGTAAAAAATTCCTTGCCCAGATCCACTGACTGATGTAGCCTCTGTTTATTACAGGAGAAACTGGGCACAGATGGACAGACAGATGCTGTAGACCCTGGTACGGGTATTGCAACAGGCCATTTACACAGACACGAGGGTTCATATTCCCAAAGGTACTCAGGCATTTTGTACAAGCTGCAGTCACAGGGGTCAGGTTCCTAACTGCCCCAGGCTGCTGTTCCTGTAGTGGCTTTCTCCTTTCAGATCCTAGCAAACAGGTATCAATGTGCATCTTAACATGGATCTTAATTTCATGTCTCCCAGTACCATCTAGAGTAAAGGTAGATCTCCAAGGTATGCAATAGGTAAGTGAAAGCTGGAAGGATGAATCAACTGAAAAGACCATTGTTGGTGAACCTGAGGTTATCATCCTACAGCTGCTCAGCAAAAAACATATATTCGTTCAGAGATGGGAATATAAACAGAAAAATCAATACGCTGTCCCTCCATGCTGCACAGATCCAGATGAAAACACTAAAAATGCATCTCACTGCCTGTTGTGCAGATTTAACAAAGCACAAATGCACTGTGCTCCTCTACTACTCTGGAGGCACGGAGGAGGGACAAATTAATGTCAGAAGCTGAAATGGGAGAAGCAGCCACTTTGGCTTCGCAAACTGGTGTGAAGCAGCGTGAGACAACCACCAGCCACGTGTAAGCACCGCTGCAGAGCACAGGCTGCCTCTCGGCTGAGCCGAGATCCAGCATCAAGAGAGCTCAGCGGGACAGGCTGATCCTGCAGATGGATCTGCACAGTGGCAACGTGCGCTCACTGCAAGGCGGAGAAAATGTGGAAAGTGGCAATCGTGCCTGAAGATGTGCAGAGATCAACAGCAGAGACGGACTTGAGAGTAACGATCTTCATCGCAGTAGGATTTCGCTCGTAATCTCCCCCACTTGCCAGCCGTCTCAAGTTATTTTAGTTGGGGCTGTCTAGGTGCTGTCAGCAAACTGTTTGAAGTTCCTGCAATTGAGGGATAAGCAGCTTTTGTGCAGAAAAAGCTGGCACTTCAAAATTTTTAAAAACTAAATTCAGACATCAAACAAGGAAGTCTTTAAAAGCTGCTGCTGATGCAGATTTTTGTGTAAAGAATGGCTGCTTTTCCCTGAAATGGTGGAAAGGTAAAGAAATGGCATTCTCCCCTCCCAGTGTGCTGAAAGCAGCTATGGGCTAAACCTGTCATATCATACTCAGTTTAAAATAGAAACTGAATGTAAACGCAAAAATACAAAATAAGTTGGATGACACACACACACACATACAAAGAATTGTCAGTAGTTTCTACTAATTACTATTATATATGGCAAGTAATGAATGCACAGCTCTCTGAAATTGCACTGCCGAATCTTCTCATTGGTAAACACCACCTTCTTTCCTTTTATGTTTCTTTCTCTCTGTCACCCGTCATCATGGCCTCACACATGCTGCAGTGAGCTCCTGCTAGCAGTGACCACCCATGGCCATGCATGAGGTCTAACCCGCTTCAGGGCCTATGTGAACGAAAAGAGGGATTGTGTTACTCCTTCATGTAGGTTATTTTGTTGGGGGCAGCGCTGGACATCAACACAACAGTGTTGTATTATTTTTTACAGACTGCTTGAAGAGTGCTACAGTGCAATAACCCTGACCAAGTCCCCTGCAAGGTCTCAAATGCAGCAACTGCGGCATGTTGTACGTGGTGTCCATTGTACCTAGTTACGTTACTGTAGCTAAACTAGAAATAAGTCTTTTATTGATCCAGGAAAAACCCAAACCTTTTCAAGGACACGTGTGAATAATGTTCCACATGTGGGCTCTATGTGTATACTGGTATTTAATTTACAACACTTTGACTTAGTATCCCTAGTATTCACATACTGCGCACCAGAAAACTGAGGCAGCAAGTTTGGGAACTTCTTTCGTCTCACAGATTAAAAAAAAAACAACTTAAACAGCACATCAGTTACTGTATTGAACAACAGACCAATAAATTCTAGTATTGCATATGCTATATAGTAAAATTTAACAATCCCTTATTCTTTAGATTAAGTGTCTTCTCTCACAAAGCACACCCTGAAGGGCTCAGCAACAATATTTTTATCATCTATGCAGGTACTTATATGGCTCCCATCACTGCTGTTCCTGCTTTTATAGGAGCTGTGAAATACAGAGCCATAGAATCTAAGATGGAATCAGGAACCAGGAAACATTGTCCAACCACTATATAAGCCAAAAAAGGAAATGAAAAAAGGATCCAAATGACCTCTAAGCTCTTTTTATGATGCTGAATCACTTGACTTCTAGTTCATCGATAGCAAATCCCTACAGTTGGAGCATCACCTAGAAGAAAGCTACTTCTCTGTGAGATACAGAGAAGGAAGAGTGTGATTCCCATTTCTTCTCTTATGAAGCCCTCAAAACAGAATGTTTATCCTGCTGACAACAACCAGTTGATATGAGTGAGCCTTAACTTTGCTTCTGTAAGAAAACAGGAAAGAAGAAACGAGAAGTGCACACCAGAAAGCAAGCACATACATGCCATCTGCTATGTCATGCATCTCAGAACAAAATGATGTTATCTTCTCAGGGAAGGCCCACTTCTTTTTGCTCCCACAGTCACTGGCATCTTCACAAAGTAAATCTGAGAGGCAGCACTGAGCATTGTTTTGCACTCTCCACGGGGATATGGCTGACGGCACAAGAGGGTTTACAATATAAGAAACAAGACTGTGAGAACATAAAGCTTTCATATGCCTTCTTTTTTTTTTCTTTTTCTCTCGGAAACTTGGCTTACTTTTTGTGATGAGCATGCTCAGGTATTTTCGTCCCAGACAGAAGCAGGAGCGGGGGGGTTTTACTCCTGAGAGAAACATCAGATGGGTGAACAGGCTGATGGGCCATACAGCAGACAGTGATCTGCTACCAAGTGTGGGGGCACACACAGATCCCAGATTGGGAGACCTAGTGCGCTACAGCACAAGCACCCTCAGAACTGAGGACAAACTGGAGAAGAAATAAAGCAGACTGGTGCTGAGCAGGATATCCTTCGGGAATAGGAATGTGTGGGGAGCAGTATGTGCAAGAGGGGAGAGATTGGATGGAATATGGACATGATATAAAGTCGTCTTGGGAAAACTCTGATTGCCTAGATGGGAGCAGCTGCCATGCAAGTAGAGATGCATTAAGACTTTCCCCCAGGAAAGATTCCCCAGGAACCTCTACGGTAAGAAGACTGTAGCTGGCATCTGTCTTACCAGGGGTCAGTGGAAACACAGAAAGTTCCCCTTCCAGTTTAATTTCAATCAGCTACAGACAAGTCCCACAACCAACATTACTTTATCAGGGATCTGCTTAGGCTTTAGTAAGAGTCTCAGACAAACTCTTAGGCTGCAAGACAGAAGAAATCTAGACAGCAAGACAGCGAAAGAGCCACCCACTAGAGAAAACGTGAAGTCTCAGCCAGGAGGTGCTTAGCAGACAGCAGCATGGCTCACCAGAAACACCTGCCCAAGCAAACACGGGACTTAAAACAAAAAAAGTGTTTGTGAAGTCAGGGTTTGGGTTGCTATTATTTCAGACAATAAATCTCTCATATGCTGTCATGAGCTCTAGGATGAACAGCTTGTACATGAAAGCTGCATTACTTGGCTAAAATACTGGCCTTCTTAGTTCATCCATGGAAATCATAGAGTCATTTTGGTCGAAAGAGGCCTTTAAGATCATCAAGTCCAACCATAACCTAAATCTAGCACTAAACCATACCTCTAAGAGCCTCATCTATATGTCTTTTAAATGTCAAGGATCAAGCAGAAAAGGAGGTGTTTCTTCACAGAAAAGACATCTCTCCAAGGCTGCCACTTCAAAGCTGTTGAAATGACAGAGGCAAAACACCTGCGGCGGTATCTGTTCTCTGTTTGTGAGGCAAGGGCAGATGGGAAGAGAAAGGGCTGCCAGATGCCATTTTGAAAACAGCTTTTCTGTGTCGGGTGTTACCAGACACACAGGGCCCCAGGCTGCAGCCATGCTGACAGATCTCACTGAGGGGTCAAGCCAGGGGAGGAGGCATGGGTGCTGCAGCGCCCAGGATCACCCAGAGTCAAGCACTCATGGTGGGGGAGCATGTCAGAAGAGGTCCAGACCCACTGTGGCCGTCATGGTTCTCTCGTCTGGGGAAATAGGTCCCACCACTGCTCCAGGGCTTCAGAGACTTTAACCTAGAAACAGCCCTGCACAGGCAAGGTGGCAATCCACACAGCTTATCCAGGCCCATGACTTCCTCACCATTTATGTTATCCGTTCCTTAGCTGGTTTTTGAGCCTATATTGTGGCACCCCAGGTGTCTGTAGAAGTGGCTTCCTCCAACTGTGTAAGACCCTGGGTGCTCATCATGCGTATAGCCCGTTCTGAAAATGGCAGCTGTTGGCTGGGTGCGGTGGGGCAGGAGTAGCTGGGGAATTATATCTCCACAGCAAGGTGGTGAGGAAGGAGCACATGAGGGTGAGGGACATGGGGCATCAAGGGCTCTGGAGCAGGTAAGGTGTGGGTCAATGCTTCTAGACAAGAGCCTGTTTCAGAGGGGGTGACCCACAGAGTCCCTGCTGCCTCTCTGGGTCTGGCAGCTGTCTCAGCCATGCTGACTAGGAAAAGTATTTTTCTGGCCTCAGGTCTCAGCCTAAGTGACAAGAGAGGACATAAGGCAAACAGAGGCACCTAATTCTTCCAGGGCATGGCACAGAAGGAAGAAATTAAGTAGAAGTCCTGGGTCTCTCTCCTACGATCTGATGCCGGCCTCTCTCCTCACTGGAGAATTCAGGGAGGAAAAAAAAGTCAAAATATTCTGGCTAAGCCTGTGTGTCTTTTTACCACAAACACCTTCTGTTCTGGCCTATGCAGTTGCTTTCACAGCTGGAAAGGGAATCTTTTTTGCCTTAAAGAAAACAAAAAAAAAAGGCTGGACTCTTTTCAGTGTGCTCTGGGGAGCTTCAGGAAGCCACATGAAACTAAAATGCTCTCTATCACACCTCTGGCGCCTCTCCACAGCTCCCTGGGTGTCACTGCAAATTAAGTTACATTGGCTACACTTACAATTTTTTGCTGAACATAACTCATCAAAGGTAAACCCACAGAAAACCTCTGGCTTTGGTAGCAATTAAGTGAGACATCTTAATTGTGAAACCACATGTTCCCTCAGGGCTGGCCGTAGGCATTCTGCATTAGTGTGGCCACACCAGGAGCCTAATTTTGAAGTGACCCTCAAATGATACTTTCTGCTGCCTGCCTCAGAGGCTGGAAGAGAAGATTGAAGGGGAACCTAAAACTTGATGGAACAGAGGTTCTGCTTTTATAGCAGGCGACAGCAGGCTCAGACCCCGCATGAGGACTGGACACAGGCAGCAGGGAACAGAAAGTGGGAACCCATGCTCTTGAGCATTTCCTGTGATGTCCTCCCACCAGAGCAGCTGATCCCTCCAGAAACCTGAGTGACAAGCGTGGTTCTTAGAGCCGGCTTCCCCTCACCAGCTCTTCCCACGTGTAACCCAGCCCCTTGATCTGGCTTCCTTCAGAGGCCCCGTGCAGTGGCCAGAAAAATTTGTTTGGGGTTTGTTCTCTTTCAGTGCAGGCAGTAACTCGCTCCCATGCCATAAGCCACCCTGGCCCCAGGAGCAGCCTGGGCGAGAGCACAGACAGGACCCCTTGGCAAGGCCTGAAAACTGCACAGAGGGGCTCTGAAGATATGATATGGGTTATTCCTGAGGGAAAGTGAGGAGCGGAGACACGTGGCCATGGTTGCTCTCTTCCCATGTGACCATGAAGACTCAGAGAAGGTTTCCTTCCATGTGTAGGGTTCCATGTGTAGGTTTCCTTCCTTGCATGGGTAGGGGTGGTTAACCTGGCTTACATTACATGAGGCTGGAGGACCAAGCACTTTACATATTTCCGTTCATTTCACTCCCTTATTTTTAAGAGAAAAGTGGTTAATATACTGAGGCTTACCACGACCCTTATACCAGTACAACCTAGGCTTCATTGATGTGCATTTCTATTTACACTGGAAGAAGTAAAAACAGAATCGCTTTCTACCCATAGCAGCATTACAAAGATGAGAAGAAAAAGGACTGTGAGTGCTGTAAGACTAAGTTGTCATAGCAGCATAATTACATTTGAGTCTACTTTGTATGGAAGCAGACTGCCAGAACCACATTTTGGAGGGAAAATCACTGTCAGGAGGAAAAGAGAGCGCTGCACTGCTCTGCGTAAATTGCATTAGACTGCAAACAGCAAACTGGATCTGCATCTTCCTGCAAATGATTCTCTTTGTATGAAACCAGCCAGGCCACTTTCATCTGTTATGAATTCAGAAAGAGATTACATGAAACACTTCTTTTTAGAGTTTGGGGAAAGTACATCAAATTGTAAACTGCAGAGCATAACAATCTATTAATTATAGAGGCAAACAGTGTTTTCTAGAGGCCACATTTTCACGGAATTAAAATTTTAACAATGATGAATTGGTTAGGTTGCCTTCCTGTTGAATAAGTAATTTCAGTAATCATGTAAATATAGCTTCATCGACCATCAGCATTCAATCCTTTGCAGATGCACTGATTGCATAGAAAAGCCAAACCAAAAAGAATATCCAGAAACAGACAAATCAAAACAAAATGCACCTTAATTGCTTATTCTTCAATATGCAGACAGCCTAGCTGCTCAGTTCAGGTTTTCATGGCATACCTCAAAGCAATATTTCTTGTGGATGCCAACTCCGATAATTCTGTCCTCCCCTTTCCTCCTTGGAAAACTATCCTAAAGAGAGGTACTTTTCCATTGTCACATGGCCATATTTATACCACATATACAGTCTTTCATAGCCGCTAGGAGGCTAACTTTTCTGCACACATTTGGAATGAGCATCTCAAAACCCTCGGGCAGTGGCTGCTGGGGGGAGGTGGCAGGCAGCGCATCTACTATTTTTCTGAGAACTTCACACCCTCCTACACAGGTGAGTAACCCTGAGTCAGAAGGGCAGGACAACAGGTACTTGGGGTTGTCAAGGCAATTTCTTTCAACAGCATTTCATAATTGTAGATTTTGTATGACTAACTTGCAAACTTTTTTATTTTATACAGAAACGGACAATATGAAACACAAAAAAAGAAATGGTGAAAGCTTGATTGTATTCCCACATGCTCCAGATGACACAGGATCACTAACCAGAAACAGGCAGACACAAAATTTCTGCAACACCCTGCAGCAGCTACAGAACCAGGCAAAACCACAAAGACAAACTTTTAGATGGAAGACCACAGAAGTAAAATAGGGGAGATAGTGTCAGCAGGAAAGCAGAGAGAATATACTTGCTAGCAGAGTATTTATAATAGCTAAACAAAACTTTCCTCCAAAGTAAAATAAAACTCCCAAGTAAATTTTTTTCCTTTAATTTGACGCTGTCATTTTTTTTTTTAATAGAAGTTTTTTTTTTTTTTTTTGATTGATGATTTGTGTAGTCTTTATGTTTTTTCTTGAGAGGAAAATCTTTATCAGGAGAAAAGGTATAATTGATGTAGTGTCTGAAAACAACACCTCTCATAAGCTGAAATAATATTTCTGAATCGTAAACAGCTTCATTCATCTCCAGAAGACATGCACTCTGAAGCTTCACTCTGACCGTCTGAGTGTCAATGTTGTTAAATATTTTGCAGGCACTCAAAGCTCACATTCAAGAAAGAAGTTTCCTACCAGTCTTTCTTCTTATATTGATGGCTGTAGCTACATTTCTGAACAGTCAATATTGTCTCTGACATATTTTATTTTTGTGGTGTAAGTAAACAGCAGATAAAAAGAAAACGCTATTAGTTACCTGTTGAATTTTAGCAGTCTGGGAAAATACTCTGCCACAGACAGATTTCCTGTAAGATACTGACATACTTTCCAGATGAACATTCATGCTATAATACATCTTATGGGTTCCTGCTTTATAATTCATGTAATTGTGCAATCATTAACACTATTTACCTCTGAGTTAAAATTTCCTTCTTGGCAGTGACATGCAGAAAATACTCCAAAAGCCAAGCCTTAGCTTTATCCTTTGTGCTTTGTATTTTTTATTCATTTATTTATTTTTTACAAAACGTGGAGCTACAGGTTTCCAATTGCTATGCTGGACATTGTTGCCTGAACCGCAGTTGTGCTGGGTTGGAATGAGATGATATTAAGAGGACAACGCTGGCAGCCAGCACAGCTGCCAAAAGGAGGTGAGACGTAGTTTTCAGCTGCTTGGTTCCTTTTTCGAAAAAGCAGCAAACCCAACCCTCTTGCATGGGTTAATGGAAACTTTGAGAGCTCCTTTTGGGTACCGAGGGTGCAAGGAGACCCGTGGCCAGCACCCACGCACCTGCTGCCCCATGCTGCCCTACAGAGCACCAAGGGCAGAGAGGAGGTGGTGGCACCACATCAGACCTTAATGCCAGAGCCAAACTCCTCTCTAGATCCAAGAATTTGCTGCCATCTGTAGCAAAGGCTGTTCCTATTTCTTCCTTATATTCACAAAACCTTTCTCTGATGGTGTTCCCTCTCTCTGCTGCTTGTTTCAGGGCCTAAGAAAGCAAACCAAAACTGACAGGAGCTCCCCCTCACACCCCTGGGGACAGCAGCAAAGTCACCAGCCACCTGCAGCTGGGAGTCATGCCACAGGATCCTCCCTTGTGGGACTGTTAACACATCTGATTCCCCAAGCCTACAGCTGCGAGGTGCAGGCGGTGACATGGAGATGAGATGGTGTTACGTAGAGATCCTACTTGTGATCACCACCTCTCTGTTCACATCCACGGCTGCTCTGAAGACATCGCCTCTGAGCATGTAACTATTACTGGGTCTCCCAAAGAGATTGCGTCTTCCCGCAGAGCTGCTGTGGGAGACTCCCCTCTTGTCCTGGGGTGAGTCAGAGCTGTTGCAGTGCCCTGTTTTCTCCCCTAGCCTAGGTCTGCTTCTAGCTTCGAGGACACAGCTCTCACATGTCTTCAGGTTCACTTTGTCCTTTTCTCTAGTGATCTCATTCTTTCCCCTGCACCGTATTCTGCTAGCAACTGTATTTTTGCAGCAGCTCACCACATCAGATGAAGAAACTGTTTCATCTGGGAGAAAAAAAGCATTATGTTTCCCTGATTATTTTTCAGCTGGATCAGTTTCCCAACTTGGTCCATGGGACGGCCACAGAAATACTTCTACTAGCACTAGATTTCAGCTACTCCAGGGTCAGGAACAAGTAGGTGGGGCCCATTGTGATTGCTTTTGAGACAGATCAGCTCCTTGAACCGGGTCTCAAGTTGTCCATCTTTGCACCAGTGCCTGCACAGTGGAGGAAGCAAGAACACAAGGTGGGGAAAGACGGCAAGGCCAGTAGCCTGCACATGGTTTTCCTTAATCAAACGAACTTCAAAAAAAAACAAGAACAGAATAACTGGTTGTGTTCATTTACTCGTTTTCCAGAAAAATCACTTATAAAGATTGGCCAGCTCAATAGCCTCCAGTGAATGTGAGCTTATAAACTTTTTTGTTGTTGTTGCTTTCTCAGACCTGATAAACATCTCAAGACTTGTCTACCTTTTCCATTTACATCACCTGATGTAAGATAAGATGTTACACCTTCGTACACAGGCGGTCTCTCTGTTACTATTCACACTGACAAAGAAGACAGCAAGCCCAGTTATGACCACAGGCTGAAAAGCAGATTCTGGCTTAAGGAATTCAGGACCCAAGTGGACTGGGAGAGAAGAGATCAGGAAAATATATTTTGGATATGTGAGAACAACAGCAGCAATGAAAGTCGTAACTTAAAGATGGCCAGAGCACCATCCAAAGCTATAATTGCTTATTTTTTATTTATGATAGAGGCTTGACAGACCATGGGTGGAGAGATGCTGCCCAGTGCACCTTTAGCTAAGCACACAACATCAGAGATAACTACAGTGTGTTACTGCTACAGCACCCAGCCCATGGCATGGAAGTGGCAGAGTCCAAATACAGCAGCCTCCCAAACACCGATCATCAGCAGGTCTCAAACAGGGAGAAATTAACAGAAGAGTGACCATTCTTCCAGAGCTTTCTTAGAACCCCAGAGAAAACTGATCCTCATGTGTCACAATCTGATCTGGATCTTGAAATAAGGAAAATATACCCGGTTTACCAAATGACCTCTATTAATGTAGCTAATTCTGAGTCTCATGGGTTTTTCCAAGTCAAACACACTCCAACATCTGCTCGCAATAAAAGCAGATGACGGCGCTTCTACCCCTACAGTCCAAGCTGACTCTGCTTAAAATAAAAGCACCCCTTCATTAAATAAAGTGTAACTTTTCACTTGCTTGATATGTACATCAGTGGATGTAACTTGCAGGGCTTGAGACCTGAAACAAAACAGACTGAAAATGATCTTTTAATAACCTGTGCTATTAAAAGTGGGGCTCTTGGCTGCTGTGCCTAAGCACTCAGGTGGGTATCACTGCATGGAAAAATGTGCCCTGCTCCACAGCAGGCAAACCCACGCAGCGTGGAGGAAAGTTTCGAGAACCGGGAGTTGCACAGAGTGGGGAGTGTAGTTATTACCAGCCAGCTCCAGCCTGCCTGCCAACTACCCTGATGATGAGTTAACATGCCATTTTCCCCGTGCTGTCAAAGCCTCTGTCATGGTAATAGCCCGTTTCCTCTTTCTGTTAATATTTCTGTCAAGAGAATGAAGCAGCAGAATTGAAAGTGCCACAGTGTGTGATAGCACCGCCTGCACTGGCAGCCTGCTGTGTTTTGATTAACTGGATGTGCCTCTAAAATTTGTATGAAATTATTTTTCCATGGAAGCACGAGGTGATGAAGGAGAAAGGAGCGTCTGGGTCAGAACCGGAGCCCGTCTGTCTGTTCACTCAGGACCAGGCAGGGCCACTCGGGCTGTGGCCACTCGCATCTTCTCCTATTGCCTTGCCGGTGACCTGGGCTCTGGTGATGAGAAACTGCTCTTGTCCTTGCAGGTCACTTCCAGCTCCTACTCAGCTCTTCCAAGAAGACCCTGTCAATAAATGTAAATTGTGCCCTGAAATATGTGAAAGGTACTTTAGAGTGAAACCCAGAAGCACTGAAGTTTTACAAAACCTTAAACACCTGTCAAGCAAATTTAGTACATCAGCCTGCATGTACAGTGACTGACACCCCTGCCACATGTAAGACCCACAGTATGGAGGGGGAGTATGTGCTGACTTTCAGCCACTCTGCAAATTCCTCTGATGACCCCAGGTCTCGCTGAGGTCGTTGTGATGCCACTTGCATCGCATGCCTCTCTTCTGCCCCTTCTGCCAGTAAGGCCAGCAAGGGTTTTGCTAGTACTGAGGGTTTGACCTCCTTGCACATCTGGTTGGGATGTGCAAACAAAAAGAAGCTGCTTCACCTCGCTTTTTCTTGATCCCTGAAACTGACTGGAACAAAGCTGATGAACAGGGAAGTCTAATTTTATTTTGTAGGGCACCTCAAATCTCTGTAAACAGTGATCTCATGTCCAAGACTAAGCACAATTCACTGGCAAGGCACAATTAATCTAAATGTCCTGCTGTAGAAACTGCTGGTGTATCACACCCAGTGTTACTTGCTCCAGCTCTGAGAAGTGGACAGAATAGTCCAAACTGTGACATTTTTAATCTGATTTAGTACCAGTGCAAATGACTCAGGATGCAAGGTAACTAGGACTCAGGCATTCTTTTCATTGATCTCTGGTTTTACTGCTTAACTGAATTTGCAGAGGGCTCAGAATTCATTACTGGAGCAATTCTGGCAAGTGCAATGTCCATATCAGTCCTGTTGACTTACATCTACAGATTTTGTAACACCATTGCTCTGCAATCAATTGCAAACTGGTACGACATTAACTTTCTCACCACTTACAAACTCAAGCTCATATATGTTTTACAAAATATTTCAAAGTGTTTCTTACGATTCAGTTTGATTTTTCAGTCTACACGCTATTACAAATCTCTCAAAATATTTCATATATTAATGGAAAAATTTGAAATGTATTTGTGGTTACACCTTCCTCCCTCTTCTTCTTCCCCCTCCTCTTACTTATTACGTAAGCCTGATAGACTCTATGTACTCGAGCAGCTTCGTAACACATATAAAAAGTTTGAGGCATGGGTTTTATTTGGTAACTCAAAGAACTATATCGATAAATTTAAAGAAATTGAGAGGATTGGAGAGACACCAGCGAAACTTCATGTCAGACTAGCCAAGTGCCACTCCACTTAGGCAACTCCCCATCCAGTAGAGACAGTCCCCCTGCACCCTTCCCAATGCAGAGCACTGAATATGGCTTAGACCTCTGCAACTCACTGTAACAGGGCAAATGATTTTATCCACCAACTCCCTTGTTATTGCCTAACTTGACTCAAAAGAAATCGCTCCTGCAAAAAACTTTGTATCCTAAAAAAGACATTACAAGTTGTTGCACTGTATGAGGTTTGTTTACTGCTAACTTGCATTAGACTCAGTGAGAGCTGGTTTTGATTTGTTTTTTTTTTAATGGACAATGAATATTGGCATGGAATGGAAAAGCAAGATGTCATTTGTATGACACATTGTACTATGAAGAATTTTACCAGAATATTGAGACATACTGCCTAATGAAAGAAAATGTCTGGAAATCCAACCATTTCTTAGCCAGATAATACTGGGAATTTAGTTGAATCTTATTGCAATGCTTGCAAACAACTGTTTATTGCTAAAGATCAAGTGGGCAAAGACCGAAGTGGGAAGTGTATTGAACAAGACTGGAATGTAAAAATAACACAAATAGTACATGGCATCTAGAAGAGACATGAACCATGGGTATTTCAGAAATTAAATATGACAAAACAGAGGAAATGAGGACTTCCACGTTTGAAATCCAACAGAGGTGCACCAGAAGAGGAAAAGAAAGAACAGTTTATGAGGATTGGGCTTGTTTTGTTTTTCAAAACACCGGATAATGGTGCTGGACAAGAGGAAACAAAAAAAAAATGGAAAAGATGAGGGAAAATGATGAAGGAAGTTTTGCAAGAGGAAACTGCGTTGGCAAGGAATGTGGATAGGATATTGTGCATATACAGAACATAATAGTTAACTGCTATAAAGCATCCACTGTTCATAGCCAAAAGCAGCAAAGGATCATGGCTGGGCTAGAGCACATGAGTGAGTATTTCAGATCACAGCAGGAAACATCACATGCTATATTTTGTTAGGCTGCTGCAGAGTTTTGCTAACTTTGGGAGAAGGGCGCTGTAGATGTGAAAAGGCAAGGTAGGTTGTTTCATTTGTTTATAATAAAAATAAATAGCTTTGGATAATATGACCAAGTCAGTAAAGAGTATGAAACACAATCCCCATTTTTTTACAATTTAGCAAGTAAGAAGTAGAGAGAGGTAAAAATCCATGCAAGAAACACACACAATAGCTTTCAAAATCGCACTCAGTCCACAGAAGTGCTTCCAAGAGATCATGCTGGCATTGCTCTAAGAAGACCGGCTTACTTGAAAGTCCAGCAAAACTAGTCAGGTTGTTACAAAAGAAGCAGCTGCCCCTGCCCATGAGCAGGCACAGCACACAGCCCAGGAGGAAGCACTGCGAAGCGCGGTGCCAAAGGAGTTCACTGGTAGGAAACCTCTGGCAGTGCATCGTGCCACTAAATGAAAGCAGAGCACACTTAGAGACTGCAAAGCCCTGTAAACTTCCCGCTCACTGGCCTTAAAACTTTATATCGGTTTAAGAGCATAATTCTCAGGTTATTTGCTCTGGTACCACCGTAGCTTTACCTAATCTCAAAGAGTTACTCTGTCTGACCTCCAAGTGGCAGAGCTGCAATAATCCCAGGATATAAGCAAGGTAAAACTCACAGAGAGAAATAATATCTTTTATTAGTCTAACGGGCAGAGTTGAAGAGACCTGCCAAGTGTGGACAGAGCCTGCATTCATTAGAAGCAGATTCAATGATTTCTAGCTTTGTGTGCTGCAGGAATGCTGAGACTGCAGTTTATATGGGTCACAGGCAAGCAAGCCAGCTCAAGTGTCGCACCCAGCCCAGCTAATTCCTGACGGAGACTTTGCAGCCAAGGTTTAAACCGCCAGATTGATGCAGATACGAAGCTGGGTAGGTTCAGGCTTACCTGTGTGCTGTGTTTTGTGTGAGATAGGAGTGCTTTTGCCATGAAACAGCAGCAACAGCCTCATGCAGGGATGGGTTCCTCCCTAGCAAGCCCCTGGAGCTGAGGTCTGGTGATGCTTGGGATGTCCTGCCTGGCCCAGGTCCCCTCTGCTCCTGGCCCACGTATCAGCAGCACTGAATCAAGACAGAGGAAGGAGTTCACTTCAGCAGGGCTATTTCTCTGAATTCACTCAGCTCCTTCATTTCTATTTGCATACCCTTCAAAAGCTCTGTAAAAGTACTTGGGTCGTTTCACAATGCCTAAATTTGGTAACGATATGAGGCTGGAAGTTCAGGTTACTGTGATCTCTTTTTCCAGAGGATGAGGGTGGTGGAGGCTCTCTAACAGTTACCTCTTAAGATAAAAACATGAAGAACTGAAAGCTTACTTGAAGAAGAAAAAGCTAAACTTTTTATTAATAGGAGCCTCTGAAAAACTCCAGAGCTAGTATTTGAGGCAAGACCAAGAGAAATTTGTAGCATTCTTGGTTTGTTTTCTTTTGTATATTTTTGGCTTTGAGATAGCGATAATGTGAATGCGAGATGTTATGGTCTCTTTATATTTTAATTATCTGAAGTCCATAGACCTTCATCTTCTCAGCATCCTTTGCTGCAAATAGATACGTATAAATATATGTATGTTTGTACGTATATATTTGCAGCACTCAGTGTGCTGGTCCACTTATCCCATGGTCTTTACTTGAGGAAGACTTGATCCTTTTGAACGTGTCCAGCAAACACTTCTAGATTTTGTGATCAGCTATTGATCCCCCCCAAATTCATATTGTCCACACGCTTTTCTGTAACGCATTGTGGTATTGCCCATATATGAAACTGACAAAGTGGGTGCTGGTCTTTCAAGGTCTTGGCTCAGTTCATTTACCTCAAGTAGTCCTTCTTGCAAAAGTCTGTTCTGAGTCTTTCATGCAGGGAGAAGTCTCTTCATCAGATACAGCAAGTGCAGAAGCTGTGTGTGAGTTCCTGCCCCCCACTAACAGACCATGGCTAGAAGAAGGGCAGAGAGTGTTGGGTCTGTGCACAGCTGGAGCTATAAGCAGGATAAATTATGAGTCGTGCAGATGGATTAAAGTGATATTTGCCCTCATCTTACGGTGCAGCACTCAAGCACAGCTTAGCTACATCATGGAATGCCTGCCTGGGTTCTCACAGCTTCTGCTTCAAGGTCCCCCAGCACCTCGGCACTGTTTGTACTGCTTCTGCCTCGCCTTGATAAATAGAACTTTATAAATAAACCAACATCCTTGGTTTTGGCACCTTTTGAAATTTTCTGTTATTTTTATATTCCTAAGAGATTAGTGTTGCCATTGTATTTAACCATAGTTCCTGAAGGTAAAAATTCTGCTTTTGTTAGAGTAAATGCTGGGATTACAATATCTTGACAACTTGAAACCTTATCTGTTTGCTATGGGTTCTTCTAGCATAAACTCATTTTAAAGAGTGGGGAGGCTGGATAGAATATCTGTCTTTAATTTTCTGTCATCTGCAGAATCCCGTTGCAAAGATGTGGTAACAGGCAAGGGCAACAAGGGTGGGAAGTCCTGGGTGGGGTTTTAACTGTTTCCAGACATCATATAACTGGAAATTCCAGATACTGTTCGCAGTGACTGCTCAGAGTGACAGCTATGATGCCACCATCATGAATGAAAGCAGATGCATCTAATCATAAAGCTGCAGTGTCTGCTCCAGGAGGGTGACCACAAACACTAGGACTTCTTTCCAAGCACAATATACTACTAACAGACGTTTAATAAGTTTGTTTTTTTTTTACTTAACTCAAAAACAGGAATTATCAGCTAACAGCTGGTTTACAATACTTGTTTTGAGGGGTTTTCCTTTATTTCATTATGTTCTTCTTATGTAAATGAAGAGGAAAACATAATAGAATTGACTTTCTATCTTATTGTAGGCTGAAAAACATGGTGAATGGAAGCAGCATGTTTATGTGTTTCTACCTGGAAAACAGATGAGCCATTTCTCAGCTGGATCTGGTTAATAACTAAACCAAATAAAATAAAAGGGACTGTGATATGTTGTGAACAAAATCCTCCTGACCGGAGGTCACTGTTTCTGCTCCATATATGTTCATCAATAAAGTCACATCGCACGTTAGAAGGTCTGAGTTTGTGTGAGTTTTGGGAGGAAAATACCAACATGGATTACAGACTTCTAAACTTAACCATATAAAATAAACAATCGAACTGAAAATTTTCTCAAGACTCAAATGATGATATTTGTGGTACCAAACATCTACTGTACGGACACTGGAATTCATTCAGATTATTAAGGAGTAATGAATCTTGTTTAAATGAATAAAATAAACATGCTTTTAAAACTCCACATAAGGTGCTTCTAATTGCTGCTGCTAAGACTACAGGCTGTTAGTCAGGGAACATCTGATTGATTGTTCATTAAAATATCAAGAAAGGAAGAAGAGGGATGATAAGACAAGAAAAAGTGCGGCCACGGTTGGTTTGCTCAGCACTTGAGATGTGTTGTTCTGAAAAAGCTTTCCAGGGAAGAACTGACCTCATTTGTGACCTCTGTGACCCTCAGTGATAATCGCAGGGCTCTGCTGCTTCAATCTGCTTAAAAGGCAGTAAAGAGCCCAGGAGAAAAACTACTATGGGCAGGGGGCAGCAGGGGGGCAAAACAACACAAACGGTAAATGTATAATATGTCACTCCTTGAAGGATGAGGTGTTGATACAAGCACCTATCTACATCACCAGGCGGTGGAGTGGGGAGGGAGTTGAGGTCAGATACTCATGTTTAGAATGGAGATTCAGTTTTCTGTGGAGCTAAACGCATACATTTTACCTTCCATAGTTCTTTGGGCATAAAATTCAGCATGGCATGCAATTTATAACTTATACCATGTTCCGGTAAATAGTTTGTATTATTTAATTTAAAAACCAGGTATTAACAAGAATATTAAAAGGGAGGAGGGAGCCTTCTAATTATTATTGTAGTGCTAGCTTTCATTGAAGTAACACATCTAGAGCTACAGCGCTGACAACAATAAAACAGGTAAGCAATTAGAAAAAAATCATGCCAGCATTGTCTATCCTGGGATTATATATATATATATATATATATATATATATAGTTTATATATGTTTGTGGTAGGATGACCTTAATTCTGGTTTTAACCTTTTAAAAATCATCCAGATATCCCCTAAAGGCCAAGATTTCCAAAAAGTTAAAAGCTACAAGTCTTTCTGAATGACCGCAGCTGACCCTATCTCCATTACAGAAAAAAAAGATAGTAAATAGCCAAACACCAACAGAGTAAGTTCTGTGAGCTGCGAGGACACTCTACTGAGTCAAAACCACTCTCTCACGAACTCACATTTTGAGTTTCGTACTCAGAATGAGTGTCATAACCAACATATCTGCTCCCTGGGCTGACCTCTGTAGAGCTAAGATTTTATAAACTGAAATTAAAGTGAGCACACTGTTCTGAGCATGGTCTGCCCCTCCTTTGCTTCTGCTCCATTGCAGTTCTGTCAGTGAGACTTAGCTACTGTAAGCTGCAGGTTTCTTCCCATAGTCTGAGGACAATTTAGTCATTTATCGGTGTAATGGAGCTTAAAGAGAAGATTCAGTCTTTTAAAGTTGAAGCTTGGTAGCATTGAGCACTTTCATTTCCTCCTTTCAAACATGCCATCACTGTTCAAAAGCCCGTTGTGGGAAATTCTTCATCCCTTTTTATGTGATCTGAGTAAGAAGATATGGCCTGAGTCTATCATCAAGTTAATATATGAGAGATGTGATTTCATCTACATAATTTGTGTGCCTGCAAGAAGTCACTTTCCTAGGAGTACCAGAGGCAGTTCTAGGCAGCAGTACCTTAAGGCCTGTGCTTTCTAATTTAAAGATAAAGAACAAAGACGGTGGCAATTTGTGCCTTAAAGCTAATACTTCAAAGAACAGAGAGAAATCCTTAATGTCATAAGTCTCTCAGGACTCATCCCTTTGTGTAATATTATGTGTTTATTCTTGCAATATGTTTTACTTTATACGTATAAATATATGTACGTTTGTATGTATATATTTGCAGGACTCAGTGTCACCACTCAGGAAGCTTTGGTATCTCTGTGAGATAAGTTTCTTGGGGAATCATAATGGGGACACTCTGAAATTTTGAGGGAAAAAACCTACTAGGATGACAGGTCTAACAGCACTAAAAGACAAAGAACTCTGATGAAAACCACCTTTTCTTGACCAGACAATCCCACCTCCTATTCCTTTCCCTTGCTCACCCTGCCTTGCTCCCCACATCTATATTTACCTGTGTCCTCTCTCTCCCACCATCACAAAACACACTACTCTTCCTCATAAAAGGCCAACATTCATGACAACTGCTCACCGCTCCCTCATCCCTTGTTGCTGTCTGCTGTCTATTCTGGTACTACCTGGGCTACCTGGCCAGAACATCTCTCCCTACAGCAATACTCTTAATTCATTCTCCTCAAAGAGGAAGTAACAGGAGTCATGGAAATGATTTGTCCCTCCAGAAACTGAGATGCTTTGGCGCCTGTGAGCATTACTTTCCTCTCCCCTCTCAAAACAAACCAAAGGAAACCAAGATGATTAGGAATAAATTAGAAAATAAGCAAGAACTCTTGTTCAGACAACTGCTGGATTCTCTCCAGCAATAACAGCAATAAGGTTTCAAAGGGTAAAAGAGTGAATCAAAAAAGTTTCCAAAAACTCTAAGCTGTTGAAGTTCAGTTATGGTTATAACCTGATGCGATACATGAAACAAGAAGCTGGCTCCAGAGGAACCCATTTGCAGCTGTTGGCAGAGGTGATGCATGCTAGCTGCTCCACCGAGCCAGGGTCATGCAAAGGGTCAGTCTCTGCTCTTGGGTTTCTCTCCTTCCTTCTCCAAGGCCAGTCACTAGCTCAGTGTAATACCCTTCTGGGATATGAAGGACTGCAAAAGCTCAGCATGGTTTTGTTGGCTGACAGGGCTGAAAATGAAACCCGTGCTTTTCAGATCCAGCGCGTTGTACACCTGACTCCAAAGCTGTCTGACAAGCATTTATGTTCTTTTCGTTGGCAAAATAAATGTCCTAATAGCGGCTTTGAAGGCTGTTAAATGTACAACTGGCATCATCATGTTTTAAATGCTGTGGAATTAGCTGTTACTGTGATCACTGACAGCAAAATACACAGACAAAAAGTATCCCCTTTCACCTCTCAAAAGCACATTTTGGAGAACAGATGGAAACAGGGAGGTCGGGAACGGTGGAGAAAAGCCAGTAGTAGACCTAGTGGCTTCAGAGGGCTGCCTGTGAAATGTTTTCCTTTCAAGACAAAAGGATGGTTTAGCAGAGAACCTCTCAGTAACTGTGAAGTCCACCTTACTAGTGAACATGCCCAAGAAAGGATTGAAACTGCTAAATATGCCTATTCTCCAGCACATGCCATGCCAGAGAGGTCAGTTAGTTTGTGCAGTCATCTCCAAAAAGGAGGAAAAATCTCAAAGAAAAAGTTACACGAACTTCTGTTGCCTCTAACTACAAAGCAAACTGTTTTCCACACCGCTTCACCCCTTTTTGGGGAAATGATTGACCCTTCAGCCCTCCCTATTCAGGAGGATGTTTTGCTGGCACACTCCTGTCTCCTGCCTCCCTCCAACACACACCAGAAATGTTAAAAACAGGGTATGAGGACATGTCTTTCTGGAGGGTTTATGCAGTTTACAATAAGAATTACTTGATTGTTGGTAGGCAGAAAACCTGACTATGGGTGCCCTGGTCCTGATGACAGTGCTGGGGGAAATATCAGGAGTGGCCATTTTGCTCAGTAATGCATTTCTGTTTGCCATTTCTTTAAAGGCAAAAATTTAAATTTTTACCTGGAATAAGTCCAATTAATATTGCTTCATGTCAGAATGATTTTGGTATTGGTATTGCACAAGTATGACCTAGGTTGTTATTATCTCATAAAAATTAACCAGATGCAATTGTTTCTTTCCTGTAAGCTTTGTATAACTATCCACATCTCATCATTCATACCATCTCACTTGGTATGATTTACGCCAAAATCAAACCCCATGTAATCAAGTCCTCTTCTTTAAATGGAAATATTTTCTTCTTTCTGCCGTTAATGGATTTGTTTTGTAAACAAATCTTTACTGGTCCAAAACACCTTAAAACACAACCCTCGCAGTGCTGTGAATTCATACTTGAAAAAGTATGCCACTGTCCATGTTTAAGCCCAAACTTAGAGGCTAAATACTTTAAGACTCTAAAAGAATGGCACAGCAGTTTAATTGATTCCAGCCACATTAACAGTTGCAAAAATCTGTAGCAATGTACTGGGGAAGTAATGGGTTGTGAGTAATTTATTTTTTATTCCTCACTCACAGGTGATGAGGATTAACCTGGCTATTTCAAATGACTTTTAGCTTATTTTAGAGTGCTGAATAATATCCTGTTTGAAGGGAACTATTATACATCAACAAGTCAATGTTTGCACAGTAGGTCATTCAGAAGTGAGAGGAAATTCTGACCACATACTCAGAGTTCAAGCGCTGGGTATTTTATGAATGTTGCCTGTAACACAGGGAACAAACTCAAAGTGCTTTTCGTCCTCACATTTCTCTCCTCCCCAAATTCCCTTTACTTCTACACCACTCTAGTATCACCCTGGGAGCTTGTCTCTGGAGACACAAGAATACCTGTGTCTTCCCTGTTCTAACCAGTGCTGCCAGACTTCCAACTCTGAAGCAAATCCTACATGAAATTAAACATTGCTGTCACTAAATAAATTTCAGTGCCTTATGATTACACCTACAAAAATTCTCACTAATGAGCAGGTGTGGCTGATAGCAGAAGCAGCTGTCCTTGCTCGCAGTAGAACTCTGCTTCCAGGTCACAGCTGGACCCATGCCATGGAGCTGATGAAACCAGGTGTGCCTCCAATACAGCTTCTAGCCAGGTAAGTGCATGGAACAGAGCATGTCTATGCAAGTCTTCCTCGAAGATCTAAATATTCATGACAACAGTTTTCCTGGTGATTTTCATGTATCTTTTAGTGCTGTTTATCATCCTACTTAGCTCATTTTAGGTATCAACACATTTAAGCTTGTCTCCTTTCAAAGAGTTGCTGAATGTCAAATCAGTTACTTGAGCAGCAATGAGTGGGACAACAGTTTCTGCACTGCAGTCTGACCAGAAAATTTTTGCTGTCATCAGTGGCATTGGTAATCTAAGCCATCTCTGCCCCATTTGCTGAACCAAAGACTCTTGAAGGGTCTCTGCAGAGCTTTTGAGGAACATTTCAATGCATTACATCCAGCTTGCATTTGATCAATTGACCTGCAGCATCTTTGGTCACCATTCAGTATAGTGCTGTCACTAGCATTAGGTTTGGTCTTAGCATATATGTATAAAGACTCTTCAGAGATAGATGGCTTCCCCTCCTTAGCTGAACAGAAAGGAATGAGCAAGGAACATGGAGCATGTTACTCTTACAGGGAAGCACTACTGAAAGAGAAAGTGATTCTTCTTTCTGGGTGTAATAGGGGCAGAAGTAGCCTGCTGACTGGGTCTGGCCCAGAACAAAAAATCTACTTGACCAAGAATGATTTTCTTACAAAGAGATACCATCCAGACAGATCCAAATTCCCTTTTTTTGGCCACCATAAAGTAGCAACATTATTAGCTGGGTCTGATTCCCTTGAAACTGTGTATTCCTAGGCAACCCCAAACCTCTGTGGGCTTTCCTAGCTCATAATGTGAGACAGTCCTGCCCAAGGGACAATACAGTTTCACAGTGACAGTAATAGAAATATTTGCTCCCATTTTCTGGTCATTGGGTTGGTACCTGAGCAGAGGCAGATGATCAGTCCCGTTTACTTCCTCACCACACAGAGTCACAGAAGGGATTGGGAGTGGAGACAAGGACTAGATCCAACATGAGTCTCGTGTTGACTCAACAGGCGTCACAACGTGCACATTCCCGAAAGGCACAGGGAGGCCTGATGAAGCACTGATCTCCATGAGGAACAGCCCCTGGAGCCCAGCCAGCCACCACACCGCTGCCTGTTCACACCTGTCTATAGGTGGCTTCGTCTGGGCCATGGGTGATGAGTGCTGAGAACATGTGTGTGAGTTGGAGGTGAGGCGTGGCACCGAGTGTGTTTGAGCTCGTCTTGCATGGGACAGCGGTGGAAGCCGTGCTGTTTTGAACTACAAACAGCAAATTGTTGCAAGGAAAAGCGTTTCCTTTGCCAACTGATTTGGCATAAGGTGTGACACGCAAGCACTCATTGAAACAATGGCCGATGCAAGACTGCCTGGCCCGTATCCCACTGTTTGTGGGCGACTGTCCCATGCCCTGAACTGCAAGAGGTCTTAAAGACCACTGGGATGCAGTGAAAAGGTTATGTCAACAATATCAGCTTGTGTGAAGAACACTTTGTGTGTCCAAAAGTTTTTTTTTTCTTCCCAAATGCTTTAAAGGTATTCAGTGCTCTAAAATTAATAAAGGAATGTGTGTTTGTATCTAGCTATTATATATATATATATATACACACACATTTAACCCATCCTTATAAATCCCATCTGTGGACATAACAGCAGTAAATCAGTTCAAAATGAACCCATTACTTTTCATAAGTTATTAAATGTACTATAAACCATTTTTTTAAAAATAGATACTAGACCTATTAGGGACTATTTGTATGATGACACAACATTTTCAAAGGGCTTTTAGTCCTTGAGTGTAGATCAGACCCTGCTAAAGGCTACCAAGTAGAGGAAATTTAAAATATTCTATAGCCATACACAAATGAAAATCAGAAGGGTACATTTCAGACATTGCCATTACAGAAAAAAAAGACTTATTTAGAATATTTCCTCATAGACACTGAAAGGCAAAACATTACAAAACACAAAGCAAAGCAAAAATAACTGTTACGCGGCAGCCCATCCCTTCGAACTTGGGATTCGGACAACTTCATCATTCCACAGGGGAGATGGTGATTTTGCAAACAGACATGGTCGCAAGCAGTGCCAATGGCAGAGGAAAGTAGACGTATTTCATACTGAGGAGGGAAAGACAAACACACACACACCCTCCTCTGCCCACCCCCTTCCCTGGCAGAGGCCCAGGTCAGCTGTGTCAGTGAACAGCAGCAGCATTTCTGGTCCTCAGAAACCCCTGGAAGGAATCCAGAGCTATATCTATATGTCTTGGCTCTCTCCCTTTTCCTGGTGTAAACCTGATTATGTATTAATTATGTGTTTAGTTTCTCGGATTTCTGCTTATCCCTTCTCATTTTTATTTTCCTTCTTCTCTCCCTCCACTGACCAAGATCCAGAGGGAAGGGTGAAGAGCAGCAATAATGCCACACTGACTCCAGAGCAAACCTTGGACAAAACGCACTCCTGGCATTCTCATTACTGGCAGGTGAGTTCATCTTGACGCTGGCTGCACACCATTCAAAAGCACCCTTGGCACCAACAAACTAATCAAAACCATTTACCAGCTCATCCATGTTTGGCACTCTAAAGAAGCGTTCCCTGAGAATTTCGCAGTTGCCCTTCCCAAGCCCCAGAGAACCGCACCCAGAAAACGAGGTCGTTTGTCAGCGACGCTGAGTGCCTCGGAGTGAATTTCAAAACAAAGCCGGGATCTCATAGCAGCTGCTTCTCGCATCCTGGAAACCAGCCCCGCAGAGTCACAAGAGTACATCAGGGCTTGCATTCTACTGGGCACATCAGGTGCTGCGGCTGCTGATGTTCGCAGTGATTACCCCGAGTGAAGAGGAGCAATCCATTACCGTTATCACAACACTTTTGGTCATGACAGACAGAAGTGCTCTAAACATAGTACATGATTTATTTGCAGTGCTTTCTAATTTAGCCACTGAGACAAGTTAGTTACTGAGACTGAATATCAAGGATATCTTACAGTGAGAGGTCAACCTAGAGAAAGCAATTTTAATTTATAGAAGCTGAAGCTTTGGGGGAAAAAAAAAAATCAGCGATGATTAAGTCTCTTTTCACCATGCTGCTATTCTTCCCAGATATCAAGAGACTACCTCTAATATACAATCATATCAGGGCCTCCTGCTGCCTAGTACCACTGCATTCCTAGCTATCCAGACAGAGCAGGAGCTGTTCACATGTGATCACCTAACTTGTAACTAATGATTTGTAAATTTGTTGTAGTATTTTTTGTCTTCCACAGTTTTTATGGGGAAATGGCACTTCTTGAGAGGGAGAAGAGACTTTGTGTATATGGTCAAAATATATATGTCACTGATACAAAGAATTTTCTTGAATACCTCCTTCAAAATGTGACACCTTTAGTCCTAAAATCCCAAAAGTAAGCCTCCCTGCTAATCCCTTCCTTAAGCCATGTGTAGTGTTATTTACAATGGATATTTGCCACATACATATACATGTGTGTATTATATCTAAATACATTGTGCATATCTATATACATATAAATACAAACACAGATGTTACTGCATTTGAAAATTTTAGCCCAAGTCTGAGTTCTTAAAGGTGACTTCAAACCAAGGCTGAATGCCAAACGATGTTTGAAGAATGACACATCACATGTTTATAAATCCCTTAAGTGCTTTCAGCAATTTTATCTGGTGCCTAAAGATTTGGCTTCCTTAGGGCCGTGTCAGATTTCAGCAGTTATAACTTAATGCCAGAAAAATGCTGGTAGCTGTTACATGTCTGTAAACCTGTGTTAAATAAGCACTACCCGTGTTATTACATCAATAGTCTATTCTGCTGTGAAATGTTTTATAATTCTCCCTCAAGGAATAAGAGAAAAGAAGAAAAAAAAAAAAAGGAAAGAAAAAAGAAGAGCAGCAAAGACGCATTTCTTCAAGTCTAGTGGGAATACACTGAGTAAAAGGGCAATCAGAACTAAATGATCATTTTTTTTCCCCAGTTCCATTTTAAAAACAATTTATATACTTTTAAATATTTTATTACATATTAATCTATAATTCAGTGTCTTGGAAAATTTTGTAACTATGAGACTAAGTTTGACCTTCAGACTGTAAAATGATTACACCTGACTTTTGGGACTGCAATGAAATCATTTAGCAAAGCAGACTACATTTACTTGGAAAATCTTTGCTATAAAGCCTAAAATATATATATATGTATATATATATATTTTTCCCTACTACATTGCATAATATAAAAAGGGCAAAGGAGGTGGCTGACATTTCAAATTGCCTACCATTTCATGTGATTTCATGTGAACTTACATTCTGCATAAAATACTAATGTCTAATGAGGAAACACAAGCAGTCGATGCAAGCGACCGACAGGCATTGTCTTCCTCAGAAATATGAAAGCCTAAGATGGGTCATCAGAATTCAAGAGCAAAGCTGCATATTAACCTACCAGTTTCAGTCACTCTTCTGTGTAAGAGGAAGATAACCTCTTCCAACTAAAATTTTGATACTCTTACTGTACAGTTCTATGGAAGATATTTTTCTTCATTTTGTTTCCCAGAAGTGAAGTTTATAACCCAGAATTTGGTGTTTGAAATTGGTCATATAATGTGTCTGCTGTAAGGCTGTTAATGGTAGCAGAATGTTCTAATCCTTTAGATCTTGCAAACCTTAGTTTTTATGACATGCTGTTAGCACTGAATTCTGCAGAATTATTCTCTTTCATTTGTTTTAAGGTTATTCAAATTGCTGCTGCATGTGACTATAGCTTTAATTTTCTGGGAACTTTCTCTGTTTGCCTGGGTGAAGCAGGCAACGGCTGTCAATAACCACTCCTAGATCTCTGCTTCTGAAGGAAAATTCCTTCTTTAGATTCATTACTGTCTGCAAAGAAAATAGGTTTTTCTTCCTATTGTACACAAGTCTCTATGTATACAAGTTGAATTGTGCCTACAGTTTTGTTTACTGAAATAAGTCGTTCTAGATTTTGTGTGCTTCTCTAGTTTTTCCTAACATGGACAGTGATATGTAATGATCACATGTTCAACTCAACCTTAAAATCCTCAACAAAATTGTACAAGAGTAATTGCAGCAAAGATCTTTGCATGTCACTGTTAGGTCACCTACATGTGGAAAAAACAACCAGTATTTAATTAGGGGCAAAAATTTACCTGTCTAGTGTTACATAAAGTCTCTTTTTATTGCAAACATCATCAAAACCTCCTAAAATCCTGGATGTTATATGCCAGATTTTTCTTCTCATATTTTAAAATACAGTCTTCAAACAACTTCAAAGACCAGCTGAGGACTTTAAGCAGAAACTGTGTTGTTGGTCAGATGACGTAATTCTGTTTTTCTAAGTGTATGTTTCTATTCTGACTACTCTGAAATGATTTACATCTATCTAGGAGGTAAACTCCCAAGGTCACTCTTCGCTGAATTTTGGAAGAGATGCTCTCTGGTGACAACTTTAGAGCAAACAGGAAGATCTCCTATTTTAAAGGGTATTTTGCGTGAGTTTGTCAGAAGCTTTCCAGTTTTGGAGCTGAGATCCCTCACAGCTTGAGATGAACACCATCTGGTCCTGGCAGTTCATTAGAATTAGGATTCCCACATTGTTCTGTGAATTCCTCCCTTGAGATTTCTCCCCTCCTTAACAGCATGCTAAGGACTAAGGTTTCACTTGGGTGAAATCTCCTTGGGATGAGGATTTCAACAACAGACATCTTTAGCGTAGTTTAGCTGCTTCAGGCTATTAGCTTTTCTTCAGTCATGTCATCTGTCTTTAATCTTCCTTTTCCCATTGATCTCTCTGTACCTAGAGGTCCATGGAAACAAGTGCAATCCTTCTGCCTCAGACACATGTAATACTTCTTGTGGTAGCAGTATCTTTACTGCAGTTAAGAAAAATACTTATGATCTTAGAAGTTAGAGTGGAATTTGTCATCAGTCTTGTGGATAGGAGACACTTTGCAACTTGAAAACCACATTGATACAGCTTGTACAGATAGGTGAAATCCAAGAGTCTAAAAGAACCAAAAAGTGTCATTTTGATCAGCTGATTTAACTCACCTGCAGCACAAGCTGAGCTGATTTCTGCTGCCTGAGTTTGCTTCTGAATCCATCTTTGGCTTGGAAGAATGAAGTGCAGGAAACTGCCCTTCAGGATGGTCCCTTCTAGCCCACAAACTTTGCCGTCTAGAATAAATTGGTGGCTTACAGCAATGTGGGTATTATAAAAGATAAACATGCCTTATGTACATCCAGTAGCACAGCAAAACAAAAATGTAAAGTCCAGAAGGAAAGAGGCACAATCTGAAGAGAAACAGCATTGCAAAGAGAAGAACATGGCTGACCAGTGGATGGATAAAAAAAAATCCTTTTGGTGAAAGGAGACAAAAATGTTGATGTCAAGGACAGAGGGAGGTGAAATAGAAGA
This sequence comes from Patagioenas fasciata, assembly GCF_037038585.1. NCBI lineage: Eukaryota > Metazoa > Chordata > Aves > Columbiformes > Columbidae > Patagioenas > Patagioenas fasciata. The sequence goes on along the minus strand of NC_092521.1, from coordinate 70,679,535 downwards.
GGTTAATCAAAGCATGAGCAAGAGCATGTGTAGGAGGCTAGAAAGGCAGAGACACTTTGGGCAGATGGGTCAGCATGCAAGAGAGCCAGCAATGGGCAGTGGTTAACCATCTTCACACAAAATATACTACATCTTCTTCAAAGATAAGGAAACACTCACTAAGAACTTTAGAGGAGGCTTTGCCCTAGAAAAAGGAAATCTGGAGCACTGTGGTTTATCTTCCATCAGGGATGTGAGCATGAACACTCATAAGCTCCAGTTGGCCCTACTGGGCTCCCAGGTTTCTGAGCACTGCAGTTGTGGGAGCCTGTGAGCAAGACTTGCTGGCTGTCAGGGAAGTTGTCTTCTGCCTTTTCTTGAAAACCAAGTCAGAGATTAGATGACTTTTCTTTAAAGACGAGAAGCCTGCTGCCAAGTCCATATGCTCCCATAAGTGACCTTGTTGGACTCAAATGTGGCAAACAGGACTTTACTGGCCTCTGTCTTTGCAGACCCCCCCAAGCACTGGTCTCCTATCCCAGGAGCCCCTGGGTTATGGGTGCATCTGTCTCCCCTTTCACATTTAACAACTCAATTTTTCTCCACACCCTCTCCTTTTCGTCCTTTTCCCTTTGGTACAGTGACTCATGTACAATATAGAAAATTATTTTCAAAGCTGCTGAGTTAAATGAACAGTCCACAACTTACCAAATCCTGACAGAGAAATTAGAGGCAAGCTGATAAAATCAAAGACGCTTAAACAAAGGTGTAATAGAAACACAGACCCCTCTGTGTGAAAACACTTTTGAATAAAGCAACCACTTTAGGAAAAAGATAAACTGCTCTCCTAATAGTGGACGGTTTTTTCTACTCTTCAGCTTTTTCTTCAATACGCCTAAATTGAATCCACTTAAAGCACACACGTGGCTTTCCTCTTCTTTGAACACCGATGGGACAAAACTAAAAGCAGCTCTGAATTGCAGTTTGCATGTGCCACTGACAGAACCATGCACTTCCCAGAAAGCCCTGTTAATACTTGTATGGCACACACCACTAAAGTTATTAATGGGCTCTAACTAGCGGCATTTAATTCAACCTCGTAATATGCTTTAAGCTCAAGATTGGGTGCCTCCTATAAAATCTACATCTCTGTTTCCCTCCAGATGTCCAGATCACAGTTTTCAGAGATGTCAATAACTTGCAAAGTTGGGACAGGTCATTTTAGAGCCAGTGTTCCGAGAGCTAAATAACCCAGGAAAACAGGTCACACACTCCTGGAGGCTGGAGCTGAAATACACTTTTTTTTTTTTAACATAGGGTGCAAAGCAAAATAAAAGGCAGGTTCATGGAGTCTCCAGAAGAGAAAGTTAGTCTTGTGCACTTCTATCTGTGTACTGCACCACATGTTCTGCTTCTTGCCCACACCCACAGCTGGGGGGCCAATGCAGTTATTTTGGTTGTGTGCCACTAAAATCAGATTGTTCCAAAATGACCTGCCACAGGACAAAATTACAGTTTCTAGAAGACAAGGGCAAGGATCCTCATTTCAGATTAAGCCACAAGACCATTTTTCTTTTCTGCATGTGACTGTATCTCATATGAAGGACATCTCCTTTCTCTCAGAGACACTGCACTCATTCAAGGCAGTAGTTTCACAGCTGAGATAGTGCTGAATGCTCTTTAAGCAACAGGGTTTCAATTAAAGTAGCAACAAGAGCTTTTGGCTCTTGGAACAGCACCACATCAGTAAGTCGCAAGAACTCCAGATGTTTATCCAAAGAAATGTCATGGCAACAGCCTCTCTGACACAGCTCCTCTGTGCTCTAGCATGCTTCAGAGGTTGTCATCATGATCTTCTCATTGCTGCCACTCCTCTCCACTCCAGTCCCTAGAGGTCTGCAGCACTGGTTGACTTTGCCTCTTCTTAGTACTTCTGAGACTTCATCACAACTCCTCCAGTATTGCTGCTGTCCTGTTCCAGGGCTCTAGATTGCTGCAGACTATATTTTAGGTAACAAGCCACCTACCTGATGAATGATCTCAACATCTCACTATAAACTTTCTGGGGATTGGATGCCTTCAACTGCGAAGTTGGGCTGCCAAAGGTTTTCATCACCTCAGAAGACTCTTTGCTCACTGGATAAATGGTACTGCTCAGCTTCCACATAGACACAAGGATGCTCCCTTGCTCTGATTTATACAGTTTCTCACACCCTTGACTGCTCTTGAATAGGTCACAAAGTCCAGATCATAGGACTACATCAACTCTTACATCAGAGTGCTCAGAGCCAAAGGAATTTGATGCCATCTATTATACAGATGAGAGGTTGGGATAAGCAGGGTAATATTTTCCACATCTGTTTTGAATGATCTAACAACCTGACAATACTCGCATCTGAAATTCTGGTTTGTGTCCATTTCCACATAAAACTGTATTACTGCTAACAGGTAAAAAAAGTATGGAAAAGAATATAATAGACTATTTCAGTGGGAAGGGACCTACAATGATCATCTAGTCCAACTTCCTGAGAAATTCATGGCTGACCAAAAGTTAAAGCATATTATTAAGGTCATTGTCACAGAATCGAAGAATAGTTTGGATTGGAAGGACCTTCAAAGTCATCTAGTCCAACCTCCCTGCAATGACCAGGGCCATCTTCAGCTGGATCAGGTTGCTTAGAGACCCGTCCAGCCTGGCCTTGAATGTTTCCAGGTATGGGGCATCTACCACCTCTTTGGACAAGTTGTTCCAGTGTTTTACCACGCTCTCAGTAAATAAATGCTTCCTAATGTGCAGTCTAAACCTTCCTTGGCGCAACTTTGAACCATTCCCGTGTATCCTGTCACTGGATACCAGGGAGATCAGCACCTCCCTCTCCACCTCAACTCCTGCAGTGCAGGAAGCTGCAGAGAGCAAAGAACTGTAAGAATCATATTAGGGGCAAGCTAACAGGAATGGGAGCTGGAGCAACTTACTAAAAGTGTCTGAATAATTAGCTTGAGGCATATAATTTATTCTGATAGTTTGATCTCACATTTTGGTTGCAGGGTGGCCTATTTTAGCTATAAGCAGTTCATTTTCTCTAAATGGGTCAGAATTTTGCAAACCCATTATTTCCTACTGTTGCTCATGCATCAGTGTATTTTCCACCTGAATGCCCAGTGTGACCTCAGAGGTGAAATTATATGATTCAGACTGGAAAGTGTAACTTTCAGTAATGGTAATGGATTCATTCTTTGGGCAAACATTTCATTGAGACTTGGGAATCAAACTTACAGCAGCTACAGTAATGGATGCTGTATCCTTGGGCACTGCTGCTGAGGTACTGTGTTCCTTTTGCAATCTCACAATATATTCATCTTTCCAAATAAAACACTTTTCGGCAGCTTTTTACGCTTTCACAGAAAGCTCCTCTGGTTCTTAATGGTATCAAACTGGGGAGGGATAGGAGGAGGCAATCAACCCACTGATTATGGCTCTTTTGTCTTTCTGGTCTCAGACCAGATGCTGCTCTTCCCATGTAGTGAGCCTGCAACAAAACTCCTCGGGCACTGCTCTCCAGAGCATTTTCAGTATCATATAGCTGAGCACACCCAGAAGCTTAACATGCTGTTGGGGCATGTTTCTGTGGGCTTCCCATAGACTGCCTGTGAAACAGCTGTGTGGACAGCAGGAAAGCAAACCACTGACCCCAAGGCCTCCTCATCAGCAATTACTGGAGAGCAAATGGGCACAATCATTTTGTCTGTAAGCTCTCCCATAGCCATTTCAAGCAGGCTTTTTCAAATAACAAGGAAATTGCTTCTTGGCCACAAAGTGCCAGTTCCTCAGCAGCTCTGCTCCCTTCTGTCAGTTTTCCATGTAGCCTGAAGGTGGTCCTGGGTATAACATCTGGTATTAATGGGGTGTCAGAGTGTAAGTCAGTTAATGGACAAAATACATGAGATGCACAAACAGCACATTCTAGGTAATAAAAAAGGCACAGCTTAGCTCCTAATTTAGATCAACTTGTGGAAGAATCAGCTGATGCATGAGTATATATGACTAGCAGAAAGTTCTTTTGCTCCATGGACTCAGTTTCACCAATGTACATAAACCCTAATATGCAGTTTTAACTTTATAACCACTTGAGTAATAATCATTGGCTATACCTGTGCTTAAAGCCAGGACTGCACTTAAGTGATTACCTAAACATGAATACTTATGTGTGTGAATCTTAAAATGCCCCATACCACGGATTAGCAATTGTGTGTCTTGAAGAGATCAACAGTTGTGTATCACAAAGAGAAGGGAGGCAGACAAAGGTTAAGATGTCTCTTAACCTTTTTCTAACAACCTGTGGTTGTTAACCTTGAAAACCCCAGGGTGGTAGCTATTATAAAATATGCAAAGAACAGCTAAAATCAGCTCAGTTCCTCTGAAGGAAGGAGGATACTGACTTGTCTGCTATTCCACTGGAAGCTTAAAATAACCTCTACAAAGAGCATATTGCAAAAGCAAAAATTAAATCATCACCCAACAAAACAAACACCCAGAGGACAAATGGCTAAAGCTAAGAATTGAGGCTTGATTCTTTCACAGTGTCAAATGCCTTCAGCTCCTACCTGGCTTCTCGAAGATGGTGGTGTTGCGGGTCAGAAACGAGAGGCTCAAGAAGATCAGTAGAACAGACCAAACACAGTGCTGAACTCCCAAGAGAGCTGGTGGGATGCTGCTGGTGGCAATGAGCTGGGCTGTCAGCCTTCTGCAAAAGCTGAAAGAAAGGAGTGCAAGTGTCAGAAAAGCAGCTGTTTCTTCTCTTACTTGCTTTAATACATATAGTCTTTAAATCCACGGTATCTTCTTAGGAAATATACAGAAAGGTAAAGTTAATGGTTCCAAGGACACTTCAGGCTATTATTTCTTTTCATAGTTAGCCTCTATCCATAAAACGGAACTAGTTAAAATAATGGGATTTGTTAACATTTTTTTGTAACAATGGAAATACAAGATTTTAAAAAATGTTTGTTTTGAAAGGAGGTTAAAGGATCTAATTTATTTCCCAATTGCCCTGCAAACTCTGTTCTCAGCTCCTCTTAACTAACCCACCCCACTTACCTACCCAAACACAGGAGAGACGTATCAGTTCTCCATCATACTTGATAAACAGACCATATTTTCCTGTGTACTCTTAAAGAATATCTCTTTCCAGCCCACAGTGTCATGCAAACTATGCTAATTCCTCCAGGCTTCTTAAAATATGCTAGAAACATCACTGTTTTATCATAATTGCTATCTCACTTGGAGTCACCAAGCTGCTATCTTTTTGATTTTGGAGTCACCAAGCAGCTATCTTTTTGATTTTGTTGTCTCTGCAAATATAAATAAAACTACTACGTTGTTTCTCTTTGACAAACTGGGCAATGCGTGCATCTACCTCTTACACAAAGAAAGAATTAGCAGACACAGTATTCAGAAAGTATTGCTTTTCCAGAAATCAGGGTGGTAGGGTAGAATTACAATGATACACAGAACTGCACTGACACTCCTGGGACTGTACAAAATTTGTTGGAACATGAAAAAAAATTAAGGTCACTGTGTGGAACAAGTTGACTCACTCCACATTACTGTGAATGACAGGAACATTTTAGTAAATGCTCTTTTACAGTTATAGAATTTTTCAGATTTATCTCAATTTGGCTTCATGAAAACTGAAACTTGCAGAGCAAAGATAATTTTAAAAATCTTTAGCAGCTAAGTTATTTGAGTTATCTTTTCACCTGTTTGGGTTTCATTTCTTCCCTTAACATGAAAAAAGCTTAAAGACCACATAAAAACCTGGGACTTATTGGAGGTGTGACTCCGTTTTTCACCTTATCTGGTATGTACTATTTCTTCACTATGCCAAAACTGTCACCGCCACTGCATAATACAGTCTTGCTAATGTTGTTTCTGCCTGTGAGTTTTATAGCACTTCCACAAAACGGATGAAAGAAGCATTTATTTGTTTTGATGGACATCAAAATCGATGTGCCTCATCACCTCTGGAGGCTTGCTCACAGGGAATGCTTGATACTCAGCTCTCACGCAATTCCTCCTTCCATCCATCTCCTGTGGTGCGAAGTTCTCCCAAGAGCATATAGACTGTTATTCATTCCTTGATGTAGCTTGGCTGCTTTGAAAGACTTGGCTTCTCTGTCTTTCTTCCATCCCTCTTTATTTCCAAGCTTAAACTTAAAACGTAAGCCCATGGGGAGTGAAAAAAAATCTTCAACCTCAACATCCCAGAGTCCCCTACACTTAGGTCCATTAATCTACAAAAGCAAAGAATGCTACATTTTTCAGATCCAGGTTATAACTGAGAAGTCCTTCAGGGCATGGCTATGCTAATCTTTTCAGGTGATTGTCAGCTCCCTAAAAGAGCTGAAATACCACATCCAAACTAATTTCTCCAATGCCTATTCAAATCACACAGGTGTAGTCAGGGTTGTAGGGCCTTGTCAGCACTCCCTGCTCACAAAGCTGATGACCTGCCTCCAGGTAACAGAAAATAAGGATTTTTTTTTTCTGATTTTTTTTTTTTTTTAATTTGTTTAAAATATTCATTTTGGTTACTTGGTGAAATCTGTCAGATGGTCCCCATGCTTTTTTGTTGACTATCCCAGAACGCTGTGTGTACCTTTATTATTCAAGAGCCATCTCAAAACATTTTTTATATCTGCTCTTTATCCTGCCTTCCTGAGGAAAAAAAGTTTCTTCACTCACATTGTCAGCCCTTTCTCCTAATGATTTTTTTAGCCTTCTGGTCAATACCAGTCAGATCAGGAAGCCAGGCAAGTTCCTGAAGATGTGAAAATTCTGCAAGTTCTGTGAAACTCAGAGTCCAGCTAAAGAAAGGGGACTATATTTGAGTCTCTAATAAATGAAAGAGTGGTGAAATTTGGACCTACCTGTTCCAAGAAGCAGCATCTTACAGAACTAATCGACATACACAGATTTGTACATTAAAACATGTAGGGACCATGGAGAAGAACTACTGTGTGCACATGTACCTGCACAGAAGGTTTGGAGAAAAAGAGAGATTAAGGGGTATGATGAAAAAAAGATGTATTGCAGAAAGTGGCACTTGGGACTCTGGAAGGGGACAAACTGTAGCAGTGACAGATGGCCATGAAGGCTCGAGCATGAGTGGGGGTTATTCTGGAACGCAGCAAGTTATATGATGCTCAGGACTCAAATCTATAGGATATCGAGATTCATAGTGATCCGTTTCATGGGGCCACAGAAACCCTGCTTGTGCTCCACATGTTATTGCTATTTCTGGCACACTCCTGTTGTAAGAGCATAGCTGAGTGGCGTCAACTGACCAAACTTGTGCTTTCTGCACTATCATATCCAAAGCATGTCAGTCACAGGCCAGCTCCTTGGTCAGCTGGTGTTTCTGTGGCCTGCAGAACAAACATCACGTTGGGTAACATTCCTAGTGTCCAGGGGACACATGAGAACTTCCCAATTTCTTTCCTGGTAGGGTCTGAAGTAAAAGCAGGATGGCAAATCACCAGAAAAGGCCTCCTTAAGTTGAGGACTTGCTAAAGTGTAAAACTGGTATGAAACACTACAAAAGCAGAATGGTGAGTCAGCCCACTCTGACCAAATGTCAGAGACTACAAAAGATCCTTACCCTAGTACACACTGTATGCAGTTTTCAGGCCACCTACAATTCTAGAAATGCACCAGAACCATTTTCCCACGTATTAATAGCACTATTCTTTCCTGTCAGTCAGAGGAATTTATGTTTTTATTTGGTAGAGAGTGAAATGTTAATCAGTTTCACTATTATGCTGTCACTGAAGTCATCTGGAATTATTACAAAATGATGAATTAGAGGTAATATAATCTTTTTCCTTGGATAATACTTGCTTCAAATACTCTTGCCAAGGCCAGTTTAAGGAATCCACAAATTTCAAGGGAGACTTGCCAAAATAGATTTTATCTTTCTGATAATTTGCTCGCTGGAGCATTTCTCCCTTCAGTATTATGGAGATAATGACTATGACCTGGATTTCACAGAAGGAAGGTTTGCAAGGAGAGGTAGTATCTTACTAGACAGTGATATAGCTGAAGATAGGAGATGAGATTTCAAGGGTACAACCCTGATATCGAACTCAATTTCACAATGCTGCTTCTACAATCTAAGGAGTAAACTCTCCTGCTACAGACAGACAGGGATGTGGGATGGATGCACAGGTTCTCCCACATACTCAGCAGTTGTAATCCCCACTGTGCTGGATACCAGTGCCTGAACAAGCTTTCCTTCTTACACAGGGAAAGAGCTGGGGCCCTGTAAAAAGGCTCAGGTCTTCCACTTGGGCCTGTTCTCAATCAGCTTGTTTGTACTTCAACTTCCCTTCAAAGGAGCCGCAAAATTATAAAACACCCCTCCTTCCGGTAGCTTGGCACAGACCTTGGCATAAGCCAGCACCAGTAGTGCTCTGTCATACTCACTTCTTTTTTGTCCTACCTACCCACTTACTATGGAAATCCATGAGAGAAGCCTCTCATAAGCCAGCCATGGCTAATGATCTGCATGGTGGCCTGTCTCTTTAGCCCGACCTACTGTAAACCTACTGCTTTCACATTATGGGCCATGTTGTAGTTGACTCAACTGTAAGATCACTGGTTCTCCCAGTTGTTAGTGTGAGGTTCCTTAATGAGCAAGTAAACAATTTTAGCACATTAACAACATTTTTGTGGCATACGCAGCTTGTAAAAGCAGCAGTGTTGAGGGAAATAGCCTTCTATCAACCCAGTGCTTTCAATAACAACCAGGCTTTGTGGGTTTATTAGAAGAACTTGCAGTACATTTTCTAAAGATTGCTAATTGCAAACTAAGCTTGAGACATGAATCAAAATATCAAGCTAAAATTCTCAGTAACAGTATAAAATGTATTAGGCTTTTCAACAAAGCTTAACTGCTGCAACAAGTTAGGAGATGAGATTTCCTTATCAAATTTAACTCAGAATCTTTAGTTATGGGTGAGTGTAACAATTCAGCTTCTGATCTTTGCTATAAATGTGCGTGTCTGTAGCATCAATTAATCTAGGCTTGTCTGAATCACAAAGTGAAGGTCCACTCATGCTCCCATTTCAATCAACAGGGAAAAATGCAGGCTTGCTTCCACCTTGTTAAGTGTAAACTTTGAATTCTATGGAAAGACAGAAAGAAACATAAATTCAGTGGGTCAAGCGCATTTTCATGCCTCGATAAAACTTAAGCAATTCTCTTTTTCATAGCATAAAGAAAATCACCATCTTTGGGATGATCTATTTTGGTCCACTGCAAGAGATTTTTCTCCTACCCAGTGAATTCTAAGGTATTCAAGCCCTTTTGCATCAGACATATGCCCACTTCCTTGCTCAGAAAGCCTCAGAGTTTTTTGGTTCTGTCCCTGGCTTTGTTATGGCAGATACATCCATGTTAATCACTACACTGCTAGCATTTCATCTTCCTAATTTTGAGACTTTGACAAAGTGTGGGGAATAAAAGTCATAGTTTAAAATTCCATAATAAAAATATCTGAATAAAAAATACATGTTTCAATGCTTGTGGCAAATAAGGAAATGGCAACTCCAAAATCCAGTCTACATGTTTTCCTGCAAAGATCTTTCAAAGATGGTTTATTTTTTAATCAGAAAGATTGAGGCATATCATTCAACGCTTCTGTTCATGGCAGAAATCTGATCTATCAAACTTGATTTGCTGCTGCTGCCGCTGGAGACTCAATTAAAATGGTAAAGGAACACCTTCACTACATTGTGGATTTGGACTGAATTTCCTTTCTCTGGCTTCCACAGGGTTGGATGTATGGTTTCAGGAAAAAAAGTCTCAGTGACATTAAAGTTCATATTCAGACTCAGCTAAGTCTTTTTCAGACCACAAGATTTCTTTTTCTTCCTTTTCTAAGCTATTTCTTCCCTCTAGCTAGAACAGCTACTTATTTGTGAGTTATTTTAAATCTCTAGCATTTTATAAGGCCCTTTACTTTTGACAGCACTCGAAAAAATGCAGCATTTTCTTTTTATTTTTGCTTTTTTTTTTTTTTCTCCTAAATTTAGTAGAAGGAGAAGAAAAAGAAGAACAAAACAAAGCCCCCAAAAACCTCAGATTGTTTGCTGGTGTCTTTGCTTCTGTTCTGTTCCAAACTATTCTCCATGAGTTCCTGTCTATAGCCTTTTGTAAATAACATCTGCTTTTCAAACTCCCTGTCTACTAATCAGGCCAAATCTTTTGTAAGAGTACAGTACGTATTTAGAAATGTACAAATCAAATGCTAATGGGTAATAACATGAATTTCCCACTCACTCAGCATTTATATCAATTTCCACATTAGAACTATGAAAATAAAAACAAAACAAAACAAAAAAACAAAAAAAATAAACCTAACAAACCAAGCAAACAAAAACTCCTAGAAAATCTGCTGGGGAGAAAAAAGCTGTTTCAAAATTATGCATTTGAGCTGACACTGCCAAATACTTCCAAATTGAGAAATATTTTTCTGTTGATGTTAGTTTATTAATTGTCCTTCTCATCTCGTTTCTAACACATCAACTGGTTTGGGGGTATCTCCCCTCTGCTGTGGAAAGCTCTAACCCACATCCCTTGTTTCTCATGGGGATGTTTCTACTCCAGGCTACAGAGTAATTCCCATTTAGTCGTTTTCTGTCTCCATGGCTATCAAGAAATTTCATGCAAAACGAAGTGGTGCAGACCAGCTCCATCAATAGAGATTGAAGGAAGGAAGTCTCAAAGTAGTTATTTCCTGATTATTAAGGACTTGCTATTAAGAGATGGGAGACAAATATATCTACTTTGCTTGTGGAAAAACATGGCTTTGGACCAAAAATGTCCACCTTCACCTGGTAAACTTCCTGACATGCAGGATCTTGGTGATAAACCCGATGATCTGATAAATCCAATCCTAATGGTCTTTCATCAGTAAGCTTCTTAGCTGAATTAAGCACACTGAAGAACAAAACAGAAAAATTAACACGCTACTTTGATTAAAGCCTGATTAAGTAAAGTTCTGAAGAGCCAGCTGGAAATAGAACCATGAGCCAGAGCCGTGTCAGAGGGGATTCTGCACAGCTTCACTCCTGGATGTATGTGTTTTATGAATGATCTGCAGAAACACATCAGTGTTATCTGTGGAAAAAAAAACCAAACCAAACCATGCCACAAACGAACTCCAAAATCTGGGTATACACCACTTGTTAACAGCTACCAAATCATTTCCAGAACAACCAGATACTGGATCCTCATCCCTCTGAAATCTTAGGGAGACAATTGGTATCTTATGCAAACTCTCAAAAGCTGGAACTAACATAAACACATCCCAGTTCTGGTCCCTTTGATGTCTCTTCTGATTATTTCGGAAAGATATTATCTTTCTGAATCTCATCCTTCTGGCTTACAGCTTAATTCCTCAAGTGGCACATAAGCAATGGTGCCAGACATGTATAGAAGCCAGTAATAGACAAAAGCATTACAAATTATTTGAAAACAACATCTCTAATGACAGGTTTCTCATTCTGTCTCTTATTTCCTTTGAAAAAATTGAGTCCTTGGGAAAAAAGAAAGATTGTTGGGTTCAAGGAGACAGAGAGATCTCATTCCTCACCTCTGGCATCTAAAGATGACTGAAAAACCTCAAGTAGCTCAGTTGCTGCTGCTTTATGACTAGACAGACCCTCTGACAGGCAATTTCACTGCTAGAGTGATCCCTTCACACCAACACAAAAGAATGGACAGAAGAGTTCAGACCAAGAGTCCATTTAACCCAGTATCCTAACTCTGACACTCATGGCCACGAGTGGCCACCAAAGGAAGGAAAAGAGCAGAGTAGGCATATATGATCCTTTTCCTGAGTGTTTTCTCAAATTTCAGATCTTAATAGTTCAGAAGATTTCCTGAACCTAAGGCAGTTTGTCTACTATTTAAACCCCAAAAGATTTAAAGTGGAATACTCTTCCAAGTATTCACCATGTTCACTTGAAACCCGTGGAAATTCTGTGCGTTTACAACAACCTTCATCAAGTTCTGCAGGTCTGCTGTGAATCACTACTCTGAGACAGTAATGCAATGCAATGCAAACATGTCAGAGCCGGCTTTAAACCCACTGCTCTAGGTGCTGACAGAAGCTCAGCCACAGCCTGGGTTGACCATTTCATTATTCACAGAGCTTGCCCAGTGAGTATTGAAGCTCCTTTGAAGCTCTGCAGTGCCACAGTGACACTGCTCATGGTTCACAGCTCAGATCTGTGGGCATTGCACTGCAGTTATACTGATATAGTTCAACATCTTGTTCAACAACTTACTCCTACCTAAAATCAGTAAAGAATCATAGATTTCTTGCTGGAGCATGCTCCGTATTGGTGAAAGTCCCACACTGACATATCGAGGAGCAGGAGTGATCTGCTAATGCCATTGTCCTGAAGCACTTAATGAGCAAAGACCAAGACTAAATTCCTGTCCCATCCTCCCCAAGTATCGGTGGCACATTTGAGAGCAAAGTTCAACACTGAATTAGAAACCATCCAACTGCAAATTAGCATCTACTGTTTCTTATGGCTCCCATTTTGCATCTTTCTCAGTCAGTACAGCTCGAGCTCAGATCATCTCCCTGCTCATGAACGTTTCTAGCTGATTCACTTATCAGTTTCACCCAGGCTGTGCTATTTTCATCTCCATTTGTCATGTTTATGGTAATGTGTTTACTACTCAATGTTCATACAAAGTCTGGAAGACAGAAAGTGCTGTCTAACTGCATTTCCTAAGATCTCCAAGGCAGGACACACACATATAGGGGGCAGCTTGCAACTCCTGTCTTCCAGTTCGCTGGATGGAGGGGCAGTCACAAAGGGGCAAGTGCCGTGGGTAGCTAACATAGCCAGAGGCAGGGTGGCATCCCATACTTGCTGCTTTTCTATGACTACGTAGGCTGTCCTTTAATGAACACTATAGAATTGTTTTGGTTGGAAAAGACCTTTAAGATCATTGAGTCCAACAATTAACCTGGCACTACCAAGTCCACCACTAAACCATGTCCCTAAGAACCTAATCTATGCATCTTTTAAACACTTCCAAGGATGGTGACACCACCACTTCCCTGGCCAGCTGGTTCCAGTGCCTGACAACCCTTTCTGTGAATAATTTTTTCCTAATATTCAATCTAAACCTCCCCTGGCACAACGTCAGGTCATTTCCTCTCGTCCCATCACCGTTACTTGGGAAAAGAGACCAACATCCCCTTTGCTACAACCTCCTTTCAAGTAGTCATCGCTCTGACAGGGCTGCCCAAAGCCCCAGGACGTTGTGCCTGTGGTGGCTGCAGGCAGGGGGGCAGCTCCTGGTGCCTCCGCGGAGTGCCTGCAGTCTCCTGCCTCCCTGGGAGCACAGCTCTGGCACCTGAGCCAGTGACACTTGGCACACGGAACCCCTATTTATGGTGACATATAAATGATTCATAGGAACACATTCCTCACTAGTTCAAGAAAGAATGAAGGATTTCTGTGCCTTGTGGTCTATTAAGTAACAGTAATGGATCTCAATTACTTAAAAGACCTCTAATTAATTTCTATATTGGCAATGTCTGAGTTAAGAGGTCAGTCAAGAGATTAACTCATGTTCCGTCAGCATTGCTCAGCCTTTCGGTACCAATTTCCACGAGCCAGGCAATGTTCCAGGAATCAAAAGCCTGAGGAGAAAAAAACATAAAATAGCTATATTCATTACCACCTCCTCCTTCCCTGACTAGTTGACAAGAGATACTGTAATGCAGAACAGTAATGGAGAGGAAAAAAATGAAAAAGTTTTGCTGTCTAAAAGATAACTTCCTCACTCTGATATAATCCTCCCAATCTATTTAAATTGCTTCCCTCCTTAACCTCCCTCTCCATTTTGGCTGTTTATTCAGTTTGAATTTCCTTCTGAACCTTTCTCCTTTCCTGCTGCTGACTGAAGAGTTCTAACTCATGCTCATGAGTTAAATATTTCCTGATATTCCTGTGCTTAAAACCAAGTTTTCTTCTAGTTTTCTGAAAAATCTAATCTGTTGTCAGCTGCCAAGCTTGGACTACAAGGCAAGCTGTATGCTGAACCTCTTTGTATGCACTTTTTATTACAGAAGCATACATCAACCCAGGGATGACAAGTAAAGCAGTTTCAACTGGCACATTTTCATTCTACATTACTAAAGTACTTCCATCCTGTTTCTAAGTATATATTACTCTATACAGGGTATGTCTATAATATACACTTACAGTGTAAGCACCAAGACTATATTTCTTAAACAGCAGTTGAAACCCTCAGTCACTGATATGGTTTTGGCAACATACTGCCTTTCATTTGTCATATCACTAACTCTGGCTTAAATGATTTCAATTTTAAAAACCGCTTTCTTACAAATTCAATAGTTACATCTAAGACATCTCCTACACCATCTAAACTGAAGTATGAAAACTTATCAAGATCCAGGAAATCTGCCTAGATGCATGGGGTAATAATGAGGCTTATAAACTGCTCAGCTAACAGAAATAGGCTGAGATTTACATTAAGCTCAGACTCCCCCATTCCTAATTGAACCTTTGACTGTGCTGAAGGTCTGATACATACCTGCTGTTAAAAAATGTTCCTTAAAGGACAACTCAGAATTGTGGCAACAATAAACAGCTAAGCTTTATAAGCTAAGGCTGCCATTACCAGGTTTCTGAGTCTGCATTGAGCTTGTAAGATACAGACTAACAATCCCACGGCTTCCAAGAGATCATTTGATTAGAATAGTCTTCAATTTTGCAAATATCTCTTAAGATTAGCTCAACCCAGGCTAAAAACCCCAGCTTGTAAGCAATCTCAAGGGACACAAGCCTTGCTGGACACAAAGCACAAACACACCTTGATCAGCAGTTCAGGAGATGTAACCACCTTCTTTTTCCACATCCCAGCTGCTGCGTTAGGATCTCCACCTTCATTGTCAGTGAGCTTAACCTCACCTCCTGCATCTTTGCTTCACAAAAGCAATACACTGGAAATAAAATACCCAAACCAGTGAGCTGCTTAACAAACTATTGACTGGTGCAGGTGAAGGAGTCAATGCTGGATGTGTCCATTGGGAATCTGCACCAGACCCCAAGTGGCCGTTGCAGCAGAGTAAAGGCAAATGTTGGAGAGAATCATGGTCTTGAATAGGGACCAGTCCAGCACTTTCCATACCATCACAGAATCACAGAATGTCAGGGATTGGAAGGGACCTCGAAAGGTCATCCAGTCCAATCCCCCTGCCAGAGCAGGAACACCTAGATGAGGTTACACAGGAAGGTGTCCAGGCTGGTTTTGGATGTCTCCAGAGTAGGAGACTCCGCAACACCCCTGGGCAGCCTGTTGCAGTGCTCTGTTACCCTCACTGAGAAGAAGTTTCTTGACATATTCAAGTGGAACCTCCTGCGTTCCAGTTTGTACCCATTGCCCCTTGTCTTATCATTGGTTGTGACAAAAACACTCTTCCTACTAGCAGGATGAGGGCAACAGGTTACAAAAGAGTTTAGGAACTCCTGATACATATAACGGTGAAGGGATTTGTGTTTGTTGTTGTTGTTGTTGTTGTTTATTTTTAACCTTTTTAAAATTTGCTTTTATGAGCAGCTATTTTACATGATCTACATTTAGTCAATTTTACAAGTGGTATTGCTTGCTGGCTTAATTTTTTTGCTTTATTATATTACAAAACTTTATATTTGAAGGAGATAAAAGGGATAACTTTATATCTTCTCTGGACAAGTTACAAGGTTGGGTCTCTTTTTAAGTCAATACAGAACAGAGCTTGACTGTGAAGACTGAATTTAAGGAAAACAACCTCTGAAAAGGTTTTTTAAGGCAGAATTAAGAACAAGAAAATCTACCTCTACTCAGTTGTTGTTCTTAATGGGGTGCCTAGTGAGTCAGTGCATTTGGAAGTCCTCCTAGGTTACAGCAGCTTGTCTACTTTTATGTTTCAATCCAATTTTAATTCAGCTTTCTTAAGATACAAATACTGTAAACTTGAAAGTCAAACTGAGATCAAGCTCTGATGACAGCAGCACATATATTATGAAAGAATAATGAAGTCATGTGTTACAATGCTGTGAGATGTAAGCTGAGGGTTTAGATGGTCATGCTCCTGCCCCTTGTGTCTCCTTGAAGGCTAAAACAAGGGCAAGATCTCACAGAACACAAATCACAGCTCTGAACTGAGATCTGATAAAAGCACAATGTGGAAAACAATAAAAATCTGTTACTCCTACAAGAAGTTCAATAAGGAGTTGTAACTCAAGGAATCAGAAACGCTATTTTTGGAATGACAAAGTCTAATAAACTTCAACAGGAGGGAAGATTCTTAAAACAAACTGAACAGTCATTTCTTGCCCTGCAACTATTAGAAAGGAAATCAGATCCATTCATTTGGAAGCAGCTACTACTGTAAAGGAGCTGGGGTTTTGCCCCACCCCCCTGCCCTCTTTTTTTTCCTTTTTGAAAACCTGAATCACACTAATCAATCCCAGCCATGGCACAGAAAAAAAAATAAATATATATATGTGAAACTCTCTCCATATGGTTCTCTCTGTAAACAGCAATATTTCTGAAACAAATTTGGTATAAAAAATTCCAGGGAGTAAGCAGAATAGTCTGAAGTTAGTTTCTAAAAAGCACTTTTCAGAATTATTTAAAACATATGGAAGAACTGATCTTCTGGTTAAACAAGATTCTTGAACTGAAGATTCAGTTTTCTGTGTGAAATCCTTCTTGGAAGATTTTTAAATAATTCTTCTTTGCCTAGTCCAGGTTACAGACCCTTAGAACACATTTTTTCTTCAAGACTAACCATAGCTGGAGCAGACAATGTAAAATTCCCGGTTCTGAAATCTCTCAGGAAGTGGAAAGTTAATTTCAAAACCAAGTTTTAAATGGCTTGAAGGGTACATTTATGGTTTGGCTCTTACATAAAGTACTGTCCAAATCTGAATATCATTCTTATTTGTTGAGAGAAAATTTATAGCTGACTTTAAACTACAATTGATATAAATAAGTTTGCCTGATACCAGCAGTATTTATAAGTGAGCTTCATGCCCAGTCACAAATACCATATCTATAAGTCCTCCTTGTTCAGACTTCCAGAATTTTTCATCTCCAGCTGAAGAAAAACATCTTTAGGTCAATTATTCAATGACCTTAAGTCACAGGGCTCAGTACAGAAAGCTTTGAGGTTTGAGTCCTTCCTGCTTCAAGAATTAAACTCTTTTGTGAGTTCATAAATAACTAAGGTAGCCAGCAGGCTTATGCAATATTTAGCTTGTTTAAATTCACCAGAAGGTACAATTTCTTTTAAGTCTTCCTATTTCCCTGTGCTTAAAGCCCAAGAGCAAATAGATTTGCCTCCTTCATGCTTGTGTGCGCAGTTCGGAGGACCACTGTGCGAAACAGAACCTCTCAAAGCAGGCTCTGTGGACCAAGCAGAGACAGATTCCCCGTACCAGCTTGCTGGCTCTGTGCGTCATCTCTGGCTGCTGCCTGTGGATTGAAAGATCAGAGACTTTCTAATACTGCTATTCCAGGTA
Organism: Patagioenas fasciata; assembly: GCF_037038585.1. Classification (NCBI taxonomy): domain Eukaryota; kingdom Metazoa; phylum Chordata; class Aves; order Columbiformes; family Columbidae; genus Patagioenas; species Patagioenas fasciata. The sequence continues at coordinate 70,661,930 of NC_092521.1, read as the reverse complement.
GTCCATTGCTGTAATTGCCATCAGGGAAATGTTGTCATCTCACGTGGGAGAGGATATAAATAATCTTGAATGGGTTATGAAGTATCCAGGAGACAATTTGTCTTTAAGACACGAGCTGCGCTGTGAGCCACACGTAAGCAAATTTTGTTTGGTTCCTTATGAGCTGTTAAGGATTTTTCTCACTCTTAAAGGTGACATCATCACCAAGGCTAGACCATGTTACTTCTTCTTATATCAGACTGTAAAATAGCTAATCTCCTTATACCAAAGGGCAGACACTTCACCATACTGGGCAACCTGCCCCAGATCGGATTCAAAAGCTCAAGTTCTAAATACAGTCTGAGGCCCGTAAGTGTCAGTGTTTAAGATTCACCACCTTTCAAAAGCTTCCGTTCTTCTGTTTGTCTTCTTATACAATTACACCCTTCAGGTTTGTGTTCAAAGAGCCTGTATCTGATGTAGAGTTTACTGGTGTTTCTATGCCACCATTAGGATCAAGCAAGACAATCTGAGCACTACACTGGCTTGGGATTGAGCTCCATTACTTTTGACATTAGGGGAGACCAGAGGTGCCTTCCACCAGTGCAAAGAGCGTCTCCAAAGCCGTTGAGTGTTTGAGGGGTTCATACTCATCATGTCAGGGCTCTGCATGCAGGTACAGGGAGTACAGTCAATAGGAAAGACTCAAGAAGATCCCAGGAATGGTCTAGGAGAAGTGCAGCATCCAAGGATGTGCCAACTCAGGACCACAAAAAAAGAATGAGCAGGAGACCAAGATACAACAAAGTTCCTACACAATCAGTGCTCTGAAAGGAAGTTAGAGTGAATATAGAAGGGCTCCAAACCAGGTTGAGTTTGCTTGGGCAGGTTTTGCAGGGTCACAAGTCTGTCCCTTGCTCCTGCACCAGACACTGGGCCAACACGCACAACCTCCCTTCCCTCTTTTCTCCCCTGGTCAAGGGACCAAAGTTAAGCACTGTTTTCTCCTATCACTGTATTGAGAAATGTAGTAGACCAAAAGGAAAACAGTTTCAGCTGCAAAATTCCCTCCTTAGTCATATGTGTGAGAAAATCCTTCACTGTAGACAGGAAAAGTGAGCACCCATTCTCCTCCTTTTCACCTCCTCCTGGGACACGGGTTTTGTTAATGGAAATGTCAGGGGAGTGTCTTCTTAGAATTTAAATGGCATGTTATTACAGGGAATTGGTTAAAGAAAAGTTTTCACAAGTTTTCCCACTGTTTTAACCTTTGGTTACCTCATGTGTGCACTCCATAGTTCCAAGGAGATACATAGTATATCCAGTACCCTGAAGCCCTGATTATCAGTAGTGTATACTCCCAATATCTCTGTACATAAAAGCAAATTAGCAATATCCACTTGACGAAATTCTTCCTTTGTTCACACTGATACAACTGTTTCTGTCTTACAAGTATCTGGGAGCCATGTTCAATTTGCTCTGCCTTCATGTAAAGTTTTATGTCTTTCTTAGGCACACATTTTATTACTAGGTCTCTCATTTCCATCTGCTCACACTGACTCATACAAAAAGTCTCTCTTTAGGGCATTCTATAAACAAACTAATGAGATGAAGGCATATTATAGCAGCCCTTCCTTCCACGACAGCCTTTTCAATGCAAAGGCCTGTGCAGAAGGCATATGTAGAGTTATGTTTCCATATCAGAGTTGCAGATTTTGTTGACAAATAAAATATTCACACTTCTTTCAAGAGATGCACAATGAAAATTATGCTTGTTGCTTTGACTACGCTCACATATACATATTTAGAATCAGTCTAACAATACTCTTTGACCTAAATGTTCCCTTTTCTGGCAGCATGTTTAAAGTATAAGCAAATAGATATATTTTCACCTCTTTTTTTTTTGTTTGGTTTTTTTTTTTTGGTATTATAAAGCCTAACAGCATAAAAAAGCAAGTAGCAAACAGGTAACTGATTAAATGCTTCCTTGGCATAACAACAGCAACAGCACAATCTTTATATGAGCCCCATGTTTTTGAACTGGCTACTCCACTTTCTGATTCTTCAGCCTCCATTCTTTTTTCTACTTTTAACATACAGTTAATGAAATGCTGGAATTAGTTATCATCTCCACAGCAATATTCATCAAAACACTCTTTCTTCCATGAAAGCTGGGAATGAAAAGTCATGAGGCAAATCTAAAGGAAAAGTGCACTCATTAGATTCTTACAAGCAGGCTAAATGTTCACAGGATACAATGAATAAAACTGGAACATTTCTTTCAAAATGTATTTTCTCTCAGCTGATGTCTCTGAGTGGTGCTAGTACTACCTATCTTGATGACGAACATATTTTCAAGAGCATTTCTCTGCTAACAAATAGACATTCTGAGAGGTAACCATATGTTTAAGTGCTCCACAGAGGCATGGTCTGAAAGAGGAAAGGGTCTTATGGAAAGTATGCCAAGACAAAACCCTGGCCCACAGAAGTCAGTAAGAGTTTTGCTTTTTGATTTTAATGAAGCCAGAATTTCACTCAAGAGAACTGCAAAAGGGTCAACCTATTTAGAGAAAAAAAAGTATCCAGATGTCTCACAGTATTATAGGCTCTAAATCAGAAATTGCTTTAGGACTGCGAAACATTTTCTCACTCACTTTACTGCATGAAATGGAATAACTTATTTTTAACTAAAAATATATGTTTTCCCAATAAAATTAGTATAAAAGAATGTATTGGAAAAGAAATGCAGGTCTACTGTATTAGGAGACATGCAAATACCTGTTTTGTCTTATAGGTTGATCCTTCTGCAAAGAGTTAGATTTCTCATTTTTATGTTGGCAACCGCATTTAATTATATTTTATGGATTTATACCAGAGTAAAAAGAGAACAATGAACCTTTGGACTGATAACACAGGCACTATTTTGATTTTTGTTTTTTTTCTAAATGGCAAGGTGATAGAAGATTTACTGACGCTCACAGATATGCATGTCTACAACGCTAATCAGAGATATGAATGGCCATTTTCCTTCAGCTGTCTTAAAAAAATACTTTCTTAAAAAATGGACATGTGGTTAATATCAAATTACATACCCATTTCAGAAGCCGGGGGAATTTTAATCACTATTCTATTATAATGTAATTGCATTCAGCCTCTTTTTCTCCTCCCAGTCCCTTCCAAACACTGCTTTTCTGTTGTGTTCAGACAATATCCTGTTGGGAGGCTGACATTCTGCCATATCTTTGCTTAGAAGTACATAATTCCTGCCAAAGCTCCCACCAGATATAAAGCAAACAGAAATTGTCCTCAAAATGTTCCATCAGATGCAAAATTATACAATGCCACAGTCAAGGAAACTCAGCTGCAATGCATTTAATGTAGCTTGTGTTTCGGTTGGTGCCTCTTGGTGTCTCCTCCCTGATAGGAACATCTACAGAAATAGCACACAGTAACCTCTCCATTACCACCAAACCTTTTGCTTGAGAAATCCAACACCGCAAGCCCAGGTTCTTTGACTCACTCAATCTCGAGCTTCTGTCTGACAGTGCAATCTGTCACTGTCAGCCTACACGGAGAGGCCAACAGCACACTGTGTAGTAAGTGATCAACCTACAAATACTTCTACATGCCATCCCACTGTAATTGCAAACCTTTGTGCTTGAAACTGATTTCAGTTACATCAGTATTAATCCTAACTAATGCCATCAAACAATATGATTCCCAGTAATTTTTTTAAGGGAGGCAAAATCAGATCCCTGTGCAATGTATGCTAAAAAACAGATGAGGCTTAATATAGTAATACAATTCCATTTTATGAGCCAAAATCAAGTGAGCAGCAGCATAAACTGACCCTCAGTGTACATACTCACCACAAGTAAATTACAGAATGCTACTGCTAACTTTCTCATTGGCATTGCAAAGAACTATCACATTATTTTTTATTTTGAATCATCTGACTGTGATTACTGTGCAATCACCAGAAATAAGTGCTGTCTTTGCCATTTGTGTAATTGCAGATTAATAATGAGGATAACTGTGTTGTAGCACAAAGCAACACACCCTAGAATTTAGTCTTCCATCCAGAATGCTAAGGGGCTGAGAAGCCATCTGGTTCCAGACCGAAGGATGTGACTGTATAATTTAATCACTACAGTGCCCATGAAAAATACTTCCAAGGGAAATTTTATTTATTTTTTTTTAACTGGGGAAAGAGTTCAGTTCTTCAGTGCCAAAGCAGCTCTGATAAAAAGCAGAAACACGTATTTGAAACAGACTTACCACTTCAGTCAGTCTGTCCTGGGCTTAATACAAACTTTCACCATCTCGGTGTGCATTACCAGAACTTCCAGGCAGCAAATGTGGAAAGTTGTCAGGTACACCCCAGCACTGAGCTGTAGTAAGAAAAACAACAGTGGTACTGCTGAGTTGCTGGTCCCAACTCTGAGGGGGCTGGAGAAAGCCTGAATGAAAGGCCAGCCTGCAACAGCATCACTCCTTTTCCTGAGGAATAACCAGGGCTGCAGAGAGGTTTGTTGTTTTGTTCCTTTTGCCTACACAGTACGACAACTAGCTTGCCCAGCCAGGCCTCAGTGTGTGTCATTTATTCAGAAAAAGAAATCCTGGAGAAGAGCTATAAGGTTTTATCCAGACATGAAGCACAGATCTCCCTTTTGGCAAAACAACTGCCTAGAATGTGTTTAAACATGAGACTCTCTGAGCCAAATGTGGCAGCAGGGGCAATTTCTGTGTTCCTCAAGGCGTCTTTGCATCAAGCAACTTGTCATGGGAGAGGGGGAGCTGAACCCTTGTCCCTATTTCTGGTCTGGTTTGAGCACACAACACTGTGTTTTCAGGCCCTGACTCTTTCCTTGCATGGAATTTCAGTTCCAGAGCAAGAACCATAATAACTAACCATACACCAAATCTACATGGCTCACCTATCTCTGCTTCCTTCTTTCATGCTGGGATCCCCGACCATCCTGTTGAAGGCACAGTATATTTTCAATGCAACAGAGAATGCTCAGTACAGTAGGGAAAAAATAATCCCAACCATGCAACTGTGGATTTGTGCTCATATTATCTAAGGCTTCAGCAAGGTCGTCTTGCACCAGATGTCAGCATACCTGTAGTTTAGAGGGCAAATTACTCCATTCAGGTCTCTGCTTCTCCCTCAATCTTTTGACCTTCTCATGGCAGTCCCTCTCAAATTTGATACACAAAATTAGAAGCATCCAAAATGAAACAAAGTCCTAATTATTCCTCTGTTTTTTACATGAGGGTGGTAATTAGTTTACAGTCTATTGCAATGAGCTCCTGTGTGGCTTGTGTAATAAATGAGATCCCTTCAATTAGATGGCCATTGCCAGCAGTGGCTTAAATGCCAGTTGTAAATTATTTTTGTTTTAAACACATCACTAGCATTACTTTATCCACAGAGCTTGTCTTGTGCTTTCAAGAATCAGGGAAAACGAGTGTTTGCTGTACGTGATTGGCGCACTAAGAAGCAAGGACTAGATATTTTTATTTTTTTTTTAATTAAGTGCTGAGGTGCCTGACTCCCATATAAATCAATGCAAACCTTTAGAAACCTGGCACCAAGTGACCTGGGGCTTGTGTACTCTGTGTCTACTCTACCGCCTTCAGGCACATGTATAGCCAGTTGGAACACCAACTGCTACTAGGAGCCACAGAAACAGTACAGTACTGAGTCATCATTAAAACAAGAGCAGTTCATCAAACCACATCAAGGGTCTGATCAAGAATAAATGCCAGACTCATTAATATAATCTCTGAGAGCACTTTCTTTTCCTGCATTTCATATCCATATGGATTAGTGCTGTTGAAAGTGCACCATACAGAAATAAATGTTTAATTTCAACATAACCCAAAGCATAAGACTTCACTGAGATCTACCAAGAACACACAATTTTATTAATAAATGGCATGATTCATGTACTAGCACTAGTGAACATGATCTGTCTGGGAAGGGGGGAAGAGAACCACTCCAGACATCACAACGGTGCCATTCCGATACGAATTCCAGCACCTGTACCCTCCACTCACCACCTAGAGAGACACACCAGCTCTGCACAGAACAGCTAAAGGAATGGCAATGCAGCAAAAAGATTTAGAAACTGAGTAGTGATTTTTTCTTAAAACCCTTGGATATGGCTTAAAACAAAAACAGTAGGCTTAAGCCCCATGTGAAGAATTTAGCAAGAATGTTACTGTCACTATTTCAAACATTTCCATATCTGCAACTTCACCATACCCCACATGGAAAAATTAATGCCCTTGTCTGTATAGGTCTCTTGACAAAAATATGTTTTCTGACCTGATATTACTAATTTAAATCAACTGCAAAATTTGTGCTCACTTTGACATGAGTAGAACCAAATCTAAAGCTACGTGTTGCCTACCAGTAAAAACCAAGATATGATTTTATGAAGCTATGGTCTATTGTTCATCTACTGCACCTATTTCCTTTCTGGAAATGGTAAATAAATCTATTCAAACTAGAGCTACACTAAGGAATGTACATACACACCAAGTTGAGACTAGGCTTTGGACCCAAAACTGAGTTAAGGAAATCTTGAGTCTGACCTAGAATATAAACAGCAGAACAGAGCCGTGACCTAACAGTCCAACTCTACCACTGTAAATTTTCTAAAATATTCAAGTACAGTCAGTAGCAAAAGCATAGAAACAGTAGAACCAAAAATATTCTACCAATTCATGAAAATACCACAAGAAACCCTGGCAGAAGGACTGTTCAAGAATGAGAATATACTATTTTTCTCTTCTGGTGTTTTTTGTTTTGTTTTGTTTGTTTGTTTTTCATACACCCATCTAGACCAACAGAGACAGTCATAATTCCAGATACTATTTTAACATATATGAAACAAGAAAACTTCTTGTCCCATTTTACTCTCACAGGAATCCAACCTCTCCATTGCTACAGATGTGAATATAAGTGGCAGCTGAAGATAAAAGAAACCTTTCTGACTTTACAGTATTGGCCAGTGGGCACAAGTAATTAAGAAGGAGTTTTCACCTTCTACTGTGTGGTCTTTCAAAGAAAGATCTTGGCAAAGGCCTCTGCATAGAGATTCCATATCCATGACACTTACTACTAAAGTTGCTGGTGGTGGAGGGGGCAGGCGGAAGAAAGCAATGCTCTGGGCACTCAAACCAGAGGAAAAATCTGTGCAAAGGTAGATAAACTTCTCTTTACTTACTGTTGTAGTGCTCTTTTTTTGTTAGATTTTTGATAGAGGAAAAGGTAAGTGGTGGTGGGTAGGGAGATATAACAAAACAGTTAGTGGCTTGGAAAAAAAAGAACACCAGAATCTTGAATCATAAAAGTGCTTTGTTTCCATTTAATGCTGTCGGAGTAATAATTGAAGACCAAAGTGCAGCACACAGACGTTCAGAATCCTAAAGAAGGAAAAGTCATTCCTTCATTGCTGTTGGAGGCAAACTAATGGAAATACACAGGTAAACACTAAGGTCTAGGAGGTGATGGTGCAGCCTACTTTAGGCAAAATTAAAAGTTTAATCCCTATTTTCTTCAACATAAAATATTACTGACCTTTGTTCTTACAAATAATCCTGAAAATGAAAACAAAACAGAACAAAACAAAAAATGTCATTAAGGGACTGAGTTTTTGTAAAACCTCGCTGACACTGCATCCTCAACCTCAATTGCTAATCTGTATCAGTTACAGAAACTATACTACATTTCCCATCTCCTGACTTGCTGATTTACTGTTTAACCATACAGGTCAGTTGTAGGTCACAAGGAGGGGAATCATGGAAAAAATAGAGGAAAACAGCTATAACTGCTTAGAAATAAAATGAACAAATATTCTGTCTTCTCTGAATCTGTCAACCTGTTACAGTAAAATCTTTTCAAGGAGATTACTCTCCAGCTGGCAAAGGTCTGATTGCATTCAGACTTCTGAACTTTTGCTCTGCCTATTTACTCTGTTCTCAGCAGCCTCTTTCCGTTTCTTCACAACCAGTGGAAGATCTGACCTTAGTGACAGATCTGTGGCTAAGGAGGATAATTATCCTTTTTGCAGCACATTTTTATGTCAATGCCAGAAAACAGAGAGCACTGTGGTTCTTCCCTCACCAGCTCCCCAGACCAGTGCTGGGAATGTCAGCAGGAGCCTGGTATACTCACATGTTGTTCCACAGGCCCATTCAACACACCAAAAAGTCATCTCCATTCAAAGGTGTCTCTAAAAAGAGGGAAAATCCTAAACAACAGCAACCCAGAGATACTGTTGGGGGCCTTTACTCCTTTCAGAGGCCTGGCACATCCCTCAGCAGGGATGATCTTTGAACAAGGAGGATGCAGCCTCACCTGACCCCCTCTGCCTCCAGCACTGCCAGAGAACTGGCAAGCAAAAGCCATGGCCAGCACCACCGGTCCCGGTGCTTTGGAACTGGAGCTGGTCTCTCCCACCAGGTAACAGCTGATATGCAGAATAGCAGCCAGCATGAATTAAAAGCTTCCGATGATGCTGTCAGCAGAAATGTGCTGTTCATGTGATACCTGCAAATATTCTTATGGTGTAATGTTTTCACCACTGTATGAAAGCTGTTTTCATCAATGAAAGCCCACAGAGGACGTAGATTAAAATAATAATACTAAAGAAAGCCCCTGCTGGCTTAACATCATTTTTCTTAGAACCTGATTAATCAATCATGATGAAAGGCACTGAAGTGCATTGCTGACAACGTTATGACAAAAAAAGACTGTGGGCTCAGCTCTCAGCCAGTGTAAGAAGGTCAGGCTCTGCCTCACGGCTTTTCTCTAATACTCTTTGTGATGCTTGTGCAGAGATGGTTACAGAATTGTAGGCTTTGTACTGTGGATGTATTTTGTATATTGCCTTCCCAGCTGATGATGCTTCTGACCAGTTTGCTTTGCTGGAAACCCTCTCATTCACTGCTCAGCATGATGCATGAGGTAGAAACAAGAGTTTTACTGTCTGAGTCCAGGTTTGAGTTCACCACACGGGCAGGTAGGAAAAATACTATTAGTAGGGTGAGCTGAGCAAGAGCTAGGATCATTGCCAGATAATAAACACACATCCTCGCAAAGCAACAATAAATAGTATAAACAGGGTTCAGTTCTTTCCATAAAGAAGACTATTAATTTCCGCCAACTGTGCATAGCTGGAGTTTAGTGACCCATAGGTTACAACAGCATATTTTGGAAGTCTTCTGTGAAAGTCCACCTCCACAATTCATCAGGTCACCACCATGTCTCGTACTTAAGAGATAGTTTGATTCTCAAGGCAAATTATTGTGCGCTGGGCCTTTCAGGTTTTACATTTGGCCCTGGGCTCAAAACAAGATGCAAAATCCCTACCTGCAAAACGTTCTTGAGTATGAATTGAATTGTGTGTGGTTCTTTAGATACCTGTATCTAAAAAGACAAGATACTTGTATCTGAAATACTCCAATTATCATCAGAAAAATCAACTTTTTTTAATGTGAAATGAAAGAATTTTTACTTCAGATCTGATTTCGCACTTCAGAAACAGCACAAGTGCAACTCATTAAACGTAAGAACTCCCTTTTAGCCCCCAGCTCACATGGTAGTTAGCACCAGAGCTGGTCAGATGCTCAAAGAAAAGGCACTAATGCGTCTTCCTGTAACACAAAAACACACATTGAAGCATGTCAGGAGACCATTCTTTCTTTCACCTCTACCCAAACATGGATGCTACTGTAAAAACATCCCTGTCATGCACTGCATCTTCCAGGGTCTCTCTTCAACCACTTCCTTCCACTAGCCTATAAGGACATGTCAGGATACAGTTGATCACACACACCACAGCTGCCTGCTCCAGAGCCTGTTTCCCACCCTCCTGCCTTCAGGAACCAAACTTAGCTCAGCCAGCCATGCCACCAGGCTCCACTCTGGATTGGCTGTGCATGCCAACAATCAAACCACATATAGTAGTCTAATGGTCTTGTAGCTAGAATTCAAGTATTTCCATCTCTGACTGTCTCTTATAAATATTTCCTCTGTTCCTTACACAATGCATTGTGCAGCAGTTTTCCTCCACTATGAGCTTTCTAACTGAGAAGCTACTGCATCAACATACTGAACACAAGTCCCAGTAATTAGCAACAGCAGCAGATTGGTTCACAACTTTTCCTTTTAAGGCTCTTCTTAGGCATTCCTAATCTACATAACTGTCCTGGCACCTTGGCTAGAGTGTTAGTGACCCTTCACTAAACCAGAGACATCCTAATTGTTAATGCAGCACCTAATTGTTTATTTCACACATCAGACCTATATCTGAGTTGCGCAGCACCACTAATTAGTCCTTACCCTTCTTAATGTCTTCATAGCATTGCATTAACTTAGAGCCGTATCACTAAAATATTAAAGGAAATACGTTTAAAAAGCTGCTTTGTGCTGCTCTGCTACAGTACCCTGGTGTTCAGTATACTGAAGAAACATCTAAATGTGGGTGAATAAATCCTCACAATCAAATCATAAAGCAAGTTATAAAAGGAAATAACAGATGCACGGAAAAGCAAATGGGCATGCTCTGGGTTACACAGTGAGACTAAATACCATTGTAACAGCTAGTTCGTTTTCTGTTTCACCTGTATGTCGATAAATGCAGAGAAAAAGCTACTTAAAGTGTAAAAAATAGAAACTGAAATACTCTTCATGGAAAAACATTTAGAAAAATGTACAAACCTGAAAAGCAAACATTCATCTGCAAACTTACTCATTAGGTTAAATACTATGAGTCAAGAAGAGGTGTGATTAAGGTCATTTCTGCATCCTTGACTCTGCTGCTCTCCCACTAATGCTCAGTTCATCTGTTCATCATAGCTAAACAACCCATACCCTACAGCCACCTTAAATGCACTAAAGCTATTTTGTCAGCATATATTTTCCAATGAGCTATGCTCAAACTGTTTATGATTTGGGTTTTCAAGAATGTATGTCAATGATAAGCAAGAATGAAGCTGTGTACCCGCTTTCTATTTGCTCCAGAGATTAATATAATACCTTTTTTTAGGACCATATGGAATTCATCAGCATCGTGAAGCCCCTGAGGTATGCAGAAATCATGTTATTAATGCTATTAGTGCTAATTAATTCTGCCAACAAGGCCGCTGCAACTAGTCAAGACATCAGCTTTTGCCAAAACCAACAGATTAAATAAATTTAAAGTTCTAGGACAAGCCATTCTATAGTTATACTCAGTCAAAAAGAAAGTTAGGGAAATACTGTGCAAATGAGGTCATTTTCAAACCTCCATACAACGTACGTGCTTTGTCTAATTTGCTTCAAATTTGCTGTGAATTTTCAGATGGGTTTGTTTTAGTTCGTCTGTGTCCATAGAGGGGTTAGCTGTATACTGAATAGTTGTTGCAAGTGAACAACAATAAAATTAATGTTGTAATGATATACATCATACTTTAGTTTTGAATATATTTCAACACATCACAGTAAAAAAAATAACAGTTCTCTAAAGATGCAGGTTTCTCACAAATAAATTCATAGAAATCTGTATACTGTTACACATACAATGTACATACTGTGAACATATTAGATGAGAGCATACATAATATAAAGTGTTCAGTTACAAGCATGTTAGTTGTTTTTTGTACAGCACTCACATTCCTCTGAGACAAGAAACAACAGGAATGATTTATGTTTACATTTCCACACCTTTGCAGCAGATTATATTTGCAGTCTGATGAGGTGACTTTTAACTGTACCTCACCACCTTTCCAAGATATTGTCCCCAGTCCACCAGGCACAAGGATCTCCATTAGCAGGAATATTTGACATGCTTCTCATAACTTAGGGACCCTGACAGGCAGCTTTAAATATACAGTTAAGCAATTCCACTAACTCATTTCTTCTCTTAGAAGTAGGTAACTGCACTGGAGAAGACAAGCACATAATCTCAGAACTTCTCACAGCACCCTGCAAGCTCACCTCTGCAAACAAAGAGAAACAAAGGCAAGGTGTGCTCTAGCCAGGCTTGTGTTCAGGTGTAATACTCCAGTTCTTCATAACTATAAATTTATAGCAAAGTAGGTAAGAAAGAATCATCCCTCTTTTCCAACAACTCCAAGTTAGGTTTGAAGAAACGATGGAGATAAGATAGTGAGGCAATGAAATATGGAGTCTCCATCCTACAGACAAACCCATCAAGATTCTCCTGTTCATTTCTGTTCACAACTAATCTAAACTTAGTTTCCACTTACTTGACATGGTGCTACCAAACTAGCCTTTGACATGACTCTTCTTGAGGTACAACTTGGCTGTAAGAGCATGTAACTATGCTAAGGTACAACCTGGCCATCCTTGCTCTCGTGCACCCCAGATCACACACATTTTCCAAAGAGCTCATCTGCACTGGTTTACCAGCTTCATGTTTCTGCTCTGCTGAAATAAAGGAACACAAATATAAACACATCTAAAATCAGCTGTGCTGGCCTGAACATTCTGTTAAGAAAAATTTTCAGTTTTATTATTAGGTTGTTAATGTGTGGTTCTTTCTGGAGTTTCTCATAAATCTATGAGTTACACATAAAGCAAATACTAAGGGAACGTTGGTCCCTCTAAATTCACGGTATCTTACTATGAAGAGTTGGCTAATCTAGGAAACACTCTGGAAACTTCAAGCTGGTCATAACCCAGCCACCACCTTTATTTCTAGCCCAGCTTGCTATCCCCAAAAAAGAATTCATTTCTTCCTCATAAGTGCAATAAAAATGAGCTACAGACAACACTGTTTTCATCCACCTAACAATGCAACCTGGACTAAAATACAGCTGTTCTTATTTCTAATCCACTCACAGTTAGTAGGGGTACAGAGATACCTTCCTGCTCATTAGAAGCTGCTGAACCAGTTTGTCTCTACAATGAGTGCATTGTAGATATGCTGGCTTACCTCTATGGGATGACTTTGTAATTATTTTTTGTGCTGCACTCAAGCTAGCAAGCTTGGCCTCTTAGCAAGACAAAGGTCTGGGCTCTTTAAGCCACCATCTCCTGCAGCTCTCCTGCTTACACTCTCAAGCCTGGGTGAGCCATTGCAGGTCAGGCACCTCTTTTCTATATTTCACTGCCTAGAACTGAGATGTGCCAGAGACCAATAATGATACAGTGTGATTTGGAGAAAAAGACAAGAAAGGAAGAATCTTCTACATGTTCAGGGAGGCTGTCATCTGCCTAATTTGGTTATTTTTTCCCCCTCTGTTTGGCTGTTATGTTCATTTAACAGCAGCAGACTGCCATGAAAGGACAGTAAGATTGCTGCTTCCCTTTCGAGTAGCTGAGCATGCAAAGGGGAGAGAAAACTGTAGACTGAATGGTGGCTTGGGAGGAGGGAGCTACAGCATCAGACTGGGAGTTTGCAGTTGCAGAGGAGACCAAGAAACTGCTAGGAGGACCAGAGAAGACAGCAGACCTCAGAAACAGGAGCAAGATCTTCCTATGGATCTGAAGGGACTTAACATAACTTGAAGCGACTCAAAAAAGTTCCGAAATTGACTAAAATAAACTTCAGAAGTCAAGACCTGATTACAAGATCACTGTGGGCAGGGGAAGAAGGCTATTTAGCAATCATGTTTCTAATTCCTTTGCTTAGTTTGTTTGAGACGTTCTTAGAATTCTTAAGAATTCTTAGAATTTTTAAGTTCTTCCAATAAAAAGAAAAAAACAGAAACAAATTTTTTAATGAATCCTTGTTTATCTTTTGTTTCAGTTGTCTTTGAAGAACTTACTTTCAAGAAAAAGTACAGGCAGATCCACCTCAAAGCTCTCACTGATGTCTACACACTCCAATTCCCCTCACAACGTGAAACAACACATTCAGAGAGAAAGAATGAATTTACCTCGGCTACAATCTGGTCAGGATTTTGGAAATTTCTGCAATCTAGAAAGTGACATCAAAACAGAACCACAGAGAGTTTAGGTTCGTGTGATGCTGGTAGCGGATTGTCTTCACCCAGGTCATTCACTCAGTAACTACCACTTGTTGGGTATTCGGGTGATCACCAACAATAAACAAAAATATATTCGGTAAAAACTGCAATCAGATTAAAAACACTGAATAGCAGAAATTCTCAGAAATTATGGGTGTTCCACCATCAAGCCCTACACTTTCAATCCATCCCATGTCCCTTTGTCACAAAACCACTTCTTAGAGGAAAACAAGGAATGATACGCTTAAGGAAGCAGGTGGTCCAACCATTTCACGATCTGGTCTGTGACATCAATCTCTGCTGGTACTTCAGAGAACTGAATCTTTGCTAGATCAAATTCCTGTGCCTCTGGCTAACTCTATAACCTGTGCTACACAATGAAGTGGAAAATCGTTTCTTCTCAGTTTGTGCCCCGAAAAGAAAGACTTGGCAGAACCCTTATATAATAAATCTTTGTTTTACCCAATAAAGCCTCAAGTTCTACTATTTGTAAAAATGCCTAGTCCTTTTTTAAAAAATCTTGCTAACTATTTGCCTCAGTAATATCCTATGACAGAAAATCCCATGAGCTGATTATGTGCTACACTAGATAGTGCTTATTTTTAGTGCTTTTATTTTATTTTATTTTTTTTACACAATTTCCCAGATTTGTAGTATCTCTTCATTCTGTACCTTCTCAGACATGTTCCTCTTTCCTCTCCAAGCATACTGTACAGAGAGCAGAGGTTGTTCATGTTTCTCATTTTCCCACATCATATTATTTCCACTAGAGTAAGTTTATTACAGGAAAGCAACCAGGAGTTGTTCCCAGTTCAAACGGCAATGAGATGGGACTCTTTAAAAGAGTGAGTTATGTTAACACTAAGGTAGACATCAAGATAATCTAAAACCAGATGAAGCCAAGTGGCAGAGTGCTTGTGCATTTGTGCTTAACGGATGCTGGAAGTTCTTACTCAAGGTATCTATTAAGAAAGTAACTGTTCTCAGGACATGGTTTAAAGGAAGTGCTATAACCCTCAGTTCTATTGCTCTCTTTCCCATCTGTACATTGAAGCAGTGTTTGCTGAAAAGTGTGAGATAAGACACAAGTGAAAAATGCTATCTAAGTCCAAATATTAATACCTCACATGACATTCATGTACTTGTTTCTATCACACAAAATTTTTAACCAACATTCATTTCAATAAAGTAGAACCATTACATGATATATTGCCTTTGCGCTTTATATAGAATTTATTTTTTAAGTGTATAAACTTGTCATTTCCTATGCTTATTCTTTTTATCTTTTTGACAAAAAGCCAGACCAGTGATTTTAATTGTGTGGCACCCGGCAGAATTCCTCAACCATATTTCTGTTACAATATGAAACAATAGCTACTTCATTAAAATGTGGCTCATAACTGAGCAAAATGCTAAATTATGAAAATTAGAGATTTCTACCCCTGAGCAGCATTTCCCTAGAAATCTAAATATTTCCAGAAAAGCCATATCAGCCAATAAACTACATAGGCATTTTTTATTCTCTTGGCATCAAGAGGTTCTGCCAAGAGGTAGAATAAATGTTCCTTACCATTCTCTCTGCTGAGTTGCCTGTCAGTGTTCAGTGATCATGGATCAGTGATGAAAACACAGGATGGTTATAGGGGCAGCATGCTGCAGACTAGATCAGATAGTACCTTCGGGATGTGGGAAAGCTATTCAGAAGACTGACCTCAAAATCTGTGGTTTCATTAATCGGAGGAAATAAAGGCCTGTGGGAGGCTGAAGCCTCACAACCTGATCCAAAAAGTTGGATTTTGCATTCTAATCTCCAGAATTAAACATGCAATTATGTCAGCTTTAAACAAGAGAAAGAAATTGCACCAGAAAAGCTTATTTCTGACACTCACTAAGTATTCACACACATATGGCTACTTGTGAAAACATGCATTACATTGGCCTTTCTTCTCCTTTGAGATGCTGATTTAGAGGACAACTTACTCCATTGCACTACTGAATTGAAATGCACAAAGACATGTGAGTCACTCCTAATGGAAATTCAGTACCTTTTTTTTTTTTAATCAGTTTTTATATAGAAAATCACTTCTGAACTGGAAGGAGAGAATCTATCTTTGGCAAGATTTGCTGGACTCCTGCAGAACCAGAAGTTGTTTCTGCCTTCACAGTATTTTTCCCCTGATAGAGATGAGTAAAGTCTTGTTCTTGCACAAAAACAAGGACAGGGGTTCAAAACCAGAGCACCTACAATGCACTCACAGATGAAATATACATAAAAAAGGAGAAATGGCAGGTGAAGACTGAAAAAGGGGGCAGGAAGCTATGCAGAGAAAACAAACAGAGCTTTGGTCTCTGAAAGATGGATTCATAATCTAACTCATAATCCAAAAGGGCACTAGTCTTTGTCAGTCAACTTGACCAATTCAGCAAAGTTCTGTCAAATATTCTAAGAAATTAAGTATTTACACTACAGTGCAAATTCCCATTCACCATCTGTAGTTTTTATTGTGGATCATAAACTTTAGGTTGCTCATATGACTCACCCACCAAATCCTTTCATTAATGATTATTTGTTATTAACCTTCAAGCACTTATGGTTTTAACTATACTTCCTACAGATTTTTTTCATACAATACACTAGTAAATAAGTTTTTGAATTTTGTTCTGGGGGGTTTAATCCAGTACTGCTGCAGGGCCAAAATGAGCAGTTACAGTCAGTTGTGATCATGGGCTCAGTGGGATTCCAGGAGAACAGATGTGGCTGCTCATGCATATCTGATGGCCCAGGATAAAGTAAAAGAAAAAAACAAATATAGAGCATTTATCGAGAAATAAAAACCCTTTCCTTAGGGAAAATATGTTTTGAAAGCAGCAAGCAGGATTCAATTAACCTAGCATTTTTGGTATATCCTCAGTTAAGGTGATAAAATAACTTTTTCTTTTATTATTTATTGTGTTTGTTGTCAGCAGGATAGCATTTAAAAGTACCTTCAATACCTGTCCTCTCTCCTTTTGGCACTTCAGGATAGCTCAATTTCTCAATTCCTTCTGATGACAAGTCATTAAGACAACAGCTAGTAGTCAAGCCCTTTACATGAGAGATGAGTTTGTTTCCATGGCATTTGGCGTTTGTTTAGAAATGATTCAAGTTTGAAATGATCAAAGCAATGGCATGAGGAAAATCAGTTTCAAAAGAGTCAAGCAGGAAGGACATCAGCCTTTAGCCTGTCCAGACTTTGTGAGGAAAGGGAGGCTGAGCAAACCAAAGTGAAGAGGGAAGCACAGCAGGAAGAATAATGCTTACACTTACTTTACCAGGACCAGACATTCAAAGAGTGGATTTGAGAATGAGTTTTCTACATTATCTTTTTTTTTTTTTTTTTTTAAGTATTCACCTTATTAATCACCTGAGCCTATGAATTATATAAGCTTTCCTTCAGTTCTCTTGTATTTTATCTTGTAAGGGCTTGCCTGTATATTAGCTACAATATAATACATCCTTTTCAACGTAGGATCATTAAATACCCACTGCACTTACAGTTCAAATGGAACAAATCCAAGTTCATCTTAAACATGTAATCCTCCCATCCAATTATTCTGAGAAGCTCAAAAGTATTTCTCACGGAAGAATGGTTGTCAGAGCCCAAGGCTTTTGCGGAGGTGCGTCAGAGGAACACCCAGCATTTGGCAGCAGACCATGAGGGTAAGGGTGTGTTTGTATCCACCTGTGACACACATGTCACCACCAGGTGCCAGGCAGTGCAACGACAGGATCCTACGCTCCATTTCCAAAAAGCTGAAGAATGCACTCCAAAGCCCAGTCCAAATCTGCTTTGTCTCTGTCCCTTTGACAATTTTTGCCTCAATACCTTCCTACTTTCATCTTGAATGCTGAGATAAACACAGGCAAAAAAGTCACCTGAGGTATTTTCTGAACTGTTGCATCACTACTATGGGACAATTTCTTCAACACATACAGGTTTTAAGGTCTTCTTACCCTTTTTAGGATCACAATGAAATATAGATCCAGACATGCCAACACACGCAGCCCAAAAGCAGGAGGCAATATTGGCAGGTATGTACATTTAGATGCTTAAAATATTCCCATGATTTAATCCCCCATTTTCCAAACATGCAGATACCTCACACCTCTTTTCTCTGCAGCGGTACATCGCAATACAGTCAAATGGATGATTATACATCACTGCGAAAGTGAAGAGAGCATGACTTCCCCACCTAAGGCATTACAAAACACAAACAACAGATGTCTACTAGTCCTTTCTTACCCTCTATTTCAAACGAGAAGAGCTGTTGTGAACATAAAACGTGGAAGCCTTGGGAAGCTGGAGCAGGGCTATCCGCTCTGTTAATCAGCTTTTGTCTCGTGCGCTTAGAGATCACTAAACGAGATCACAGCTCAAACACAGCCAGCCTGCTAGAGAAGATACTGGTTTTATTAATACTTTGGGGCTACTCTTTCTCCCTCTTCCTCTCTCTTTCCAGCAACTGTTGATAATCATCTGCACAAATCTCTTTGTTATTGGTTATGGCAGATAGTAAAAACAAAGATAGAGAATTGCACAGCATAGACATGTATCTTTATGTGTCGCTAGTGATCCATATCCTAGGTTGGGTGCAGAAGAAGAGGCCACAGGGAGATACTGTGATTGTCTAAAATGTAACAAAATGACAGCTAAAAGTTTTCTCCATCTGTCTGGGTCTAAACAGAATCATGTACGCATACAAATTTGGAACTAAAAGAGCAACAGCAATGACATGAATGCGTGTACTGCAGACACTGATTATTTCACTCTTCTCAGCACAATCCTGTTAATCCAGAGCCTGTGAGAAAGTTATTCTGTGGTCGTGCAGGGCTCTGGGCAATCCAATGCTTGCCATCCTTTTTGGCTACCTCATTGTCTCTCCCGCCCCGTAGAAGATCAGCCTTTTTACTGGAATCACAAACACTAATCCCCTGCCATCAGGCATAGGTCAGACATTGCACAGAAGAGCTACGGACCAGCATCCTCTTCCCATGCCCCCCATCTCACAACATATCCAAGTATCCTCACTTTTAGCTTGGCCTAATATCTAGTATTTTCAAATTTCTTTTCTGCTGAAAACAATTCAACTTTGAGAAGCTTAAAATTAGCTTGTTTAATATTCTCCTTCCTGTTTAGGCTGTGCTTATAGTACTAAGCAGAGCATAGATTTACAGGGAGGGATTATAAAATGATTCTTTAAAACACCTCTGAACCGTATTTTAAATAACTTCTTCCTGAAATACATGACACATACAGAGCACAGTGACTATGGCATAAAGGCTTTTTTGGACCTTATTTAAGATGACCAGGATAATTCTTCCAAGGCTTTTTCACTTTTGGGTGAAGCATCCATTCCAAATGACTGTCAAGAGGGCCACCTGAAATCTTCCTACCTGAACAACTTCACATAAAAAAATGCTGACAGGAATTAGAGCATTTAGTAGAAATTATAACTCCTTTTTGGTTTTGGAAGGAAATTATCAAACATTTTATTATGATAGATAGAAGTATTTTGCATTATAAAATATAAGAATAGTAAAATCAAAATGATATGTAAAATACAGATGATATTATAAAATAAAAATGAAATTAATAAGAAAGTCCTTTTTCAGAATCTTTTATTTAACTTATTCTGAGAATTCGGTTTTTGTCCCCCATGTAAACCCTATTTGTTAGTTCAAAGTTTCTCTTTCAATGACACCTTAAATCTTCTCATATTCTATATACAATGTAGCAATACACATGCAATCTCAGTATACAGGTGCTTTTGCATTCACACCTGTTCTGGGGTCATCTCTGCAATTACAGAATCCGGTTCCAGTAGACCTGAGAGAAAGACGACTTGATGCTGCTTTGTTGGTTCTGCAGGCCTTGGCAAAATCCACTTGCCCACGTTTCATGTGGCCTAGGTCCACGGCACATGGCAAGGGAGATTGGCATTTTCCTTAGCAGAGGCAATTAACTGTTAATTTTTAAGGCAGCCATCCATTGAGAGAAATTCTGTTTCACAGGTGCTGCAGAAACTATGCTCTCCCAGCTGAGTCATCACCACAGAGGAAAGATACTGTTCCCTGTATCTCACCACGTTGTGTTTCCGTAAAAGTCTCCCTGTGGCACAGATTTGGTGCCAACAACAACAAAAAAAAAGCATCAGAGCTTCACCTTGTACACTTACACCTGCGCTCACATCCTCACAGAGCAAGAGGCCATGGCCCAAGCAAATGGGCTTTCTGCAGGAGCACTTTTGAGCACAGTCTCCCAGCAAAGTGATGCTGCACGGCACAAGCTACAGTTCAATCTACCCATTGCAGGCTAGAATGTGAAAAAGGACTTTTGAGACACTGAACTGTATTTTTTAGACCAGTTTTTGAGCAGCACATTTTAAATGGATGTCTTTTGCTACTAGGAGATAGGTGAAGGGAATACAACTATTAACAGTAGCTTTGCAAATTATTAAAGAACCTTCTTCATGCCAGCTAAAGAAACAAATGATTCCCAGGCTGAAGTGCACGCGGTTCATCTCCTAGCAGCAGTGGGCTTCTCTCACAGGGAGAACATTCTTATTAGTTTTTCAAAGGACCTGGTATAATACTGCTGCACTTACCTCTAATGTACTGTAAAGAGACTTGAACTGCTGCCAGCAGGAGGGCTGTGAAGGGACTTCTGAGGCGCTGTGACAGGCCTTCAATTGACTTTACTAACAGTTTTTACACATCTCTTTGGAGCTCCATTAAAACAGTTTATTTAGTGTTATTCCAATTGCTTTCATTAAAAACTTGCTTTGTGCTGTTACAGTTGGAGTGCTCTCTCTCAGTCTGGTACTTCTCTGAGGTTTCTGACTGGGATGAAAAAGCTACCACAGTTATCCTGCACACTGTGGGCTGCTTAGTTTTTACATTAGTCCCTTATCTTTACATACTTTGAAGTGTTTGTTCTTTGCATGCAAATCATTCCTACCCGAAAATTAAATCTGAATTGCTGCAGCAATGCTGGAAAGGCAGTTATGAATAAAGGATGTATTTTATTAGACTTTGGTATGCATGGACTATGGATCTGCTTTATTCACATCAAAGAGAGATAGTCTTATTTAGAGCCAATGCTGGTAAACTCAAACGGAAACTGTAGGACAGTTAGGACACAGTCAAGTTTGACATGGAGCCGCCTTCTCTTGAAGGAGGTCATTGAGTGAAAAAGAGGGAGCAATGGGCTACCCTCACCCCTCTCTAATTTTATTGCCACCTGGCTTGTCACCCTGCAAGTACCAGGGCTGACTTTCAGCCACCTCCGCCTAGCACGGGGCAGAGCTGCAGCTCCTGGAAGAGTCAGGTCTGAAATCACTCCCTAATTGGGTTTCTTCTATTTGGGATCTGCAAAGTTAACATTTGTTCTAGTAATTTATTTCCTTCTTTCCTACCCTTCCCTTCCTTTTTAAATGAAACATTTACTTGAAGAAAGGACAGGCCTTCAAACATCCAAAATAGCTCTGTGCTAGATTTACACTAGAAAGCTACAGAACTTCCTTGGAAGTTTCCTACAGCGCAGCTCCCATGTTCTTAACTCATAAAAGTTTCACATGTTTAGGCTTTCATGTTCTCTGAGCACAAGCTGTGTTTTTTTTCTTTCTTTCTTTTTAATTAAATTCACTCAAGTCTCATGAACCTAAAGAATCAGGACAACTTTTCTTTCCCCAAAATTCTGTGTGTCTATCTTTATATCGAACTAGCAATTTCTTTGTTGGAGGTAGTTTTTGAACTAGCCTTTTTTTACGATAAAAAATAGCGTAAACATCATTAGTAAACACTGCTGAGTTCCTGCCCTGAGCTTCATTCCTTTTATAATCTTTCTGAAGACTTGCTTTCCATAGAAAGATCCTCACAGTGAATTCTGAACTTGTTTCCAAACACAGCTGGCACCTCCCAGCCAAAAAGCACTGACAATCTACTTTGGGCTGTTCATACTCTTTGCCATTTGCTCTCCCAGGAGTGTGTTTGTTGAGGAGAGTACTGCAGCTTGACTGAGTGTATGAGCAGCCAAAATATTTGAGAAGTTAAACAATAACTCTGTTGCCATTTAAACAATTCCAGAATCTGGGTTTGTACTCTGCAGTTAAACTGCAAAACATGCAAGTGATGCAACTGGAAAGGAATATTAAACCTCTCTTCCTCCTAGCTCCCTTGTGAAATATTTAAGGGAAACTCAGATGATTTTCCAGCTCAAGAGAAAATGAGGCATTACTTACACGGCAGGGGCCCAATCTATTACCCTCAAGACATGGGGATAACGCCCACTGACATCACCAGAGATTACTCATCTGCAGGGCGGGAGAACAGGAGACAAAGATATTCTGTACAGACTGCATGTCTAGGTCCCAGAACTTCTCTTAATTTGTCTCAAAATTTCCAGCCATCAGACTCCTTTGCCAAACCACCCAGTCTCTCGGCCTCTCAGCTCACCTGCTCAGCTTTCTACCCTCACAGTCTTGCTTTTTCAACCTTTCATTAGCTGAAGTTTTTAGTGTGGGTTTCACAAACTTTATAAGTACTCAAAGAATGAGCAAAGAAAATGATAAACATACAAATTATCATCTTCTAGATGGTTCCAAAAATAAAAACCATGAAGACCTGCTTACAAAACAAATATTTTTTTGTTTAAATTAAAGTGATGATGAAATGTGTTGCTTTTCAAGCAGTTAAACAGCCATCTCTGAAAACAACTTGCTGTTTGATATCAGAAATATTACTTTTCTGCATATAAAACAACAGAAGTAACTTTTTTTTTTTTTTAAATGGGAGAACTGAACTGGAATAGCTCCAGGGTTTAGAGAGGCTGGAAGAAGGCTAGTAAAGTAGGTAATGTTCAGCTAGAGAGCCACTTTCAAGGAAGGAGCATAAGGTGAGCAAGGTATCTAAAAAGGTAAATGAAAAATGTGCTTCCTTCTAAATATTTTCACCAGTGAAAGAGGCTATGGAAGGCTGATGATTTTTTCCTTCTAAAAGGAAGCGTCTAAGCTGTCCTCTTTTCACAAGGATCTCTGCCACCTTCCACTTCCCACAGGTGCTTCTACCAATTCTCCCCTGATTCTTTTAATTCTCTTGTCCTCTTTGCTGCTCCCCTCCACCAACCTTAAGTCTGTTGATTCATAAGGTCCCTAGGTAAGGTGCCGGACTCCCTCCTACACTTTCCCATTCTGGCTGGTGGAGCCCATTGAGGGAAAGGGACCATAAAGCAATCCTGCCCAATTAAGTAGCAGCAGAATGTGGAAGAAACACAGGCTTTGCAATGAATATCAAGGATTAAAACATGCATATTAATTCCTTCTGTGAAAAACAATAAAGAGGTAAAACATGAGCACTTCATGCATGCAGATGCTAAAATATTGCTTTCATTAGAAACACAGTTTTAATAGTAGCAAACCAAAAGGGAACAGGATCCAAACAGCACAATTCCTAAGCAAAGCAGCATAACAGAGTAGGGGGCAAATATTCAATAACTGAAGAGCTAACATTTACCACTCCAGTAGGGTATAAATCCCAAGCACTCACTGCTTATTACATAGAAAGCAATACTTGATTCAGCATTTTTCCCAGTGAAAATCTTTTTTGCAATCCTATCCTTCCAGCAGAGACAGAAAAAGAAAAATAATTAGAAGAAATGAACCCCGATGAGAAACAGGCATTTTTATTCATGGAGAAAGCTTCCTGAATCAGCGATTCCAGGACTTTACAAGGCTTGCTAAAGTCAAGATACCAGGATGCAATTGGCAGAGACACAGAAGCAAGGAGTCAGACAGTCTGAATGCCACTACTGTCCTCCTATCCTACTGGCTGGCTCTGGGACCAAGGCAACATTTTGTCCACCTGAATCTGGGCCAGCACATATTTCAGTGTTTCTCATTGACTGAGCTACATGTTGACATCAAGTCCCATGATAATGATGATGACTACTAGCTACTAGAGTGGGAACAAAATTAAGTCTTCTCTTCAACCTAACAGCACTTCTTTGTCTGCTTAGTGGTAACACAGCCATGTTTGAACAACAGAGACTGTCAGGGGACACTCCAGGTTGGAGACACCACCACCCTTTTATTTTTGGTGTGGCGAGACCACTCAGAGCTCATGATAATTTGTCAGTAATGCCACCAGCTTCACCCAGGACAGAAACTGCCTGCAGATGGCTGATGGCAACCAGCAGCATGCTGCCTCCAGTGTAACCTCTCTCCCTTCCCCACAGTACTGCAGAGTTGGAAGAGATGCCCTGGCACTAAGCAGGCAAAACATTTCCTAGGGAATCTGTGACTTGCCTGTTTTACATCCATCCTTCCTGAGACAAGTTCATGGTCTTCATAGTCAGTCCGTCCCACCACTTTGCCATCCTTATAAATATGTATTTCCTAATATAGGACCTAACTTCTGTCACAGACTTGCTGCTTATTTTTTCCCTATGATCAGCAAATCTGGAGAACAAGTCATTGCTGACCACTTTATAACAGACCTTGCCAGTGGTGTAGACCATCATTTCTTTTTTGGAAAGGGAGGGGAAAAATGAAAATTTAGGTCACTTTTTCTCAATCTTTTGTCATTCCTAGTGCTACACTCCTGACCTCCTCTGATTCATCTACACAATTATCACAGTGCTGCGAAAAGCTGAGCATGGGACTGCAACTGGAATCCCACAGAAATGGAGCAACCAACCCTGGAGAAATCTTGTTTTCTCCTGCCTTTTTTTTTTTTTTTCTTGAATAAAGGAAACCATCCCAAAAAGCTGTTTGCATTTTCTGTTCTATTATCCAAACTCTTAACAAAAAAGACCCTGGAGAATCAGGTCAAAGATAGGCCAATGAAGGATTTCACTTGAGATGTCATTGATGGGACAGCAGAAAGAGAAGAGCATTTTGTTTAAACATTTAGCGAACCCCCCCCTATGTTCCAGATGGCTGAGAAGGAAAGATTAGCAAACACGATGACATGATGACACAGAGCTTCTGGCACAGACTAAGGGATGGCAGAGAGCCCAAGGAAGAGACAGAGATGAGTGAGAAACACATGGGGAACTGAGAGAGGGAAACAGAATGAATAAAAGAAACCTCTGGTACTGATAGTGAGCGTGGCCTAGATAACGTGTGAATTCCTTCCACTCCACATAAAGTCATTAGCATGCCCTATCATAAAGATGTAACATAATTTTTTTATGGAACATTTCAGCTGTCCATTGGCAATGAGAAATTCCATTAGCCAAGATGAAAATTAGGGACACCTCTTTCCAATTTCAAATCTGTGGAGAATGGAGAATGAATAGATTAATTACCAGCACTAATCAACTAATACACATTGATTTACAACCACAAACGAACTGTTAGTTTGGAAAGCACAGGCGAAAATTGCATCTGTAATTTGGAAGCTTAAAAAAAAAAAAAAAGACAAAAAAAAAAAGAAAGACAAAGAAACCCCAACCCACACCAGCGCTGTATTACTCACTGGAAACATATATTTGACTTTGAAGAACTTGCCAAAGGGCTAAGAGTCTGGCAAGCCAGCAGTGAAGAACTGCATCTAAAATTATCTTCTATGCTGTTTTTGGCTGGGATAGTGTTTTTCGGGTTTTTTTTGCTAGTAGCTAGTATGGTGCTGTGTTTTGGATTTGTGCTGAAAACAGAGTTGATAATACAGGGAAGTTTCTAGTTGGTGCTAAACAGGCTAGGACTCTTCAGCTTTCCAGGCTCTGCTAATGAGGAAGTAGATAGAAAATCAGGAGGAGACAGAGCTGGGACAGCTGACCCCAACTGACCGAAGAGATATTCCACACCATATGACATCATACTCAGTATAAAAGCTGAGGGAAGAAAAAGAATGTTTGGAGTGATGGTGTTTGTCATCCCAAGAAACCATTACATGTGACGGAGCCTTGCTTTCCTAGAGATTGTTGAAGACCTGCTGGCCATGGGAAGTAGTGAATTAACTCTTTGCTTTGCTTGTGTGCACGGCTTTCGCTATGCCTATTAAACTGTCTTTATCTCAACCCATGAGTCTTCTCTCTTTTACTCTTTTGGTTCTCTTCCCGATCCCACTGAAGGGGATGAGCGAGTGGTTGTGTGATGCTTAGTTGTCGGCTGGGATTAAAGCATAATGCCTTCCAAGAAAGAAGGAGAGACAGGGAATGAAAAGTAAGAAAATGAGACATAAAAGGTGTAGAAAGACAATAATTAAAAACCAAACCAAAACACACACAAAAACCCCCAACCAAGCAAAAAATAAAACAACAACAACAACAAATAGAAACAGATTATTTAAAAAAGGGGGAGAGAGCCTTTTACCGACAACAAACCAAAGCAAATCCATCATTCTGTAGATATACAGATCCACCATGTTTCTATTTTACAGAAAGCATTTTTTCTTTTTTTTTTTCCATTTCTCCATTGATTTTGCTCTCCTTGCTCTGTTTATACCTTTCCAACTTGTTCTTTCCTCATCTTAAAGTGTTTCGAATGACTCAAGAAAGCAAATAGCATAGAAATAAAACTGCAATAAGAAAACTGCTTAGCAACACCTCCAGACTTCAGATTTTGGCAGTGATGAAAGTGAATCCTGATAGTACTTAGCAAGCCTTAGACTGAAACAAACAGGTTTACAGAAATAACTGTTTTCACAGAAAGTGTCTGCCATCTTCAAGATTTCCAGACTACCGTCAAAAGTTTAATCCAAACATTTTTGGCTACGCATAAGAATGAAGGAGAAAGTGTTAATGGTGACTTTTTGGGGAAGGTGGGCGAGGGGCAGTCAGTTAAATGAAGAGATGAGGTTTTCCAAGAAATAAAGTACAGCCTGCAAAAAAAGCAATATATGCACAAAAGGCAAGCAGTATTGGCAAAAGGCTTCCAAAGTTTCATTTGTTTCAAAATGTAGCTAACTACAGACATCTCATCAGCTCTTCCCTCAGGCCATTCGCAATTCCCTTTGAAATTCTAAAACTACAGTACATGTTTTCAAACAGCGGGGATATGTAATGATTTGAACAGTGTATCACAAGGTGTCAGATTTTCTAGCACTAAACATGTTTAAGACCAGGACCAGATGGTTTAATAAGAAATACTGTTACTCCTTTTTGACCAAAGGAGTTAGCAGAAATTCAGAGTCAAAGTGTCATTTTATTGTAAAAAAGAGTTTGATGCAGAGGATGGATGTCTGTTACACGGTCCTGCTATTTACAATGAGCATACACAAAAAATCTATTTCCCTGAACACAGTAGGAGATAGCTTATTTGCTCACAGTGCTCATCTTCCATCTAGCCAACAATGAATTCAAAAACCTTTCTTTGTAAGTTCCCACCATCCCTCAGGGTTTTCACTTACTGCTTGCTTTGCTTGACTTCTTCCTTCTCTTCTGTCCAGTGGTCTGGAGTTACAATTGCTTCTTTTTCATGGTGAGACAGACAAATACAGGCACATATGCATTTGTGCAACCAATGACATTTGTGCTTTGTTTGGAAGCTGATACAGTTTCAGCAGTTTTGTCCAATGAAGAAGATCCACTGTTCCTTTTACTTGTGATTAACAAAAAGGATAGCAGTTCACCTACTGGTTACAAAAAGATTTAAATTGGCCCACAGTAATATATCTGCATCCCACCACAAGTTATTGAGATTGATAAAGGAATTATTAAGTCACATTCCAGAGCTGTAATGGTTCCTCAACCTTAATAGCTATGAATGTCTATCAGCAACAGATGAAAGACACCCTCAGGACAGATATTAACTATGTTTTAAAATCCCATTTATATCTGTGATTTTCAAGAAAGAAGAATTGTTAGGCTGACTTCACTGTCAGGCAAGTACAAATAAAAGAGCAAAAAGTAACATTTGTGAGAATCTGTATTTCTGAAGGCTGACATAAATGCCAGTTGGAGTTGGCTGCTGTGTGAAGAAATGAAGCAGCCCTCTTTCAGACTTTGGGAGATTACAGACTGCCACAAGACAGAGTAAGGTGAAGTAAGAAAAACAGAGTGGTTCAAAGTCCCAACAGAGCTGAAATACTCTCAAAGTGGGCAAGACAGGGATTTAAAAACAGACACTTTGGATTTGTAAGGGATAATACAAACACACATAAAGAGTTGTTTGAAGATAAGGTAATTTTTGACAACAGAACTTGTAGGAAGGCTTTTAAAACTGTTTTCAGCTTCCTTGGGGACCAGCTATGAAACTGCATTACAGAAAGCTGAGGAGCCTGGTTCTCCACATAAAAAGGAAATCTATGACAGTGTATCAGAGTCCTCTCTAGAAAAAAAAAACATAGGTGGAAAAAAAAATAGGAAAAAAAAACTGGGCACTTAAGGCCAAAGTCAGGCTGAAGATCCACTTTGAAAAGGAAGGGCTCCAGAAGGAGGTAGGGAAGACACTTAAAACCCAGAAGGAAAAAGCTTTTGCTGTAGGTGGTTTATCCCTGTTCAACAGAACTAGCTGCAAAAAGTCATTTCCATAAGATATCCTCCCCATTGCTGCTGTCTCTCCCACAAGTGGCTGGGTCAGATTGGTTGGTAGCTGACAATATTCTGAAAAGGATGAAGACACTCAATGGCTACTATCACTTTGCAAAAACCAGAAGTACACACTATGGCTTAAAAGATAACGACAATGGCTAAATCTGTGGACAAGGTCAATTAGACTACTATCTCTGAAAGCCAAAAGACGTTTCTTAAATTTTAACTTATTTTCAAAATGTAGATATCTAAGTCAAGAACTGTTAGAAAGATGTATACTAAAACATGGCAGGTGGGGAAGGGCAGGAAAAAGAGAAAGGAAAACATGGGCAATAAAAGGTGGAGAAGTACAACAGAGATCTACTAGTGGTGAAGTTTTCGCCTTATTAAAGAAGAGTGTTTCCAAACTAGCCAGACAAAGAAGTCGGGAAAGATACAAACTGTGGCAGCATAAGAGGAGAAAAATCCATATGTGTATGGAAAATATACCAAGCCTTTTTAACAGGACTTTTTAGCAATAGCTAGTGAGCATCTGAAAGAGGCTAGGAGTTTCAGGTCAGCTTTCCTGGCATGTTTCTCAAGATTGAAGGACCCCTGACAAATGGAAGATAAGCATTTCTGGACGCAGCGAGGAAAAAGCAGATTATAAGTGTCTTAGTTTTGATATTACAACACGAATCATCTGTGACTCCCATGCAAAAAAAGCAGCAGTCACTGTTACACCTGGAGGTCATAGGGGCTGTCACCCTCCAGGAACAGCCACCATGGTGGGAAATAGAAGGTGCTCAGAAGAAGCAGTTTCAGCTTTGCAAAGACAACATCTCCCTCACCTGAGAGACCTTCAGTTCCTGGGGATGAGAAGCACATCCCCAATTGCAATGTCAGGAAATCAAAGAGACCGAACAAATTTCTCACCTTCCACGTGTTTTTGCTTAAAGAAGGTCACAGGTTAAAGACCCTACACATTCCTGTGTTTTCTTATGGTATTTTGCTCAGTTTAGGAAGGGGCTCTGCTGGTCTCAAATCCTTGAAAAATAACTGGAGGAAACAGACCTAAGGAATCCTGTCCTGAACTATGAAATTCTACCCAGAATACATACACTTAAATTCCCACAGTGAGGCAGATATTCTTTGGTATTTCTGTTTCTGCTAGGTACCATTTTCATAATAAAATCACACCAGTGCATTATTTAGTGATTGCAGATGCATTTTTCAGAGGTCTTAACAAAAACACAGTAAAGGTCACCGTATTATGTGCATATCAACCTGATTAAAACAAAATATAAGAAATCCATCCAGCTATAAAATAAAACATCAGAGCTAATCCCGAAAGGAGGCTCCACATAATATTATTAGCATCTGAGATAGAGGAAAAGGAAGCATGTGCACATCTACAGGGAGAATTTTGGTCAAAGGCAGCAAAATGTCCCACAAATATGGGTTAAAAGGACATGTGAGGATAATTTATGGATTGAAAAACCTAAAACCAGAGCCAGACATACTTCATACTGGCCTCAAAGGTACACTGACAGACACTAATACAAATCTTTCAATTTTACCACATACATCCATAACATAGGACTCACAAAGGAATTCATGTTCGTAATACAGGAAAAAAATCCCTCTCCAAAGCAGAGAGGGTTCTGCCTTCTTGCAGAGCTGGAATGACTTAAGACAATACTTTTAGCCCTTGGTGCCAGCTTTCCTACAGGTACACAAGCTCACCAAGTATTTTATGCATTTGAACAACATTTTTCACGTGACAACATGTATTTTCTTCCACACATACTGCTTATTTTCCTGAAGTAGTTATCACTGAAGCACAGATTAAGCAATATCATCACTGGTGTATTAAGAGGGTTAATTTAGCTCTCTTGCATGCCAGCTTGTTCTCGGTATCTCACTGTGATGCTCGGTGCAGCCCTGAGTGATGCCCAATTAAACCAAATGACCTCAAGTCAGCACTATAAGTCTGATTGTGCTCAACAGCCTGTCCGGCTTTATGTTGGATTCTCATGATTTACAGATTCACTAATAGTGCAGGGTAGTCATGGCAGTTGAATTTATGCACTTGCACAGATACACGAACAGTATAACATATATACTGTAAGTCTGAGAGCATCCGATGAGAAATTCTTATGACTAGATCCACAAATAATGAGGTTTGTCAAAGCAACATGTACAAGTTATTTTAGATTGCTGTTGATAAAATACACTATCTGCAAAAATACACTTTGGTTGCAAAAATACACACTAGTTGCAAGAAATATATATTGGTACCAAATATCTATATTTATCTATATATATAGAGATATTCTAAGATTACTATATAGCACTACTAATGTGATTAAAAATACAGGCTTGAAGTCTAAGTGTCCTTGGGAAACACTTGATATAACCAAGTGTGCAAATCTTACCTGAAAGTGTGCTTCAAGAACAGAAGATATTCTCAGACTGTTGACTGATCCCAGAAGTCTGCAATGCTGTTTCATTCACTTCTCAGTGATGGTGTCTTCCCCAACTTTATCCTGTTGTTAGGGTATTTATACTATTTTCTGTGTTTAGGTGGAACTTGAGTGACTCTAGTCATACATACTTTTGTTATTGATTGGTGTAAAAATTCTTGCTTCAGTTTTTAAGGGAAAAACTTCACTGCACTTGCTTAAGGGGGCATGGGGGCATGTGGGGGGCATGTATCCTTTGAGATGGAGTTGTGTTTTGGTATTATAACGAGCAAAGTTCATCCACAGGACAAATTTCTGGCTCAGTAACTAGCATTTTGGATGGAACTGAACATTTATCTTTTTTAACTGGCAGCAGCTATACCATCTGGTTCCTGTACCTGTCTTATACAAAGGGCCTGGCCGTGGTATCTCCACAGCATTCCACTTCCCTGTAATTCTCAGTGCCAGCGTACGGGGCTCCCCCCATGCACAACTATCCAAGAATGGTGGGGCAGGCCAGGTTGTGGGGGGAAAACCAGGAAGAGCAGATTTCTTACCTGCTATGTAGCTGCCTTATATGCTCAAGATGTAGATATAACTTTATTCTCAATAAGTGTATCCTCAATAATTAGTTGCAATAATTTTCCCCCTCAGTAATTATTCCACAGTCACTGGTCTCCATTATCTCTAAACTTAGTAAAATATTATCAAAACAGGAGAGGCAAATACAAAAAAGTATGCATACTGAGACAGTGATCCATATTTAGTTTTGTTAAATTACAATTGGCAAAAATTATGTGTTAAAAATTATGGGCTACATTTCAATATACCTATCTTAATTATGTTAGATTGTCTGTCCAGACTAGTGCTAGAAATCTTCATGACAGTTGGAGCAGATTTGTGATCTGGGGTTTCAGGAGCAGCCAAAAATAATTCAATGAAAATCTGCATTACAGAAGTAACTGACAACCGGTATAAGAAGGAGGAATATCAGAAGAAATGGATTGTAGGCATGGGAAGCTGTCACCTGGACAGTCACGTGCTGTTAAATATTGGGCGACACCTTCTCCATATCACAGGGAAATCAAAATACAAGCTCAGTTGGCTTTGCCTGAGAAAACGTCAAACTGGTGATTGGTGCAACAGTTTCAGAGGGCTGAGCCCTAAGGCACAGGCACAACCTGTGTAAATTTACCACCACCCAGCAATGATCATGTGCACCCTGCAGTGAAGCCACACAGGGCTGTGTAATAGAGCCCAGCAGCTCAGTGCCTGAGGGTTTTAACAGACTTTCCCAGGAAAATCTCAGCAGTGCTGGGAAGTTGTTGAAAGTTCAACAGGAACACACATTCGTTCCTCAGCCACTCAGATCCACAGTCCAGCATCTTAGTTCAAAACCTCCTTCACGGGACACAGGGTTTTGTGCAAACCCAAGCCTTCTGTCAAAGCCTTCATTGTCACTGTTGCTTAACAAGGCTGTTTATGTCTAGCTGAAATCCTGTTCTGTGCTAATGGTGATCATTAACAGCACTGAGGATAGCCCTCTCATGCCCTGACCCCTGGCAGTACTGCCAGACTTTTCCTCTCACTGCTTTATTGCTGTTCTGCTGAACACACATGGCTGCTGTTAAAATCCCAGCCAGCTGCTAACAACTGCTGGGTTTTTCTCAGTTCATTAGGAGGCCACAAATAGTTTTAAATCATGAAGCTAATTAAACAGTAATAAGACTACCAAATGGCCTAGGCCTCAAACAAAATACACATCTATGAATTGCTGACCTGGTAAAAGACCGCAGGGAGGAGTTCAGTGCCGTCTGCAGACTCTGCCTCAGCTCATCAGCTGCCCCTATGTAGATATTCAAGCATCATTTTTGTGAATCACTGCCTTGATACCCCTCAGTGCTGGCCAGGAGCAGCAGTTTTTGGCATCACAGCTTGCTGGTTAGAGTGGGCCAGTCACAAGTCATGCTCTCAGTTAGCTTTGTCAGACTAATGGCCTGTTGTGAACAGCATTTCCACACCTGCTTGGAGCTTCTCCCCCGGCCCTGGTAGGATGGATGTCCTGAGACAACTTCTCTGCAGATCAATCTGCACCTCTATCAGTGGGTACACAAGGCAACCTTGATGCTTCATGCTACACAGTCAACAAATTTTTATTTCAGAGATACAGGCAAGGTCTGTAGTAGGAATCTAATTCTGAGGGCTATTTCTTAAGCCCAATACAAACCCCAATTCTTCAACACTGTAACCTCCACAGTGCAAGCAGCCACACAGAGACATCATCCAACAGAGCTGGAAACCAGCTTTGATGCCTCGGGGCTGAGCTGAGCACACTGGAAGCAGCTTGCCTGGGCTGGTCCCAGGTGGCCACATGGCTTGCGTGAGTGCTGTTTTCCCTGCAGGTGATGTACATATCCCCTTCCAGCAACCTCTGCAGAGATGCGAGCGATGATGTGCTTACACAATGACACGCTGTACTACATGGATTTCTCCTAGATATCTAATGTGATTTTTTTATGTTGTTCTCTGTTCTTTTTCCAAGTTCTTAGCACTGTTACAGATGTAGCTTGAGGCCAAGTCTGGAAGAATGCCTTCCAGTAGGAAAGAAGACTGAATGCATATTTCCCCTTTCCGCATATTTCTGTGGAAGCTGATACAGCTCACTTTTTCAACAGGTGATAAAATAAAACTGACATGATTAATACCTGCTAAAAATACACCAAACAATACTTAATATTATTAATAAAATATAAATTGTATTCTATATTAAACACTAAATTAGAAAAAAAATGTGTTATTGTTTCATTAATTTTAGACTTCAAAGCACCTAAT
Source organism: Patagioenas fasciata (assembly GCF_037038585.1). NCBI lineage: Eukaryota > Metazoa > Chordata > Aves > Columbiformes > Columbidae > Patagioenas > Patagioenas fasciata. The sequence goes on along the minus strand of NC_092521.1, from coordinate 70,628,176 downwards.
CATATCACGCAGCAAAGCAAAAGATAGGATTTTGTAAGGAATAACAGTTTTTAAGTGATCAAACATAGATAAGGGTTCTCAAACTGACAAAGAACATTGCCTGTATTTGCTCTGTTCCATACAGCTGGTATGTCTAAAAAAAAAAAAGTAACTATAAGAAAAATGTGGACAGTAAAATGCTGGGGACTTTAATTTATCAGCTACACCAGATTTAGAAAAAAAAAAATGTTCTATTCAATATCTTAAATAATATATTTAAATCACATGAGAAAATAAATACTATACCACCAAGATTTCTAAGAGAGGCAAGAGACTGTAGATTGTAAAACGTAACAAGTGGCATCTCACTAGAGTCAATTGAGAGTCAAACAAAGAAACATCATTAGGAAACAGATGCTGGGATTCTCCTGCTTCCCCAGACTCCCAAACACATTTCTAATTCAGCTCCTTGTTTAAGCACAGCTCTGCACACACATGGGTATTGCTTACGGTCATCTGTTGAGCTGTATGCAAGATGAGATCACATACTAATCTGTAGACAGGATTTGGTTTTCAGAGGCTGGTAAATAAAGACCCTTCAAAACTGACTCTCAGGAACAATAAGACTAAGTGTGTCATGAACATTACAGCAACCTGAATCTGAGACAGAGAAGGCTAGACCAGAAAATCTGTGTTGCTTATCAGGCTGAACGCAACTTGCACTCCTACAGAAAAACATTAGAAGATCCATTTGTCAAAACCTTCTGACTAAATAAAAATTTTCCCAGTAGATTTACACCCAGTTTGATCAAACAAGCAAACTGCTCCGCTAGCCAGAAACCAAGACCAGGAAACATTTTTTCATGGACCTACAACTACTCACAGTCCTCAATTTCAGATGCATTCAAGGATGGAAGTGGAAGCTCAGAGTAATAAGACAGGAACTTCTACCTTTTTCCCAGGATAAGCAAAATGTGGTGTTGGTTAAGGAAAGTCCTGAAATTTTCTAATTCAAGGTTGCATTATTTATGCATGCAAAAGTGAGCACATTTGAAATTTATAAACCTGTTTGGCTACCGACTAGACATAACCAAAAATGCCAGTATTCACATGAAGAGCAGAAAACTCCAAGATGTTTTTCTGCCTTGCAGAAATAAAGCCTGTCCTGCCCAGCCCTAGGCTGCTGCTGCAGGTGTAGATGAGCACCAGGTAACTTGTGACAGCCTGTGGAGTGTCAGCCTCCACATAATTGTTTCTTACCTACTGACAGACCTGTCCTTTGTACTTTATTTCAGCTAGTACCAATTTAGCACAGGATTCTCAGTTCTCTCCAAGCAGAATAATTCATGTCCTAATCCAGCACTGTTCCAGCCCCACTGAACATCTCCTTCAGCTAAATGCTAAGTAAATAAAATTAATATATACACATCTCTGGAGTTCTAAGAAGAGCCCCCTCTTCCATGTCTCCCCTTTCCATATCAGGACCAAGAAATGACAGCAGGAGAAGGGCATAGAGAGAGCTGATCTTTGCTTTCTTTCTATGGGTGGGGTGAAGAAGGCCAAACTGCAATGCTTGTGACAGGAGTCACAGTGCTCCAGAGTCTGGCTTTGCTGGCAGAAGGTTATAAATCCAAAATACAGACACCACTTGCACAGGTATACATTTGTCATATATGGTGTATAGAGGCTGGATAGGTATGGCACAAAGATCTTAGTAACACTCATTTGGAACAATACATGTATTTTCTGCTGGCTTCATCCACTCACAAGCACTTTGAGCGTCGCAGAAACACAGATTGATAAAAATCTCCATGCTGTCAAGCCTTATTTCCCTCTGGGTGTATTGCAAACAAATCTAGAGCAGGGTTACAGTGTTGGTATATTGCTTGAACCAATCTAATTCTCTCTTGTGGATTTCCATCTTCCTACTTTTTCAGTAAGGCAAAACTAATGATTCTTAATCTTGCCAATTCACACTCTTTTGGAATAAGTTTTATTTATTCTGGCTTCACTTTTATGGTCTTCTTTTCATAGCTCAATAGTACTCCCAAAGAGAGGAGGTTTACGGTGCCATATTAATGGAGGTTTTAGAGGTTTTGCAGACTCAGAAAGGAGAATGATATCCACATACAAAAAGCAAGCTGAGCTGCTGGGTGATAGAGGAGACATCTCTTGTGTGTGCTTGTCAGAGAATGCAACTGAGACAAAAATACCCAAATTCCCAAAGATTTATCAAAGCAATCTGTCTCAGCTAGCTGAAGTCTGTTGGTCACTTTTCAAGTAAATGAAATACAAAGAAAACCCTGCTGCATCCATTGATTGGCTATACATGAGTATGTATCCATCTTCCCCTGGCAAATTCCCCCATATTTTAAGAATCTCATGCCAGAAATATGTTTGTATAACTCACCCTATTCCTTTCCCAGTAAAATGTTAACCCTTAAAGGAACTTATGTATTTGTGTATTTATTTATTTATTTAATCGCTTCAATTTCCTCTGTAATTAACAAAAGAAATAACATGGCTAACTTTTGGAGGCCAGGAGAAAAAGCCTACAGAGGATTTAAAAGCATAATGTGATCTTAATAAAACCCTGGAATCAGAGGTAAGAGAGAGGAAAGATAAATTACATATGGTGAAGGAGGCATGCAGAAAAATAACTAGACAATTTGATGAAAGCCTATAAAGTTTGAACACAAATACCAGGAGCATGGTGAAAAGCTCAGGGAAACATCATAATTCTGTATGATATCAAAGCTGTGACTATGGGACTCCATGGGTTAAATATAATAGCTGGATGGAAGTATGGAGATAGAAGGAAATAAAAACGGCAAAGGTTGTACGTTCATCTGAGGAATTAAAAAAAAAAGAGGAGGGAAAAAGGAAAATTGGACAGAAGGAAAACCTTGCTCGAAAGGCTGGAAAGAGATGAAAGGCTGATTTTTTGAATGAGTTTATATAGGTAGATGACCAAGTACAATGCTTTGAGGTGGACCTCCTACTCAGAAGAATAAGACAGGGAGACTAAGTAGCTGACAGAACCATCCCAAAACCAAAATCTGAGGCTAATAGTGGACTTTGCCTCCCCAGGTACCTTCCAGATAACCAGTACCCTAGGGCTTAGAATGTCAATGCACTTTTGGGGAAACGATAGGTGATTTTAGTCTTATTTCAGAAGGCAGAGGAACCTACTGTGGAAAAGCTATTTCAGATCTGCTTCTGGCTTGCAGACAAGGTTGAAAATCTAAAGCTTTAAAGTAGGTGGGTGGAAGAAGTATCCAGAAACCGTAGAGCTAGCCTTTTTTTTTTTTTTTTTTCTAGAAAGAAAAACAAGCATGACAGAAAAAGACTTAATTTCAGTTCCCTATGCAGAAGCTGTTGCCTAAGCCAATGTTGACAAATAGTCTTGTAATTTTAATCCATTGGCTGTTTCTCCCCTTCCTATTTAGCTGTTTTTTGAAACTGGAAAGTGAATCGAGTTTCCATACACACACACTTCCTCCTATTGTAGCTGCATTCTAGTCAGAAGACAAAAATTCTCATCCATTTCATATCTACCAGCACTGCAACGTTCACTCCGAAAGTCTGACCTAACAGTTGTACAGTGGCCTTTCTGCTGGAATCACAACTCACACATGATCACAGTGCTAGTTTTTGAGTTGCCAATATCCTTTCCCTTAGGCCCACCACAGCTGCGCTCTATCCAGGCTCACTGGTCACCTTGACCTGGAGTTCACTTCTCTAACAACTCCCCCTGCTTCCATTCATTCTGTTTCTTCTCCCTTTGCCAGGTTCAAGTGCTTTTTCTATCCTTTCAAAATCTTTTAGCCACCTATCCTCAGAGGTGTTGTGGGATTCCTTGCAAGTTCACCAGCTCTGAGGACTTAACTCCTGTGCTGACAGCTTTATACCATCTCAGAAGATGAAGCTGCTATGAAAATCTGCTGACTGGTTCCTGCCCCAATGTTTTGCTCCCAGGAGTCAGAATATTTGGTGTTTAAAGACTGATAAGAGTGTAATTGTCCCATTTCAAAACTAGATCAGTAGTAAACATATGGGATTTAGGTGTCCCAGGATCATCTTCATTTATTCTCCAGGATCTTCTTCTATTAATCTTCAAGGAATTTGGCAGTCTGCGGGAGAAAGACCTAAGTCTGAAGCACTGAGCTAAATTGTAACTTCCCTAAAACACTGTGTACCACAGGGAAATACAGTGTAACAGTTCCTAAAACCATCCAGTCGCTTTAAGAAACACTGCAGAGAGTTATAAGAAGTGAATGGACTAAAAGGGGTAGACAAACAGCAAAGTCAAGCAGGCAAAACACAATCTCAGTCCACCAGCTTGTCAAGCTTTTGTTTGCGCTTCCAAGGAAACTCTCTTTAGAACAGAAAGCTACCAAAAAAATCACGACCACCCCTTCCCAAAATCATTCAAATCCCAACTCAAAAATGTGTATCCAAACAAGCACATATACTGCTATCAAAAGCTGAGAGAAGAGAGAACTGCCCACTTCTTCCATTCATTTATTTATTTAAAAACTCCTGCATTTTGCCTGCACAAAACCAATGTATTTTAAAAACAATCCAGAAAAAAAATTCCCCAAAGTGTTGTGGTGTCAGTGTGGCCACTTCTCAGTCTGGGGGCCCTTTTATAGATTGAAAGGAATCTCATTAGAAATAGCAGAAAAAGCATAAAGAGAAGAAATCTGGAAGCCCTTGTTTTCTGCAGCAGTAAGACAGAGCATACCATACCCAGTTCTCTTCCACCCTGCAGTGCACTCTGTCATTTCGAGGAACTTGGTGTAGGTCAGACATAGCCCCAGATGAAAATTCCCCACACAGTTACGCTGGCAGCAGCAATTTACAACCACTTCCATTACATAGAGCTCACAAAATGAAAAGGAAGGTAATGAAGGATTGAGCTGACAGTTTCAAGTTTAATCTTTAAGCACTTTGGCAGTCATATGGAAGGTATTATGAACTTGAAATCACTCTTATTTGTTCTTGATGTCTTTGTTTCATTTTTTGCAATGTTTAACATTAAAATCTATTATAGCTTTGGAGCAAGAAGAAGCCATCACACCTAATTTAAGACCCATGAGTTCCCACAAATAGCGGGTATTACACCTGGACAAATACAGATTAATCCTGCAGCACTTCAAAAAAGTCAGAAATAGCTGGTACGTGTTTTTTCTCCCCATGCATTGCCAAGTTAGTAAAAGAACAATTCACTCAGATGCAGCAGCTAAAAAAGCAGCTATTTTAGAAATTACTTTTATGTGAACGAATCAACATGACCCCAAAAAACCTTCCCCAAATCTTTTCTGGATACTCTTCAGTTGGCTTCAGTTCATCATTTATGTATTTAAACGGAAGGAAGGAAGGAAGGAAGGAAGGAAGGAAGGAAGGAAGGAAGGAAGGAAGGAAGGAAGGAAGGAAGGAAGGAAGGAAGGAAGGAAGGAAGGAAGGAAGGAAGGAAGGAAGGAAGGAAGGAAGGAAGGAAGGAAGGAAGGGTCAAACTGAGAGGGAAACTGCAACTGCAGAAAAGGAATGATTGAGATTGAGGAAGAGGAGTGTGACAGCAAATAAATAGGCTTATGGGCTTTAAAAAGTTCCCATCAATAATTGTCTGAGAGTGCTGAGCTAAAAATTATCACTCTAGAAAGTAAAGAACACTATGGGCAAAGCAGCTAATAAACTGATGAGCCCAAGACTGAAGGCAGTTGCAGAAGATGCACATTAAACCTTGCTCAGGATACAAAGGATCCCACCCTGGTGCCAAAACCACATGAATCTAACTACATACTTGGTTTATATGAGGACATACAACCTAAGAATGCCTCCTAGCAAGGAACTTCTGCCAAGTTCTTCTCCATTCACATTGGTGACACAAATTGTTATTAGTATCAAAACTGTAGTTGCAAATTTTTTTTTTTTTTCATTTAGATTTATTTAAACACATGGCTTCCTATGGGTCAATACAGGATCTCTTATAATAGATGTAAAATTTGTTCACTGTCTATAGACATATAAAAGCAAGTAAAATACTTTAAAAAGAAAAGTATTCCAGGAAGTTTTGGTTTCTTTGGTGGGCCCATAATGAGGATTGACACTGATATCAGTTATACAGGGAACTTTGCAAAGCTGAAAACCATGTAACAAATTATCCGCCATCACACATCTCCTTTAACCAGTGAAAACAAAGTGACAGACTGTAAAAGGATGAACTGTCAAGATGACCAACATATTTCCCTCAATGTGTCTCTGCTCAAGTATATTATTTATCTGTGTAATGGGACAAATTTCATACTGCAGTAACAATTAAACAATTATAATAAGACTTTACAATATTAGCCCCAGTAAAATCAGTCATCAGCAAAAAGGAGAGAGAAATGTCATTGCTTAAGCAATTGCTAACTCATCACCACGAACTTAGTCAGATTGAAACAATCAGAGCTAGCAATGACTTCTGTTTACTGGGACAAAGCAGTGGCTACCTTGCCTGCAGGAAACCTGCTAGAGACCAAGATCTTCTTTGGCACTGGAGAAGGACATCCCAGAAATCGATGTCTGCATCTTAAGCTAAGATCTACCAGCCAGTGAAGCAGGTTTCCAGTGAATGCACACTGGAATCTCAGGAGACAGAGCAAGTTACCACTGTAGTTCACATCTGAAATGTGTCTCATTGCCTAAAAACATGTCAGGATAGTACACCACTTGATATCCCCTTCATCTCCAGGGAGAACTGGTTGCTACAGGTTCTAGGGAAGGTTAGATATGCACTACTGCAACTGAGCTCAGAATCGCCTCCTGGGCTGTAACTATCTCAGAAAGCAAGTAGTGAGAAAAAAATACTCCCGCACCAACAAAAATGAACAAGAGAGAAGTTAGGACTTGGAATCACAACTGAGTATCTGCAAGGTGGCTGCAAGACATCTTGTCCTCTTCCTATCTCAACTGCCTCTGTTTTCCATTTCTTATTAAGAATAACCTCAATCTGCTTGTTTTGTCACTGAGCAGCGATTTATAGCTGGGCATATTTAGATAACCTCACTTGCATTTCCGTTCACTTCCATAGAGCTCTGAACTACAGCAGCTCTGGAACTGCACACAACCACAGGAGTCATCCTGTGCGAATGGGAACTTCTCCAGAACAGTGAAGTCAGCTGAAAGCAAGAACTAATACAGTTATCTCAAATTATGCCATTCAAAACTCTCACTAAGGGCCCTCAGATGGTGTCGTTGTACAGTAACTTTAATACTGTCTCTCTCTTACTGAAAACAATGTGACCTATGGTGCACCAAGCTGAATTCAGCCTAAAAGCAATAAGACAATGTGCCTGCTCAGAATGAATAATTCTTCAGCAGTCAACCACCTGTATGGCTATCTTGGCCTAGGCAGGGTTTCCCCTGTCAAAAATATGTTAGGATTAAAGCCTTGCAACCTTTCCTTTTGTGCCTCTCTCCTCCCAGGCTGCCACTACTTAAGTAATGCAACAATCTTAAACCAGAAATCTGCATTTCAGGCTTTATTATAGGTTAAAACTCACCCTGATCCCATGCAGGGATAACACAGATTACGGTAGAGAACATGCCAATGCCTAAGCAGGGGATGGAAGGACAGACTCTATCACTAGAAGTCATTACTTCTCATTTCTAAGTGAAGGAAACAGGACTGTTTCAGGCAAGTACCATCCTCACTTTGCTTTCTGTTTTGACTAATTAGTGAAAAGATTCCATACATACAAATATGCATTCTTAATGTACCTCTCTAAGTGGCCCTTGCTTTCTTTCTCCTGAGTGTATTTCTTTCAGCATCACTGACCATTGTCTCAAATGTATCAGAAAGGCACAGGTGTGTTTCTAAAACTGGAAAGGAACCAAAAAAAGTAATTAACAAACTAAACAAGGAGCTAAAATAACAGTTAAAGCATATTCAATAATGAGATTGTGCCATTTTGTGTGATTCTCAGAGCAGAAACTTATTATTCCTAGGTAAGTCACAGCAACTTTTCTCCTAAACTGCTGATGTTTGAACCTGAACATCAGCAATATCCTAAAATGCAGTGATGTGCTAAGGAGCAGTGAAAAGGAGTGTGAAGTTCTGTTTGCAACATTACTGTTTTCTGATTTCAAAATTATTCTTTTCTGAAGTTTTCCTTGGATATGATCCCTCTCCAACAGAGCAAAGCACATCCCTAGTTTTCCTTCTTCAATATTCCAATCCTTATTAACATATTCCAGTGTACATGAATCAGGTACACGACTCACGTTTTCAACTTCAAAACTCTTCATACAATCCTCTTGGCCTCCTTTCTTCTTCGTTCTTTGTATGGGTAACATTTTCAGCTTCAATGCCCATTCATTCTGGCTTTTTCTGCACCATCCTACATACAAAGAACACTCTTCCCAAACCCAGTCCACCATGTTATGCCATATTCTTGTTTCTCTTAAATGATGTGTTACCTCAAGGGATTAATAAAAGAAAAGACCACTCAAATGGTCCCTCAGTCCCAACCTCATGCAATCCAGCCTCTTAGAGGGTAAACATTCAAGTCAGAAACCATCCAGTGCACATTACTCCCGTTGAGATGCATTGTGTTTAATGCTTCACCTCTTCGTAGGACATTGCCTGAGAGTGTGATATCAATATTGAAACACAAGCCTCAACTTCCCAAGTTCAGAGACCCGAAGCTGAAATGGGATGGGATGCTCCTACTTATGTCCCAGAAGCCACAGTGCAGGACCGAACAAGGGATTGCTTAGCCCCAAAGACAAACACTGATTAATTTAGACATTTCTCATTCTGGGACAAGAAAGGCCTTTGAATGACAACTCCAATCTGTTGCAATATGGCAGGAGATCTTTTATGTCAGGCCCTTACAACAGGAAGGAATATTAGTCAGTAAACAAAAAGGCGTTAGCATAGAGCCTTTGCATTTGGCTGGAAATGTAGCAGCACTAATCACATCATCGGCAAGATAGAGATATTCTCAATACTGTCATTACCACCCACTGGCCAAAATGACAGAGAAACTCAGACCGATTCTACAATATCTGCCATTCAATCAGCCAGGACTCCAATGCAAGCCAGCCTTGGTTGGACAGATGTCTGGCTACCAAATTCAGTAGCCACATGAGCATGTTTACATTACTCTTGGAATCAGCTCTGAATGCATTCCTGTGAGATCTGCCTTAGGTGAACCTGCTTTAGCAGGTAGGTTTGACTAGATGATCTCCAGAGGTCCCTTCCAACCCCGAGTATTCTGTGATTCTGTGAGAAGCAGTACTCCACCTTTCACATGACAGGGGCAGGAGAGTTACCCAGCTGTGCTGGATTCACACTAGCTCCACGCCGAGCTAGCTCAGGTATGTCTGCATTGGGTTATGAGAAGCAGGAACATATAGTGTGACTCAGTTGCTCCTGCTGGAGCCAGCACAGTAACAGATCTGAGGCTCAATACTCAGCACCAGGTCTGAGGAGTCACTTGAAGTGGGAGCAGCAGAGAACAAGAGCAGAGATCGGACAGCTCTCAGTTAATAGTAAGTCCATCCAAAGTCAAATTACCTCCCTTGTATATTGTGCTCCATAATGTGTCCTTCAGCACCCCTCCCACAGACATCATGGGGACACCAGCTAGCAGAAAACACATCCTCTCACAGTGCACAAGAGAAAACACACAGAGAGATATGTCCACTCTGGAGACAGCTAAGCTTTGGGATGCACCTCGCAGGCCTCCTTTGCCAATCTGCCAGTAAGGACAGTGGCTGTGTATGCTGTGGGTCCCCTCCTGCTCGCTTTTGCTTCAAAAAGAAACATGGTTGTGCAAGGGGGTGATGTATACCTAGGTCTCACCCTGTGATGTGAAGAGAGCATGATCTTGGTGCATACCAGATGACCATGACTATGGGAACACAATGACGGACATTTATCTTGCAACAGAGCCACAGAAAGCTGCAGTTTTGAAGGTGTGACAGTGGTGGGGTTTGGGGCAAGGAAAATGCAGATACATATAGAACTGCACCCTGGAGAGGTGGCTCATCAACATGGCAGTGAGCATCTGAAACAATGAGGAAAAAGGAAGGGATTACAGCACATGGACGTTTTGTTGTGCACTAGAATGCAAGGAGTGCCTAGTGCAGGTAGTGGGCACGACACTTTCCCACAGGAATGCAGCACTTAATGCCTAAATAATTAGAAATGAAAGGCTGTACAAAAGGCAGGAGCAACAGCAGCAGCTGCAGTTACACAGAGGGATCTGCTGTGGAATTACACAGCCTGTCCCAGTGGAGGAGGGGTCTCCATGCCAAGTCTCACCAGCAGGGATGTCCAACTAGCCCCACCTGGTTAGGTAGCACCACTTCAACTTCTCTAACCAGGGAAGTAGAAGCCATGCAGACACAGATCCCTTCACCTCATTTCTGAATATATAACAAAGGAGGTCAGCAAAGTGGGGTCTAAAATACATTCTCATCCTTTTAAGTAACTCCTGCCAGTAACAGATTATATCATCTACTTTACCCAACATTGCCTGAGTGACTGCATATCAAACTGTGCTTTACATCAAACTTCTAGTACTAAAATGGGAAAATAAACCCAGGTTTCAAGAAAATATCCTCACCAGGACCCTACTGCATGACAAAAACATACATTTCTCTTTCTAGCTTCTCTGCAGACTGTAATGACTGTAATTCTAACTCCATCTGGAAAGATATGCACTGTCACAAGATGGGTAGAAAATTACCAAGTAAAGGGCAAATTCCGTGCAATTAGCCTGAGCAGAAGACCACAAATCTGGTTGAAGTATCAATTATAGATCCTTTTTTTGAATAGAGTGTTCATGGAATCAGCCCCAGAGAAACAAGGCTCTTGTTTTAGGTGAAAGAGAATGTTAATTAAAATTTTAGCACACAATACATGAAATAAAAAACCTCAAAAAATAGGATGTAAGAGATTCATTCATTATAGGGACAAAATTTGTGATTTTAAGGTGAGAGGAAAAAAACTTTGAAGAAAACAGATTTCTATTTTTAAACAAAAATGTTTATTTGAAGAATACTAGCAGGTAACTAAGGAAAAAGAAGTCTTCCTAAATTCACACTCTGAGTTCTTAATTTTTAAACTTTTGTTTTAAAATTAAAGAAAATTTTAGGACATCTGCAGGTGGGAACTCCATAAGAATACAAGAGGAATAGGATTTTTTTTTCCTAAATTATCCCTAACATAAAGTTATCTCAGTCTACACAGGGTAATTGGGTAAGGTAACAACGTTTGCAGTAGATAAATTAACTTTTACTCTTCTACCTGATAACAAACATATTTATTTTATAGTTTGTGACACCATTCCTGACTTCCATCCAAGGAGAGTTTTGCCTCATTTCTTATTTATTTTATTGTCTTACCTCCAGCATTTCCCAGTAATCCCATTTCCTACTAGCAAAACTAAAACTAAATTGGGCACATGCTGTCTACAATTACTATTCACATTTGATAAGATGCCACCTTCTCTTAAAATTATCCTGTAATATTTCTTCTATTACCTTACACTGGACAATGCACTTGGGCTTCCTAAAAAGTTATTTTGGAATGTCAGACTTATACTCAGTTCTCTGGCCAGTGCACCAACACAAGACAGAGCAGTTCGGGAATTAAACCCAGTGGTACCAGCTGCACTTGTCCTCACTGGAGTATTTACCAAGCAAAGACACTTCTCATTGCACAACAAATAAATGTGGTTGCAAATACAGTGCTCCATCTACTTGTGCTCAGACAAAGGTGTCTTCAGATGCAGCCATGGTTCCCACAATGAGTTTGTAAAGCCTCTCCAGAGCGTGGTTGTTTGCACTTCACTACTCACAGAAACCAGCACGGTCACTTGATTTCTTCAATGAGAGCAAAGCTGACTCTATAAATCCAATGCCCATCCTGCAATAGTTTTGAATTAAATTTAAAGTCAAATTGTCACCAAAGAATGTTAAGAGACAAATACAAAAATCCTCAAAAACTGAAACAATTATATGAAAAGTCACTAGGACAGTAATTTCATTTCGTAAATACAAAGGGTGGTGTTTCGGTGTTGTTGTTTGTTTGGGGGGGTTTTTGTTTGTTTGTTTGTTTTTTGTTTTGGTTTTGTTTTTTTTCCAGAGAAAATTGGTGTTGATAATCCAGACAGAAGTATCTGTATGAACTCAGGATAATTCCTGGTCTCTTTGTTGCCATCAGAGCTGTACCAGTCCTGTGTTACCTCTGAGCTTTAGAGAAGAACAGAACTGAAACTGTCAAAGAAACCATCAGTTTTAGTGAAAAGCTGCTGGGATCCCAAAGAATACTTCTCATTTAAAGAGTTCATATACACATTTTTCAGAGTTTCTAATGGAAAATTTGCAAAATTTCTCTTACTCATTTTGCCTTCTTATTTATTTCATTTTCAAGCCAATTAGACGTCATGGTTAATTTCATCTTTGTATGTACAGTAATAACAGTAGATCAGTACAACAGCTGCTTTTCACCATCTGCTGTGAAATGCCTAATGAATCACAGCTTCAGGAGTCAGTATATCTAGGAGGAGTTAATATATCCAGCAATACCTGCTATTTTTTTTTAGCTAGCTTCCTATCTTTTCCTGCCCATTAAATCTCTGAAATCCCTATGAATTGCTGAGCAGGTGAACTGGGATGCCCAGAACTGTTTTCCAGTCCAGGCTGTTGAGCAATCCTGGACCAGGAGTTCCCTCAAGTGACATATGCAGAGGCAAGTCTGAATAACAGGCTTCTGAGCAGATCGCAATTTCTAGGGACTGGGAAGAAACCTCTGTCCTGATGTTTCAACACAGGAGTGCTGCTGCCCAACAGCTGTGAGCAGCCCGTATCGAGGACAGAAGCAGGACTGGACTGGAAACATAGTAACAATATCTGTAAGAAAGAAACTCAACTGTATGGAGCTATATCAGCAATTCCTACATGAAATAAAGAAGTGTAAAGTGCCTGACACATGCACTGTTGCTAATTAGAAGCAGAATATTATTCCTCTGAATCTCCAGCACTACAGAGGGTAAGCAGTAGTCATTTCAGCCACCACACAAATAGAAAAGAGGGGTCTATCTGCTTTCCCATTTGATGCCTCTCTATAGGATGCATAACAATTATTTGTTTGAACACTCATACGCCTGTCACTTTTTGCAACCAAAACCTTTAGAGAAAAGTGAGAGGGGGAAATCCCACCCTCCTCCTCTCTTAATTTCCAGCTAGAATCTTCAAGAACTTTTACTAGCTACACTAAACCAGCCTTGCTGCTTTGAAATCCACATAGAAAACTAGAGGAGAAACCACCTCTCTCCTATTCCCCTGCTGCTGCTTCTTCTTCATGCTCACATGTTCACACAGGTGTCTCTCCTTGTCTCCACCTAACACATGGCATGAGAAAGAGAAGGGATCCTATAATCTCTTATTTAATTGTGCTTTGAGAAAATACAGTATTGAAAAATCTAATCTCTAAACTGGACCACAAGGATGAGAGACCCACATTAATGGCAACTAAACCAGGGAGCTGTTTTCTTCACAGTGATGTTATTTTGACAGTTTGTGTCAGAGTGAGAGACCAGATCAAATCCAAGAGGGAAATAAAAAACCTCTAGAAGAGTAGGTCTGATGGTCTGGTGAGACCGGCTGAAGATTTAGGTAATTTAAGAGACACCGACTGAAGATGTAATATGGCAACAAATCATAAAAAGCCTTCAAATTCAGCCTGTGTTTAGTCGTTCTAAAAATTTTCATGGGCTAGACCAGACTGTGACTAAACCATTTAAGCGGGATCTTAATTCACATAGAAGCAGCTGACAATGTCAAACCAATGACTTTGTACAGCTAAAACTGTAGAGAACTGTAGAATTGTAGTATGTTGTAAGGGAAAAGGCAGGTCTCACAGGCCTAGGAGAGATAAGTGGGAAGAGCAACTTTCCAATGTGTAATCATTGTAGGCTGCTATATCTAACCATTTGGAGAACTTACCCTAGTCATGCAAAAAAAACAGGCAGGAAAGCAAGCTGTCTGCTGCAATGGATGTGAGGAAAGCATCCTACGTTTCCAGTAACACCCACATTCACTCTCAATTAAGGATCTCCACATGAGAGAAATACCATCTTTAGGGTGGTGTGTACAGTGGGGCACCAGTTGAGAAAATATTCAGAAGGTTGGCAAGTTTCCTGCAAGTGAAAACCAGAACAGAAGTTGAAAGAGATGAAGAGCTGAACTTATTGCAGGCCCCAGTTATACTAGGAGAGTGAAAAGTTCAATCTCCCTTTTTTTTGTTCCCCTATTCCTCTTCTTTTGGACACCTGTCTTAGCCACCTGGCATGAGCTGAAATAATGCCAAAATAAGCCAAAATGTTCATGGAACATCATTTATTTCACTTGCTTTCTATAGAAAGTATACACACACTGTTTTCAGAAAAATGTGGACACTGAAAAGCTGAAATATTTCAGCATATTCACTGAAGGCTGGAGTCTTTAATGTGATCAGTGACATTAACTACCAAAAAGCCAGATGCTGTTCTTATTTACTGACTTATTTCTTCTGCATAGCATTACGATGAAGTGGTTTCTTTTCAATACGTCATTGACTATATTGAGATTTTCAGGGAATTAAAAAAAAAAATTTAGAGGAACTAATAATTTAAGTAGTTAGCTAGGCGACCTAAATGAAGTTGTGGGCTAGTAAATGCATTCAACACTTTCGTTTTAGCACAGAAGGTGGCACTTGTTTGGTGTTTCTTGAGCAATAAAGCCATACAAAGAATGAGGGTGACAGATCAGTGTGTACACAGCTTGGCATCAAGCATCTTGATTATATAATATCTTTACTTTACAAGCATCATGCCATAGTCTAAGTAACGGTGCCAAGGCCATGGTGATATAAGTGAACTTGCAAACAGAATAAGGTACCCTAAATATGTGATGAAGACAAATGACCAGGCATTTTTTCACCCTATGTATAAATTACGTTATTTAGAAAGTAAACAAAAAGGTGGAGGTGTAGCTTTTTGACATTTTCCCCTTCTCCTCTCCACTTCAATCCCCCAACCCATGGTCATCTATACCTGTCATTCACTCACTCCTGCCAAGTCCAGGAAGATAGAAGTGTGATAAAACAGTAGACTTGCTAACACGCTGTGCTTTGTGTTAGCATAGTTACTTTGCTTGTCTACATTCAACAAGTCAATTTCAGTCCCATTTTGTTTCTAGTGAGCAAGGAGAGACATTCTGTGTTGATTTTCATGTGACTTTTCAGAGGGTGAAACTAATCATTTCTACCTTTTTCTGCTTGGCAACAGCATTAGCATATGTTGCATTATTACTTTTCAATGCAATATCATTGTCAGCTGTATTTCCTTTAAAGAGGCTGGCCTGTATGGTGACTCTCATGTAAGTAATATGACAGCAGTAAAGTAATTCATAGGTGCTGCTCCATCCCACTTCATTTCCACACCTATGGACTTCGCCTCAAATCCTCTACAAGTTCTTAGTTTAGACTGGAATTTGAATAGCATGTTGACCTATTGTTATCTAAAATATTCATGATTTAAAAGTTGCACTGAAAAAGACAACTAAATTGAGACTTCTTGTTTTCCTGCTCCTGTTCCCTCACAATAGAGAAACCTAAAAAATTGTGTCTTCTCCCTCTGTGTGTGACCAATTGTGCCTTCCCCTGTTCATTCTCATGCAGTTCATGTACTCCAAAGGAGAGAGGGAAGCTCCAGATACATTTCTCTCAGCATTACCCTATTTCAACATATGCAATAGAAAACATCAGACTGGCACTGCTGCTGCTCCCCTTACAGGACTGACCTCCCAAATACAGCATTCTGAGTTTAGTGATACACTTATTGATGGCTACATATAGGCCTCAGTAAACAAAGAAAGCATAAGTTTTCTTTCTTTCTGAGTGCTCAGAGAAAATGTGTTAAATAAATGACTGTTTGCTGGAAATCTACCTTTGTGTAGTGGATTTCTAACTTACCAGAAAAGTGTCAAGAGACTCAGAATCCTTTGCAGGTACTAGCATGTTCTAAAAGGAGAAAATAGTGGTTCCTCCATTAGACAGCTTGTTTTTCTGCTGGGATGTCAGTATCCCTCAGTACTACTCCTTCTTTCATTTTCTCCTTTTCAGAGGATAAATGATTGGTAAACAAATAAATGTGCACCTCTGTAGAATCTGCTGGTCTCCAATATTTGGGCTTAAAGAAAACACAAGCAATACAGAGTTCTACATTATACAGTATCAAGTACTCCTTCAGTCTGACTAAAGCTGTGGTTTTTTTTTCTTAGACCATAAGAATGGTAGAGTCATAACTCTACTAGTATTGAAAAGATGAGGGCTGTGCAATTTTCATCCTGTGCCGAGACAATGGTTGTTCTGCAAAAATAAAAGTGCCAACACTGTGATGGATCTGTGGCTGACAGGATACCTTCTGTGTACTGTTTTAGCCTTGGTTCTTTATGCATATCTCAGGGAATATACAATACCCTCCTCACCTCTTCCTCCATCCTCTCACTTTCAGCAGTTTTTGATTAAGTATGTGCTCTACACTTGCAGTCTGATATCTAAATCCAATCCCTTAGTGCAGCTACACTACTATTCTATTAAAACTATGTCACTCAGCTACACACTGCTCCCTCTTTTATCAGAAAGGTGTTCACAGTTAAAACTGCTCCCTACAAAGCCACATCAATTCTTTAGGGCCAGCTACTGCTGGATCTTTCATCCAGCCAGGGAACTATCAGCCCCTCAACACTATTAGGCAAGTAGCAGCTGGCTAGATCAAGGCTCTCGAAAGGTCACTGTAAAGATTAGTGGTCAGTCAGAACTATTCTGTTAGTTACAGCAACAGAAAAGACTTGTGTTTGACCTTTATGCAACAGGAAAAAATTATATTGCAGCAGCATGTTATCAAGGTAGCTTGCTCTTCACATCACTCATTATACTCCTAGTTTCTTTACAGGAAAACAAAGATCCACATTCTCAGATTCTGAATCATCAACATATCCTTGGTATTGTCACAGTCTCCACAGAAGGAAACCAAGAAAGGATTAAGCAACTTCCACAAGGTCACTAACATCCAGCAAAGATTGAAACGAGATATAAGAACCCAAAATCTTTAAAAAATGTTTCCCAGATGGAGACAGGGAGAGAAAAACCCGTTGATTAAACGTGACCTTGCCCAAATGAGACATCAGCCCCAAATCCTTGTGCAAAATGGAAATGTAAATTTTACCAGAGACATCTGGACCACTACATAACAAAATCAGGAAACTGATTTTCTTCTGATATACAAGATTCATTTAACAGTTTCACTCTGAATTTGTTAACGCCACACTTCTGGTAGAAGCATTAACAATACCTCTACCATCCCAGCCATATTCATTATTTTTCCACTATTGTGACTGTTTGAGTTCTTGAAAACTTATTCACCTTTTTCTCAGAGCTGGTGGCATTTTTTTCATTGCTACCCAACAGTCAGAGTGCAATATTTATCTTGACTTTTTGCCTATGTCTCTGCTATGAGCCCTGAGCATATGAAAGCAGTGCATATGCCACTCCAGCTCATACTGATGACCCATTTTGTTTTCATGACACATCTCCTACTTCATCTGTAAAAGCTTCCATTTTTATTCACAGTATCACATAACCCAGCTGCTATTTTGTCTTAGAAATGGGAGTTTTTGACATTTTCTTCCCAGCACACTGTTTTTCACTCTTTCAGTCATATAAGTGAACCAACTAGTCTGTCAAAATATTTTGCCTCCTCCTGCTCTCTGAACACCTCTATTAATGTAACACAATTAGGATTGCATCTGCAAGAATGTAATAGTAAAAACCATATTCCCAATTGTTACATATGCAAGAAATGTCCATAAATTAATTTTGCCACATAACACAAAATAAACACATATGCGCAAATACAAAACGTGCTTAGTGGTCTAACAACCTCTGCTCCCATTCTCGCCTTTCCACTGCTTAGCAAGATGAAGTTCCCCCCACCAGAACTGCAGCTGGACAGACAGAAGTAACTGCAATGCCTGCTGATGAGCTAATAGCCCACTTAGTGTTCTCACATTGCTGCAGTATCTGCGGTCCCAGAATCAGGCATCAATGAAGACTGGAGACGCAGAAACTGAGTCTTGCTACCATCTCCTGTTATACTCAGCTTTCACTGCCTCCTTGTTCCTGTTAGCAGGGGACATCAGTTTCATTGTCCTTTAGGACAGGGAAGCTTTCAACCAATATCTCCTCTGTCAGTTGTGTAGCCACAGCCTGGGAGGCCCAGCTTTGAGTAACTGCCCTGCTTGAATGTGCCCCACCATCCACTTTCTAGTCAGGGCTTGTAGGGACTTTGACAGCCCCAGGCATTCTCGCTGGGGACCCCAGCCAGCCCTTGCCATGGACCTGGGGGCTTCAGCTCAGCTCAGGTCAGGGTATACCATTCCAGCTCTGCCCTGTGTCAGACCCTCACTCTGGGTTACTTGTCTCCAGCCTGGCCTTGGGTCCTTTCTACTCAACAGGCTGTGGACACACAATGCTGGAATGTCCAACTGCAGATTTGACTCCAGCCCTATCTCCTGCTGCTCTTGGCTGGACCTGACTCTGTCCTGGCCATATCAGGGCTGTTGTTGGAACCTGTCATCTGCCCCCAGCTCTGCCCACTCGGCTCAGACCCCAGGGGATGGCACCCCATCAGCAAAGCCATGGCCTGTGATGGGGTCACCCTGATGCCTGGCTCAGCCCACCTCACAGAGCAGCCCCACTGACATGAGAAAGAAGGTGTGGGGGAAACAGTAGAGACAGAGACGACAAGGATGAAGACAGTTTGACAAAATAGCATCCCAAGCTACAGTGGTTCCTCCCTCCTGGGGCTAGCACACTTGACAGCTCCTTTGAGCCAAGCATCTGTTAGCTCCTTCTTTGTCCAAGAAAACCTGCAAACCCAAATCCAGCTATAACTCAGAAGCTAATGAATTCTCTAGCACTTACTGCTGCCAAAACTCAGGGCTGCCTGCCCTCTGCAGTGTTATTTTTTCCTCTGATGTTAGATCACCCTGGAACAGATTGTGCTACTTACATTAACCACAGGACTGCTCATGTTGTAAATTAAAGATCCCTCGCTGTAGCTATGCATCTTCTGCTCTCTGTGTCACAAATCCCTCCAGCTGTGCCGTTGATACACCAAGTACTTGGCAAATAATTTGCCTAGAGACATATTTCTACAGCTACAGCTGTGTCCACAGCTAACTCCCTGTCACAGCTTGTATCTGTAATCCTTCTATGCTCTTTTGAAGCTAGCACAGGATTGTCAAATGGCTTTCTCTTCTGCTCAGCTCTACAAGCAAACAGCAAGACATTTTAAAAAACTTCTGTCCTTGCACTCTTTTGTTCCAGCTCTCTGGTAACTACTCAGTCTATAAGGCCTGGCATATAGAGTAACAACCCCTAGATATCTGACCATGGACATTATAGATATAGATATATATATATGAGTTGTCTTGTACAACACATCAGGCCCACAGTCCCACTGGCTGCTGCCTTTCTATTCTTATTTTTGTAAGCAGGGCTGTGACAAATCCTTCTCTCTCAAGCGGTAAAATGACTTTCCCATAACAGGCAACAAAACTGAGGGTTGATGCCTCTCTCTCACACTGATGCTTTCTCTCTTCTGGTGCTGCACCTTTGTTGTTCCTCTGTTTTGTTTTCGGATTGCAGTCAGTATTTCTAATATCATAAAAAGATGACTGAAATCAGTCATAACATCTCTGCTAGACAGGGAAGCAGCAGTAACACTGTACTTGACCTTTATTTCAATGGGAAAGCGATTTGGTCACAAAAATATTTATTTTTTTCCCCAGAAAACTACAGCACATCTTTGAGAAAACTAAATAACTTTTTATTTGTAATTTCAACTGTTCTATTAAAAAAAGGTAATATACAATCTTTCTAACTGCTTACTCTGAGAGCACCAGCCGCAGAAACCACATAGCTCCTCTCACCTTTGTACAGAACATCCTCCTGTCAGTATGCAATCTAATTCAAGATATGCAAAAACTGTGCTGACAGCCTCCCCACAAACACCCTTGAGTTAATCTCCTCCAGATACTCACTGTTGCAGGA
This sequence comes from Patagioenas fasciata, assembly GCF_037038585.1. NCBI lineage: Eukaryota > Metazoa > Chordata > Aves > Columbiformes > Columbidae > Patagioenas > Patagioenas fasciata. The sequence continues at coordinate 70,608,039 of NC_092521.1, read as the reverse complement.
GGCTAAATATGCACAATTATAATCATAGGAGAACATTTTCCCATAAAGACCACCTGTCTACCAAATCACACCAAGGAAATGTCCTAGAAATTATCTGCCCTCTGACCATTGCTAGGTAAACCTAGCTCAAGTTTTACTTCTGTTCACATGGCGTCATGACAAGAAGTATGACATGAATATGGAAAATATGTCCTGAGATCTCCATCATCCAGAAAGGTTTTCATGACACGAAAATGACAGTGCTTGTCAACACCTCCTCCCCACCTGTATGACCTCTCTCTCTGTCACTTAAAAGTTCGTCAGAATATAAACCAAAGAAATGACAACCAATTCTCTAAGGATGTGGTCTGCTTAGTGGCCTTGACAAAAGAATAAAAAAAAAAGAAGCATGAGCCGTGGGAAGAAATAAACTATTGAATAATGGAGTTATAACACCCTTACTCTTTAGTCTGGCAGACAGCTCACCAATGGGTATTATCTTCCTTTTCAGCACAAATCACAAGGAAAAGGAATGGAGCCACACAGGAGAATGGGGCTCCTGGGGACCTCCTGTCACCATGGTACTGCAGGAGTTTTCCTTGCACCTTCTCAGCAGCCTAGGTTGCCCTTGTCTCAAAGGGAACCAGCAAGACTTTATTTTTTTTATTAATTGTAATTCAATCACTGCACGGAAACAAAATAAGCCCCTCCCTTTACTCTTCAGTTGATCTTAATTTCTGAATGGTTTTATATTGCAAGAGATACACAGAAATCAGCCTCTGGGGCAGAGGTGTACAGGCAGCTGCACCCATCCACCTTAAGCACTCCCATGGAGAAGCCCTGGCAGACTTTAAACATGTTTTAAGTACTTGCCTAGAGCAATACGACCTGAGGAACATAGCTAAAGAAAACTAAAGCACGGACAGAAATAACAAAAAGCACTGAAACAGTGGCTGACTTTTCACTGGGAAAGGCTTAGCACCTCAAAATAGTGAAGAACTGACAGAAATGGGTGCAACTCAGGACTGAGAAAAGCCAACAGAAGTGAGTCCACCCGTCAGAGGGATGACCTGGCACTACACCAGCACACCTTACTCACCTGAAAAATGTCCTACCAATAAACAGGTCTTCTACTGATTGTCAAGCACTGTGTGGGCCCTTCCTTCCCATCTGCCACCACCACCCATCATGAAGAGCTGCCATCTCTTCTGCACCCAGCCCCAAGGGAGAAGAGAGGAGAGGAGAGGACCTGGCTTCCATCGAGTTGCTGCCTTCCCAAATGGCAAGTGACATCCCCATCAGCAGTCCTGCCTTCCCCAGATGGGAAGGGACACCCACAATCTCGCCAAAGGCAGCCTGTCCCATCATCACCCAGGCCCTTCCTTCAGAACATCACCAGCATCAGCCCCACCATTGACCCACTGCACACCAGCACTACCAGCTGCCCCTGGCTACCATTTGTCCTGCTGAGCACAAAGCAGGGTACTCCTGCCATGTGGTCCCCTTCTCCTGTCCTCACCTCACCCAGCTGGACACTGTGGGAGGCTGTGTCATAGGTCTTGCCCTCGTCAGAGTCAATGGCAGTCACTGCTCTCCCCTTGTCCCACTGGGATGGTCTCCTCCTCAAAGTAAAGCTTGTGTTGGCCTCAGCACAACGTTCTTGGTAAAACTGTGCTGCCTGTTTGTGATGTCACCTTGTCCTTCATGTGCCCCTGAGTCATCTCCTGACAGATGGCTTAGAAGGGCAAGAGCTTCTTCCACAAAACCTGTCGAAAGCCTCTAATTCACGACCTGCCTTTGGGTCTTCCAACAAACCGGGAGAGCTATTGCTCACAATGGGGAAGCAAGAGACTGCAAAAGCAGTGAGCAGCTTTATGTTCCTCACTAGCCAACAGAGCAAGGGTACACCTCTGACTGAACCCTCTCCCACCTCCCGGCCCCAAGGACCTCCCTCGGTGGCCTGCCACAGCCTCCTTGCCTGGAGCTGGTGCAGTAGCCCAAGGACACCAGGCCCTCTGCTCCCCTCTGCCTCAGGGCTCTGTGCACCAGAGATGGCCCCTCTCCACGCTCCAGGGGCTGGGCCAGGGAACACCTGGGGAAGAAGAGTCCGCACAACACTCGGCAATCAGTAATTCTTTTATGGAGTGCTGGCAGACCTTGCGCAGGCCGGCTGGGCTTCACTTTCCACCAGCGGGATGTCTGGATGCTTTGCCCCCTCTCAGCCACTGTCAAGTGCAGGGGGCTGTGCCGCTTGCAGGGCACCAGCTCGTTGTGGGGTCACTGAGGACCTCTGACCTTTCTGGAATGTTCTTGCCACCGTTTGGTTGAGGGGATCCCAGGGATGGGATGAGGTGGGGCTGGAGCCCAGGGCTCATGAGAGGAGGTGGATGGCGCTCCCTGTGCCCTAGGAGCAGCCTTTCTGTGGGGCAAGCAACATGGCAGGGGAGAGCGAGTCCCATGAAAGGAGCCCTCGGTCCTTGCCAATCTCCTCCTTCTCCCACATTTGGACATCTTTCAGGCCACAGGCCCCCCATGCCCAGACCTGCCATCTACAACCACATCCATTGACCACAGGCACAGTTACCGTCACAGTGGCTTCTGCCACCACCAGCCACCTTGCTGCCTTTTGTTCCGGCCCTATAAAAGTGGGTCCCCAGCCACTGGCCCACAGTGTGAGGCCCTCAGATGTCAAGGATGCTTGGAAGGAAGAGGCAGAGCAGTGAGGTGGGTGGCAGCCCACCTCAGGGTGGGATGACGCAGAGCAGCACCCCAACTCCACAAGGGAGAGAGGCACCTCCTGGGCGGAGGAACATCACTCCTTGTGCTTCAAGTGCCATCAGCCTTGCTTCTCTAATCAGTGGCATGCAGCGCCTGGCTGTGGGGCCACCATTTAACATGCACAGAAAAGGCGCTGTACCCAGTTGCACACTTTCCAATTCTGATCAACCCATTTACGTACCTCAGAACTTCAGGAAAACATTCTCACATTTGAGGAGAAAAATGAAAAGAGAAAACCACGACTTAGAACTCATTACTGAAAAGCACCAGGTATCTTCAGATTAGGTCCAAGATCTGATTTTATCTCCAAGGTGAAAGATTACTGGACAACAAAAGTAAGAAAAACAGAGGGACACTCACTATAATGCTGCAAGAATGTGTTCTACCCTTTATATTTAACTCATCTAGTTTATGGAGGTCAAAGTGGCGGGTAAGGAAGATATATCGCCTAGCAAAAACTTTGTCCTTTTTTTCTTTTTCTGTCCTTGGAGACTGATTTTTGAGGAAAATATGTAAAATTGGGTTGATTCGCTGCTTGAGTGGACAATGTTATACATATGTGGTGTTGTAGTGGAGATGCATGTGTGAAATGAATGGCACAGAAGCTTACTGCAACACTGGTGACCACAACCAGTAAATCAGGATTCTAAATTCCCTTGCCCAGCTGGTACTCCCAACTATAGATGTGTAAGAACTCTGCAAGCTCTGATAGTATTTACATGCATGAGAGTTATTTCTGCACATACATAAAAGTATCAGGAAAGCTTCAAGTAGACTAAGCATCTTGGACTATCATTCAAGCCTCAACATAAATAAAAAATGGCACATTCTTTTGCACAAGTCATTGAGACCTCAGTCATCACATATCTCAGAGCTCACTGGATTTTCCTCAACAACATACATGTCCCACCAGATTCCAGCTTTTTTGAGAGTTCAGAGGAGAGGTAAGGCATTAAACACTGCCACTGAACCAGAGCATCAGTTGTTAGAGCTCTAACCTAGGAAACAAGATTCACTGGTTCAACTCCTTCCTCATTTTTCTGCACAAGTAACTATTTCTCAGACAAGTCTAGATAATAATTTTTCATAAAACAACATATTTAAAAATACTGTGAAATTCAACTGTGGAAGGACTACTATTCAGCAGGTTCTGGAGAAAGATGTTACGAAGCAATACAATCAAATTCAGGCTTTTGGAGTATGCAAAAGCAGAATTTTTGTTACAGTATTAATCTGACAGTACAGCAGCCATCAGTATAATTCTGCTGTTCAGACTTCAAAGGAAAACATGAAAGCCCCTATACAACCCAAAATAGTCAAGAGCACAAAAAATATCCTTTCTTCACTATACCAGCACAACCATTCCCTTTCAGGAATGTAGGATATAATTTAAATGCTTGTTTCTTTGAAATGTGTATATCCTCGCTCCTTTAAAAAAACAGATGACCTTTGATCATAATGAATTAAACTCATATAATTTATATACTAGGTATTAATATAAGGCCGCTTCAGTCATTTCCAGATGGCAGTCTTTAGTCACTGGAACACTTAGATTGCCCCACTACCCACAGTGTCAATCCCCACATAAAAAAGAAGAAAAACAATTAATCTTAAGATACTTTAGTTTCAATCTGAAGTATGGAAAAAAGTTATTTGGAAGATAACATTTGCAATAAAAGTGGCAATTTCTATTCCTAGCCTTCCAGCTATCACATGAACCAGCTCATACCAAGCTTTTATTTCTGGGACTTTGGCCCAAGCAAAGTACATATGTCAGTTTGTTTCTCCCAGTTCTTCCATATGTCACGTCTGAAAACGTCTGTAAAGTAGACAGCTAGATACAGCTTAAGTAGCATTTTTTAAGTCATTTTTATTTCAGCCACCCTTCTACCTCTCCTTGGAATCCAAAATCTTTGCATTCAGACAGCCAGTAAAATCCAGAAGTACTTATATCACTCAGCTCAAAAAAAAAAAAACAGTTTTTAAATTAGGGATGTCTGCATTTAAGGAGGAGGCTTTTCTGATTTAACAACATAGATCAATGTAATTTCTACAAATAGATATTTATTCACTCCTTCTGTGGAAGTTCTTTCCAAGATCACTAATTACAATGGAGAAGGACCAGGTTAGTTTGCCTCAATGTCTCAAATTGAAACAGGTCAATTCATAATTAAGTACATCCTTTATAAAAAGTCTTCTGTGATTCAACACCAGCTTTTGCCTCGGTTTCTTGTTTCCTAGGTTTTTCTATTACTATCACTGCCATGGGAAAAAAACTGGTGAAGGGTCTGCAAAGTCTTATGAGGAGCAGTTGAGGGAACTGGGGCTGTTTAGCCTGGAGAAAAGGAGGCTGAGAGACGTTATCATTCTCTGTAACTACACGAAAGGAGGTTGTAGTGAGGTGGGTGTCAGTCTCTTTTCCCATGTAACAACTGCTGGGACAAGAGAAAACGGACTGAAGTTGTGCCAGGGAGGTTTAGATTGGATATTAGGAAAAATTTGTTCACCAAAAGGGTTGTCAGGCATTGAAATAGACTGCCAAGGGAACTGGTGGAGTCACCATCACTGGAGGTATAAGACAAGTCAGATGTGGCACTTTGGGACATGGTTTAGGGTAGACTTGGCAGTGTTAGGTTAATGATTCGACTCAATGATCTTAAAGGTCTTTCCTAACCTAAAGACTTCTATGATTTTCTGACTCTTATTTGACTTTACATTTCAAATTGTATGGTGCAGTATTTTCCCAAAGAATTTTGCAAATAACATCAGTAAGTGGAAACAGTTATTTTTTCCTCACTACCTCCACTTTTATACCCTAACATCTTGCTTTCTCTCAACAAACCTGTATAACTCGTTTTTATGTGTTTGGGAAGACAATAACAGGAGCACAGGCAGAAGGGGGAGTTGTGAGGCACAGGACGGAATGCTAGGCAAGAGGATGAACTCAGCTTTCTTAAATGGCCAGACAACCCTACACTAAATAACAACTGCAGTAGCTGCTTACTAGCAAGAAGTAAAATGGTGTTCACTTTTTGAATAGACATTTTTCTAAGAACAAGATTGAGAGAATCACGTATCAAGTCTTTCCTCCTGGAATGGAATTCATATTTCTGTACCAAAACAAAATAAAGAGGCTTCCAAATTTTTCAAACAAAACAATCAGTTCATTTTGAAGGGGACAACATACAAAGGAACAAATAAATCTCCATACAAAAACTTTAGTCTCATTCTTGAAGAAAGGCCATGACTGAACTAATCTGAGAAACACAGTAAGTCTGTGTCCAAGTATCTCTTGCCTTCTCTGACCGGTGTCTGAATAAATCAGGCATTTGGAAAGTCTTCACTGATTTTTAAAGATTCCATATAAAGTTTAGTATTTTTTTTACTCCTTCAAGTTTGCTCTTTTACTCCATCTGCTCTAGAGATACAGATAGAATAATTTATTTTAAAGCTTTCTCTAGAATATGCCAGTGTAAGAGTATAAAAAATCAGATTCACCTGTCTGCTAAAAGCAATGAAGGGATAGAATTTGTTTCAGGCCAGGAAAATGCCTCCTTTCTTGTCCACTCACCAAAAACCTGCAGACTCTGAAACACTATGTCACTTTATCTACTGTTATTTTTCAAGAGCCTACGCTTAGAATTTGCTAGTTCCATGCTGAGTTTCAGACTAAGCACTCAGATTTATTCTGCCTTCCCTCATTAACCATGTTAGTGGGATATAAACACTGCCTTTTACCCCAACAGCTGTAGTAGTGGTGTAAGATGTACACAACAGAAGTTTTAAAGTTGCTCATGAGACATGGAAATTAGCAGTTCTTTCACATTTTGTCAAACTCTCCCACCAGGTGTTTATGATTTTCGTCTCAGGTCTTGAGAATTTTGATGGCTTTAAAACTCAGCTTCTAGAGAACAGGATCATTCAAAAATAAAAGTGCTCTTTTTTTATATCTCATCTTTGTGGATAATTTGGCCGTACCAGGAAGAAGAAAGGGAAAATTCCAAACTGTTTAATATTTCATTATTACATACCAAAAGTACAAGCTTATTTTTGGTTCAGGATGATTGTGGGTGGCAAGACGAACCACAAAATATATGTACTTATTATTGACTAGCACCAGCCTAGATTCACAACCAGGTAAAGTGCCAGTGGTGGTGCAGGGGCTGTAATCAAGCTGTGTACCTAAGCTGTGTATTCTTCAGAGCTCTGAAAATCCAGACTGTTTCCTACAGTTTTGCCTAAGCTGCTGTGAAATCCTAGACCAGATCTGTCTGTGAACTCTTGCTGAAGACAAAAAATCCTCAGTTACAAATAAATTTGCTTTTACTCTTCAATGACTTGTGAAAATACTGCTAATCAGCCTTGACAATGTGCACAGAAATCAAGTCTTGCTTCCATAAGAGTATTCTCTCCACAACAGAAATTAAATTGAATGAAAAACAGACTGACTCCTCAAGCCGATAGAAGAGATCAGGGCAAGAGTCACCAGCAGACTCCTGAAGTTCTTAGCTCCACATTTTGCAATTCTCTGTTCCTGGTCCCTCTAGTTCCAGGGGCAGCCATGACATTAACATCTATCTCAGGAAATTAGCTGTGATGTTCAGCAACAGACACAGGTTGAGGTGGTTTCATATCTTCTCATCATGAGAAGCCTCATGGAGAAGACCATCTGCATTTGCTTTTGCACCCCTCACTAGAAAGTACGATTGAGTTTCTTTACAGAGAAGGTAAATGCTAGAGTAAAGGTGAGCAAGCAGCCAGCATATAGCAGCCAATATAATAAAAAGTACAGGCTGATTTAGAAGTACTCATTCATTCATATTTTCACAGTGTAAGACGAAAACAAGTGCCAACTACAAACTTCGCATTGCAAATAGTATTCCATCTACCCCACAGGGAATGACTAAGAAGTCTGGCTGGAAATTATAGGTGTAGACCAATATCATTATCCTAACAATATAAATGCCTCCACACATAAGCACTCATTTAATGCTTGATATTACAACAATACATTTTTCGTTGCTCTTCCACAGTACAGCTAGGAAATAGAAAACTATGAACTAAAATTGTTCCCATTTTTCATTATTCCACCGCAAAACTTTGAAATCCATCCTTAAGTTAAAACTTGCACCACTAGCGAAGCCAGAGCAAGCTGTAAGGACTGAAAACATATTCTATCCATCTTTTTCAGCTGCACACCATCTACACCAGATTCCTACCATGACTCCTTAGCAAACAAAAGGAATCACCAGAGTGATTTGTACTTATCTGTGAGTAAAACCAGCCAGCTTGATGTTGGCTGTGCTGAAACACGGTCCTCCGGTTGCAGCTCAGATTGTAACATCAGCAAACCCAGGTGGCACTCAGTTGCTGTTCACCACCCATCCCAGCTTGCGTTCTCTTCCTCCTGGTAAACATTATTTCCTTCTCAGACATGCTGGCACAGCCTAGCAGAGCCCAGTTCAGCCAGAATGGCCCAAGTTGTCCAACAAGAGCTTAAGCTTCCATGGACAGAAACCCCTGTGGGCAAGGCCTGGGAAGACCTCAACCTTGAACAGCTTTAGCCAGTGAGTAGGCCCTGAGAATCAGAGTGGGTTTCATGGGACGGCTGACAGGAGCTGATGGCTTGCTAGCATGGAAAGGATCATTCCCAGTCACACGATCCCACCTCTTCCCTTGAACAAGGTCTGGTAATGAATCATCTCATTATGGTGTTAAAAGAACTCAATGAACAAATGCAAAACTAATCACCACAAAAGTGGGGAGTTTTCTGCCAGTTGGTATGAGGTGGGGAAGCATGCAGCCAAGGGCTGGGAAGAGCAGGGATCAGATCCATCTTTTTCGGTGACTAAGAGCTATTAGACCAGCCTAACTTCTCACAAAGTAACATCCTGTGTCTTGATGTGAACTAGTCTACATAAAACACAATATTTTAACATAAGAATAATAACCGACAGAGCAGAAGAAGTCTTGAATTGATGGAAGAACACATTTTTATCTGTACTACCCAGAGGCTCAGTTAGGCTCATCCTTCCTTGCACACTTCCTTTTCCATGGGAGCCACTGGAAACTGCTCCCTGTGAGGTTCTGCCACAGTTCCCCCTTTACCTAACCTTTCCTGAAGAGTGATGGATCTTTGAAACTCTCCAAGACACCTTTATTTCCCTCAGTCACAGCCAGGGCAGCCAAACCATCCTGGGGAATATTCGCCACCCACAATCCACTGGTGGCTGAATCTGCCTTTGTTGTTTCTCAGAATATGTGAATATCAGGATAAATGCATGTTATCTTGAACTTATTTCCTGGCAAAATCATTAGCTAATTAATACAATGTGCAGCAAACAAATTTGCTCAGCACATGGTATTTAGAAATTATTCTCTGCAACTCTGAATCTGTCACGCTAAAAAATCAGTAAATTAAGTCATTTAGTGATCAGAGCCAGAAACTCAGGTCAAAGACTGCTGAATACTGATCTAATCAGCAATTAATTTGCTGCACTGGAGTTCAAAACATACAATTCATTGCACCCTGGCAAAACTCAACATACTTAACTATGAAAAGGATGCATTACCTGCTTTGTAAACATCCTGCACATTTAAACAATTTAGCCCTGAGATCAAGAGCACCTAAGCACGAAGTGTTTCTCTTAGACCCAGTTCAGCATATTTTCTCTTTCAAACACAAGTAAGAGACATTTTGCAAGAGTAGATTTAATCTTCCTGCACAGTTCCGACCTGGTAAAATGCCATATGTATTCTATATGCTAGCTACTCTTTAGCAAAGCCATTTGATGGAAACAAAACGGTTTTTCAAGTAAATGGATATCAGTCCTATACATGTGGAAAGTAATAGCATAAATTTCAGGCTATATTGTCTGAATTTGCTGTCAGGATTATGTTGAAATTGCTCAATACTCAAAAAACAACACCAAAATCTTTGAAGTATTTTTTTCTCCCAATGATACAGTAAGGTGGGTACCACTGCAGAAGTAACCTGGACCAACTTCCAGAAATTGCAAGCAGCCCAAAATGAATGTGTTGCAGCTGGTTGTCAGTACCATGTCGCATGCCTGATAGCAAAAGAAAGGGAAGTGATACTAGTGGCCTTGCAGCTGATCGGAGGTGGTGATAGAGTGGTGATGAATAATAATCATTAGCATGACAGAACAGATGTTGCAGGAGGCTTGTGGTTTCACTTCTATATCTATCATTCACAGGCAAAAAATAACGTGCATGCTTGGCACATGAAAGAACAGAGATGTGGAGGAGATTGGGCATTTTTTGTCTCCCCCTCTCATGCACACTGTGGTGTAGGTCATTCCCAATTTTCATTAAGGGAAATCCATGACAGAGGGGGTGTTATGTGGCCCACTATTAGCTGTCTGTGTCTGTGCACCAGAAACACTGACATTCCCACAGCTAGCTGAGGAAAGCTAGATTTCACAGCTAGAATACAGCCTGAAGACAGCGTTTCACACTTACAAGGTCACAGGAATCAGCCTTGCTGGATTTGTGTAATATCTACCTCCCATATGGAAATGTTCAGCCAAAGATCTCCAAGTGAGGAAACTGGAGGGCTGAGGTGATGAGACAACTAATATAACTTCTTACAAGTGGTGCGATTTACACCTTTATACACTTACCGCTGTCTGCAGGGAAAATTCACACTGTTTATGTTCACACATCTAACTTAGGTGGCTGAGTGATAAATCTAGGCTTTCTGGTCAAGAAAACCAGATTCAGAACAGGTCAGTCTGTTTTGGCTTGTAATCACAACTGACAAATCCAATAGGGGAAAAAAAAAGTGGGTCAACAGCTTTTCAGCAGTGTGAAGGTTTAAAACTTCACCGAAATAACATTCCATGACCTATCTTATTCTACATCACCTCTGACTTCCAGCCCCAGTCTCACCACCTTCTTTCAGAGCCACTGTTCCTCCTGTCTCTGCCTCTTACCACCCAGCCAGCTGGTCCCTTTTTCAGTTCTTCTTCAGCCTCCCCATGCATTCTGGGCTTACTTTATTGGGTGCTCCGGTGAGGTCTAGGACCTAAAAGTATCCTTGGAGGAACAAAGAAGGTCATCCTGAAGATGGAGATCAAGATCCTCCTGTAGCAGAGGCAGTGTCATCACTTACAGGAAAATGGGTTATCAGGTAACAGTTAAGGGGGGTTCCCTGAACCACACAGACCACTCCCATTCCACTGATGGGATTGCTTAAACTCCTATTTCAGGCATCTAAGCATAATGACTCAATTTAGAAAGTGTTGCTAAGACCTACAAGTACATCTCCCTGCCAGGTCAGGTTGTCTTCTCCCGTCTAGTTTAATTGATGTTTCTCAAATTTTGTTAAATAACCTAAATGTCTCTTTAAGACCATACTACTGAAGTACATTTCACAGCTGGAGACTCTCTGCATCTCACAGGGTGACTGACACATTCCCAGCCTTTCTGTGTTAAGGAGCTCAGATTCTATTTTCTTTCTCCAGAAACAATCTTTATCCCTCTCCATACCCATACTCTTTCCTTTAAAGGCAGAATTTTTCCTTTTATCATCCTGTTCCTCTGTGGAAACTGCTTTCCCATCCTTTTATGAAGAACTAGGTTGTGACTCTAGTTACATGGTTAGTTATTCACCTTAAGGGAGCACTGAAGTTTAGAAACTTATGTGCTGATTTTTATAATGCTACTCTGAAGCAGGACGACACCGCTTCCTTTGCTGAGACACAAGTAGCTACTGCAGTCACATCTAAGTGGCTGGGGCCTTGCAATATTTCTCACAGTTTTGGTTCTCTAGGTGTCTATATCAAAAGCCCTAAAAAAAGTCAGGCATATCAGAAAATGCTGTGCACACGGCTCTTGTCTCAGCAGTCATGAATGTTCAAGACTAGTAACTGCATTCGGGAAGTGTTCCTGATTCAAACGCACCAAGTGTGATCAGTATCCTGTTTGAAATAGATGTCAAGAAAGTCCCTTAGGGTATGTCTTTTGCTTTTGAGGTTAGGTCTCTACACTGGGTAGCTGACAAGTGTTACGTGGAACAGTCTCCATCTCACACTCTTTAGACTTTATTCTGTGAAGGCCTTTGGGGTTTCTGTGGGACGTGGCACATCCACCCCTTCTCTGCTCACCCTCGGGTGGTGTCTCACTTCACTCCACAGAGGTTTCCACCTCCACTCATTGGTGTTATCTTTTTATCCTCAGTAGAAAGTGAGGGGACTTCACTTCCACATGGGACAGAAACAAACAGGCCAAACACCATTCAGCATGATTAAGAAGAGTTGTGCTCCCTTTTTTCCAGCCAAGAATTTATAGAGGTGAAGAAGCCCGGAATGCAGTTGTACTGCTCTACATCCATTTAGTTCCTGTGCAGCCATTTTTTTTTAACTGTACCTGGCACAGTTATATACTAAAATCATCTAACAGCACAGCCTACTGACTATTTCTTTCCAGAAGACAAATAACTTGCTCTCCAAAGATCACATTGCTGAGACTCAGGGAGCAAAAAGCAATTCGAGGGAGTTTATGAGGGCTGGAGGGATGATTATGTACTCAGAAACAAACAAACAAACGAACGAACAACAAAACCTCCGAAACTTCCTATGCTGCTTGAGGTACAGGCTAAGGTGCATGTCACTTTACACTTCACAGAATCTGAAAGCACAGACTGTGAGAAAGATGAAGACAAAGGCGATTATTTAGAAAGAAGTATAGCAGGATTTTTCTCTTCCACAGCTACAAGAAGTCACATGGGGGCTTCAGGCAGTCTAGGCCTATGCAACCAAACTTTCAACACACCCAGTTCTGTACCGCTTCAAATGACGTCCTGAAACCCCTAACTCTGTTCCAAGCTACATCAGTGTAGACTGAAATCACTCTTTCAGCTTTCTTGGAGTCACTAAGTATTTATTCTGGTGTAATCTAACACTGGACATGTAAACAAATAGGAATTCATTATAGTGACCCTGTACAAAATCCATCCTTACCATTTACCTCAGAAGTTGTATCTGTGGTTACATTTTCCGTACCCATGAATATTTATAACAGGCTATCAACATGTTTTCAACCACATTTCTTGAACAGTTTGTTATGCTACTTGTATTTTCAAGGTGATTTCTCACTTACAAAACCAGGTCAGAAAAATTCCTTGCATCTGAAGAATCACTTAGAGGTTAGAAAACTCTTACCAGTGGCCATAGACAGAAGATTCCTAAATTAACGGTACTTTTCAGGAAAAAATGTGGTAATCACTTTTAATTATCCCAAATAAAATGAAATCAAATATGCAAATAATTTAATTTGATCAGATTAAACAACTCGTACTAAAAAAAAAAAAAACAAAAAAAACAAAAAAAAGGAATAAATAGGGAAGCCACGGGAAAACAATTTGTTTTATCAGTTATGGAAAAATAATTTTGTCCCCTCCTGGTTTTCCTCTATAAGTAACGTATGTTAACAATTCTCTTGTAGGGATCCCTGCCACACTTTGGTTCATTAGTGCTGGAGGGAGAAAAGGAAGTGGCACTGAAGGAAACTCAACACTATTTAAATGACATTGTTACAGAGTAGCACAACACAACAAATTTCCTTGAAAACTATCCCTACTATGAGATAATAAATCCTGGAGTAACCCTAATTAAAACCAGACAAAAAGGAGTACAAAATGACAGAGGGTTTGACCTCAGCATTCAGCTTAGTCAACAGTTACACTGGAATAAGAAAATAGGATCACAGGCAAAGTGTTCTGAATAAATAGTGCCTACAAGGATGAACACCGATATTAGGAGATGGTTTATCAGCGTAGATGTGGACTCTTCCCAAACACAGTATCACAGTATGTTTGGGATTGGAAGGGACCTCAAAAGATCATCTAGTCCAATACCCCTGCTGGAGCAGGAACGCCTAGGTGAGGTCGCACAGGAATGTGTCCAGGCAGGCTTTGAATGTCTCCAGGGAAGGAGACTCCACAACCTCCCTGGGTAGCCTGTTCCAGTGCTCTGTTACCCTCACTGAGAAGAAGTTCTTTCTCAAATTTAAGTGGAACCTCTTGTGTTCCAGCTTGATCCCATTGCCCCTTGTCCTATCATTGTTTGCCACTGAGAAGAGCCTGACTCCATCCTCATGGCACTCACCCTTTATATATTTATAAACATTAATAAGGTCACCCCTCAGTCTCCTCTTCTCCAAACTAAAGCTGGCCTTTGTGCTCACGCCTTTTATTGACCACCATAGCTGAAAGTTAGGAAGTTCTGGTTTCACTGATGCCTATGTCCCTGGCATTGCAGTGCTGAAAATAGGTCAGGCAATGTGAATACACCAGTATCTTGGTTTGTTCACCCTGAAGAAGAGGAGCCAGAGACGAGACCTTATTGTGGGCTACAGCTTCCTCACGAGGGGAGGAGAAGGGGCAGGTGCTGATCTCTTCTCTCTGGTGATCAGTGACAGAACCCGAGGGAAGGGCAGGAAGATGTGCCCCAGGAGGTTTAGCTTGGATATTCAGTAAAGGTTCTTCACCCAGAGGGTGATGAAGCACCAAAACAGGCTCCGAAGCCTGTCAATATTCAATAAGCACTTGAACAACACCTTCAGACACATGGTATAAATTTTTGGGTTGTACTATGCTGGGACAGGAGTTTGACTTGATGGTCCTTGTGAGCCTCTTCCAACTCAGGACATTCTATTATATGATTCTATGATCTGTACAAGTATTGCTGTGAACCTCAATTGACTTCAAAGACAGAACCACACATTTGGCTCATGTTTACAGCCTGTCAGAGACAGGTCAACCAACCTTCCTTCCTTCCTTCCTTCCTTCCTTCCTTCCTTCCTTCCTTCCTTCCTTCCTTCCTTCCTTCCTTCCTTCCTTCCTTCCTTCCTTCCTTCCTTCCTTCCTTCCTTCCTTCCTTCCTTCCTTCCTTCCTTCCTTCCACTGAGTTTCAGTCCACAGCACACGTCTGCTGGATCTTGGCCCTTAAGGACTGCTTTGTTTGCAGCAACTGCACCATGCTGCAGACCTGCAGGCAAATGGGCAGTTCCATAATATGCAACAAAATATTTTCACTCATCAATATTTTCTCTGATAAGAGCAAGAACCCACAGATAAGAAAAGTCTAAGGCTGTACAGAACTATGGCTCATGCTACGTTTTATCAAAATGTTCTCATCTAGCTTGGAAGGGGCTGTTGGGGAAAGTTCTTTTGCCATGTTATGGTATATTTCTATGGATATTAATAGAAAATAGAATAATTTAAATGTTATTCAGCTAACATAAACAAAGTCTAAACTCAACACATCCAGGACACATTTGAAATTTAGCACTTAAGAAACAGATTAAAATGCAGCTCTAGCTACCCTACATATTCCTGGATTTCAAGACACATTTTCTTTCTACTTTAAATGCAAATGAAGTAAATCTAATGACTCTGAAGTCACACAAATGAATTTTGAAATGTTTTTTGCTCAACGGTCGTGTGATGACTTGTTAAAAAAAAAAATGAAAAATATGAAGTACTGGTCTTATAACAAAAACTATCTAACATGTTTTGAAACTTACATTCTTCCAGCTATAAATTAGTTAGGACTAAGAATAGCCATTGTTCATATTTGTATGAGGTGTTGTCTTTCTCAGTTTTGCAAATGCCTCGGTTTACTTACCCTCCCTACTGACTTTCCCCTGAAATCCACTCAATTCTTCTCAGCACCAAATTCAGACCAAAAATGAAAAGATAGAAATTGTGTTTCTCTCAGTACGGTTGTCCCTCCTCTAAGCTGATCAGCCATCCAGTGATGCAAATCTGGGGAAATAATTTTTCCATTATGGAGGAGGTGTTTGCACATTTGGCTGGAATATAAGCAACTCCTACGTTGTTGGGTTGGTGCATTTTTTGTTTGTTTGTTTTTTGCTTTGTATGTATGTGTGTGTGTGTAGTTTGGTTTTGCATTTTTTTCTATTTATTTTGCCTGCGCCAGCTGCATATGAGTTTGTTGTGTGCCCTAGGCATGTCCGCTCACGTCAGCATGCGCATCCTGATTAAGCCTTATCATATAGCATAATCAACTTAGACCCTCTCTATTACATTCTATCTTGCATGCTTGATGGAGTTGTGCTATCAATACCCTCCTTATTTTATAACAACTATAAGTGATTTTATCAATCATTTCTGTGGGTCTCGCATTCACTCTCTCAAAAAGCTTTTAATTCCTTAAAATTTGAGATAATTATCTGATATTTACTAATGTGTTTGCTTGCTTTTTTTTGTTTTGTTTTGTTTTACCCTCAACTAGGTTTTCAAAAGCTGGCTGGCCTAATAAGAAAAAATGCCAAACAATATTTCACCCTGTTTGGATAAGATTTGAGTGGAAAGCTTACACCAAGATGATTCCCATTCAGAGAACCAACCACAGAAGGTACTGCACACTCCTCTTTTCCAAGTAATGTCCCATTCATCAGTGCTAGAAGCCCTGACTCCATTTCCTGTTCAGGATGTTTCAAGTATGTGGACAGTTTTTTCCGATAGGGTCAATGCTGAAATATTTTGTGGAATCAGAGAATAATTTAGGCTGGAAGGGACCTAAAGAGGTCATTCAGTCCAACCTGCTGCTCAAAGCAGGGCCAGCTATGAAATCAGACAAGGCTGCTTAGAACTCTCTCCAGTCATGTCTTGGCAACCTCATAGGGTACAGACTGCACAACCTCACTGGGCAGCCTGGTCTGCTGTTAATCATCCTCACAATGAAAGAACATTTCCTTCTATCCAGCTGGACTCTCTCTTGCTTCAGTTTATCTTTCTTGCTGCTCAGCCTCCTACCATGCACCACCATGAAGAGCCAGGATCCACCTTCTCAATTATTTCCTCATAGGCATTGAGAAAGGCTACTATTAGGTCTCTCCAAAGCCCTCTTCTTCAGGGAAACATCACCAATTCACTGAACCTCTCCTGAAAGGGCATGTCCTCCAGCCCCCCTGACTACTGATGGTCTTCTGCTGAGCTTACCCCCTTTTGTCAGTGTCTTGCTTGTACTGAACAGCTCAAAACTGGATATTGGTACTGTAGATGTGGCCTAACAAGAGTTCAGTAAAGGGTGAATAATCTGTTCCTTCAATGTACTGGCTGTGCTCCTATTAATACAGCCCCAGATGCTGTTTGGCTTCTTGGCTGCCAAGGCACTCTGCTGGCTCACATTCAGCTTGCTGTCTACCTGCAACTCCAGGTCCTTTATAACAGAGCTGTTGCCAGCTGTGCTGCTGCAAGAGGTTCTTTCTTTCCAGGAGAAGGACTTGGAATTTGTTCTTGTTGAATTTTGTAAGGTCCACATCAGCCTGTTCCTCCGAGTCGAATGGCAGCCCCTTTGTCAGTCACCTCAGTTGTTCCTGAATTTGGTGTCAGCTGCTAACTTCATGAGAGAGCATTGCTTCATCCTTTAGTTTTGTTGCTGGAAATGATCTTATTGATGCTGTCCTCTCAAAGACAGTAGTTTCCTGCTCTGCAAGGAATCTTAACTGTAGAAAATTGTGCTAAATTTTTGAAAAGCAGCAATTCCTAAATAAGGGACCAAAAAAATTGCAAAAATCATTTACTGAAATTAAGTTCAGACCACCTAATTCTTGCTCAGTTTGGCAATTATATTGTGTTTGGCAATGAAGGACTGATGCCTGCAGACTCAGCAGTTTCTGATGGCATAAACACACAAGGCACAGAGCATTTTCATTTCTGCTAGAGAAATGCTACTCACCTTTCCAGTCTTCAGCCAACCATAATGTGCTGGAACATACGGTTCCTTTGCTTTGCCAATAATACAGGGCTGATAGCAAAAATTATGTTCAATCTCGTTTTCCTTTGGGAGTTTCTGTTGAGTTAAAAGAAATAAAACCTAGACCCATACTGAGGACAAAAATTCTCCTTGAACTAGAACACACAGAGGCCGTCATCTTCTGTCAAAAGAAGCAATTAGGGGAATGATATAGTGAAGATTGCTTCAGAGATAGGGATGAAATAACCTCAGGAGATTCCACCTCATTTTAACACCTTTTCTTTATGGTTTTATTGTGCTACAGAAGCATTATATTTAACTGGTGCAATTTTACCATTTCTAGCACTTTTCTCTTTTCCCTTTGTGGTGTCACAAAGGTTTATACAAAACAATATACAAAACAGACATCACTTCTTCACAAACAGAGCCCTCACTTAAAACAGCATCACATCCATCTAAGGTTAACCCACAAAGGACACTGCCAAAGCAGTTCTTTCTGAACTCAAGCCATTGTACCTTGTCTGTACCAGAACAAGAGCTGCAATTGCCAAGTAAGTTGTGGTTGTGACTCGAATATATATATAACATATATATATATATATTTTTTTTTTTTCCCCAAGGATTTTTTCTGCAACTAGAGGAGCATTTTACAGACAGGTTAATGATCTGGAACATTGATAGTCTGTCTCTTCCAGACACACTGGGAGATTTTGTTCACATAATACATTTTGTGCCTCTGTTACTTCTCCTGCCCCTTTTCTGTTTGGGCTGAAGATGTCATGTGACAGAGCCTCTTGTTACACATACAGGTCACATGCAAACAATAGGCCTTTTATTTGCAGCTGTTTTGCAAACCATATGGCCCATGAAATACTATTCCTCCAGAGACTTGAGATCTACCACCACTTCTGACACAGAAATGCATTAGCTCTCCTGAAATTACAGTAGTCATAAAGGAAAATTAAAAACAAAACAAAAAACAAACAAACAAAAACCACCACACACACAGAACAAACTACCTTTTGCTCAGTCATCCCATCAGGTTACAGATTAGGGAAATGGCAGAAAATGTAGGGTGCATCAGTCATGTTATTGGCAACAAACCAGCACTTTTAAGATCTCTTTCTCTCATAATACACAAGAAAGCAGCAGCAATGACATCTGCAAAGGACAAGCAGAGTAGGACACCTCCAATCCCTCCTCCTCTTCCCCCAGGAATAAAGCAAAAACAGCAGCTCAGACAGTGCAATGATGCAGTCTACTGGATAAGATGCATTCAGACACCTGCTCAGTATCGTAATAACTTTAAATTTCCTCTTTGCAAAATATTTACCCAAAAGGAGCTAAAATACTAATTAGCGTACTTCTACCCAACCCCTTGCAGTCATGTCTATCCCATCCCCCCCCCTCCAAAGCAACCAACCAACCAACAACAACAACCAGACAAAAACCCAACAAACAAACCATATAAAAAAAAAAAAAAAAAGCCCCCACCCAGTGCTGTAAGACTTCAGGATCTTTTCTAGTAGTCAACACAAACAAACATAAATATAAAATCCTTATCTGAATTCAATGAATACTAAAACAGGCCTTCAAATAAGCATTTTGAGGTTGCCTCAGAGGGTGATGTGTCTGCAATTTTTGCCCTTCTAGCATTTTTTATATATGGACCAAATATTAGGAAGTGCTAATGTAAACAGACTGTCAAGGAGAAAGTCAGCTTAGCATCACAAGCAAATTTATGTTTTTCGCTACTATGGTTGTTGAATTATTCCTTCCCACACTGCAATGAAACTGCAACTCCATGAAGTTTGCTCACTTGCACCCCAAATGAAAAGAGGTCTTCAAGTATATGTTACATTTATATGCTAAAAGTCCAGTCATAGCACTCAGATACTGACAACATGAAGTGTGTGCTATTCTCAGAAGTGGTGCACACTAAAACATCACATGAAACATCAACAGGAAAAGCCAAGATAGGAAAATGTGTACACATTGAACGTTTTAGTCTGAGAAATGTTGTTCAAAAGATACACAAATCTCTCAGATCATCAATATTGTCTACAAATAAAAATATTTGTTGTGACAGTATTTCAATCATCAGGTAAGGCCTAGACTTCACTGTCTGAAAAAATGGCACTCTGTCATGCATCAGCTCCACTCCAATGCCATATGATGAATAACATTTTCAGTAGCCGACCCTGTCAAATACCATGGCGAGTCAGCAAGATACAAAGATGAAGACTTACTGAAACACTATGATGTTAGATGGATTTGCTAGAAAACTTCTCTAAAGAGTAATGTGCTGAAAAGATAGAAGCAGAACTGAAGGACGTGGTGAAAATGAAAAAGAAAGCAAGTGCACAAAGGCTGGGAGTTAAAAGAGGTGCAGCAATATGAATACAACTATGACTGGGTGGTAGTCAGTGTTGAAGATAATGGATATGAAGAAGGCTATATTAGCATGCTGAAATACCAGGTAGTTGTAGCAGATCTGCATGCCTTAACTTGACATTAGCAGCTACTGGCATCTATATCTAGAAATTCATGTCGGTTGGTGCTGTTGATTGATTTTACCTAAATGCACTGATTTACGAAATAGGCAATATTAAAAAAAAAAAAAAAAAAGTGTGCAGGATCAGGCATTATGCTTCAACATAAAGTGTAATCAACAGCTTGCTCCATTGACCCAAATCTTAGAAAGCATTCAAGGGACTCTGACACATATGATTCTGCATACATTAGTGAAGTGACCTAGAGGTTGAAAACAGGGCAGGGACAAGCAGGTAACACTGTTTGGTTCAGTCATTCATGAGCTGCTCACCAGTGAATGAAAAGAAATGTAATAAACAGACTGCTATTTTATATTAGTGGGCCAAAACAACTGACACCCCAGTTGGCCGTGGCCAGGTTTGAATGACACTACCACATACTTCTGGTATTACAAGGAATTATAGAAAGAGAAAGAATGAGGTTGATAGAGATTGAGAGAGTCAAGAAGGTAGAAGCATTCAGACACTCCTAGAATCCACTATCAGAAAGAACTGAAGCTGACTAGTGTGAAGCTTCACTCACTGGCAGAGGAGATCTCCATGGGATAAGAATGCTGCTGAATCTCACAACCGTCACTACTGAAAAGCAGTGAGGAAAGAGACTAGAAGAGCACAATTTCAGCACTCTCAGCTACGTTGGAAGGTGGCAATGCCTGCCACCTAGTGACTCTAAGCCAAAGATAATAACAGACCTTTGTAGCACTGTAGGAATGAGGCTGCAACAGCTAGTTTTAGAGTTCTACATGGCGGGCAACTATTGACATAGCTGTATAATCTCTTTGCAGGTCAATGGAAAGAAGCAGGCGCTTCTCTCCACAGACTTTAAAAAGGCAGTCTCAGTGACCAGTGCAGGTGCGGTTGGGTGAAACAATCCTCATCCTCAGAAGTTATAGTAAGCAAGAACCAAAAAAATACTAAAATGTATACATTTGGGCGACTTGGAGAAAATGGGGCTACCACCCTCACTTTATAAAATGTGCCTACCACATGATAGATTCAGGGGAGAAATAAGGAACTTAATTGCAAGATGTGGAAGTTTGTTATAGCTTGCACATGTATCAGAAACTAAGTTACCGGGGAGCCAAGAGGAGCCACCGTGATGCTCAGACATATTGAGATGAGCACTGTAGAAACAGAATATCTGTGAGCCCTGCAGCCTGCCTGCTATTGCTTCCTTCCCTGTCCTGGTGGAGCAAAATAAGTACTTAGTAAGAACACAAAAACTAGTGCCTAGTAAGTTGACAATTAGCTTGCAGTCATGACTTTTTCTCTGAGGGAAACAATCTTCAGAAGTCCCAGGTATGGATGGAGTATTGAAGTCATAGGGACAGTACCATTACATCGGGCAATGGATGTGCAGATACATGCTTATGATGAGTTTTATTGTGATCTGTGTGAATGTATCTTTACCTCTCAAGGGCTTCTTGTTGCAAATGTTCACAAAAGTGCTTTTGTTACTGTTAATTGACCTTTTCTGATAATGTCAAGAAGGGACACATTTGCTTCAAATCTATATTACTCTAAAAGCAGAAACAGAATATTCAGCTAGTGTTTACTTATCACATGGTGATGGTGCAATTCACCATCATATTAAAAAAAAAAAAAGTAAAAATACAGATTTTAGGATGACTATTTTAATTAAGCACAAAATGCTAAGAAAAATGTTGGTAGTGAAGTTTGAATTTCCTTTACCTAATCATATTCCAGTCAAAATCATGGATGCAGAAACAAGATGTTCAAAACAACCATTGGAGAATCCTTGTTTGTCAAATATACTTTACTGAAAATATTTACATTTAATTTTAAGATGATCGGCTGTCTACTCATCACTGAGAGTACTCATTAGGACTTTCTTTTTCATACATGCCATAAACTGGGTTTTGGAAAGAGATTCTACAGATGAACAGAAGAACCCAAATAGTAACCAAAAGTGTCAGTCTAGCAAGTAAGCCTTTTTCAGACCACTAAGATCCAGAGGTCACTCATCTGTCTTAACTGAAGTCAAATATCTGATTTGACACCACTACTGATAGCTAATGCATCTGATCCTGTGACAAAGAATTACTGAAACAACTATGTGATAGGCCTAATATGTAACAACATTATCATGATCCACGGCAAATGATAACATGGTGAATCAAATCTAACGACTCATCATTACTTACTACAAGCAGCTTTATGCTGATGACACCAGGAATTTGAGAAAGAATTAAACTGAAAGCTATGAAAACAGCATCGGACTTACATGCACTGCAACAGTAAAAGAACTATAAGCAAATGAAACATTTTGTACTCGCAGAAGTAGAGCATCACTCCATCACAGTGCTGTAACTGCATTAGAAAGAAGTGAAGATATTTAGATAATTATCATTATTAATTTGGAAGACCATGTAAGACAAATGAATCAGAGAAAATTCTGTGACAGCTGCTTAGCCAATGAAAAGTATTTCAGCTGTCCCAGAGATATAATAATATATATGAATTTTTCTTCATTTAGTAGATACTAGATATTCCTTCCCTGAATGAACTCACTCTTAACTCAGACTTCTTCATAACAAGCCAAGGCTCTTTTCTGCATTCATAAGAGGCTTTATTTTCCCCAAGAAACTACTAATGGGTTTTCTTTCTTTATCTTAAGAAGGCAGCCACTGAGTTTTACCTACAAGACTGGGTTGTGGGTTTTTTTGTTGTTTGTTTGGGGCTTTTTGTTTGTTTTTGTGGGTTGGTTTGTTTATTCATGTTTTTTGGTGGGTTTTTTGTTGTTTCTGTTTGTTTGTTGGTTGATTTGGTTTGGGATTTTTGAGGGGTTTTGTTTATTATTTTTTTTAAAGTTACTGACTTTCAACTGATCATACGAAAGATAGAGGTCTGACACAAAATTTTGTATTGTGCTTCCTGGAGAGAAGAAGATCTGAAAAGCATGGTTGGCAGCAGCTCTACTGTTTCCAAGCCAAATTCACACAAAGCCAGGAAAAACACCAGTACATAATTTCCTTTAGCAGCTACTCTTCTGTGTCCTTTTCCAGTGACCACCATCATCTTTCTGCTAAACCATCTGTTTTCTCTTCCTTGCACTACATGTGATTTTTTACACCTTCCTTAGATCTAAACCTGTCTCTTCCAGCCCACAACCTCATGTTCCGTCTTTCCCTTCCTATCTACACCCCCGCCTAAGCCCTTAGACCAGCTCAGGCTCAAAGAACAACTTCTCATCATTTCCACGTCCCCCTCACACCAACAAGTCATCCTTCTGTGCTTTAGCTATTCTATGGCTTTCCTTCCTCAAGTTCCTCACATGTGCTCCCCATGCTCCAGCTCTTACTATTCTTGTCTATGTGGTGTTAAAAATCACATTTTTTGACTTCCATAGCAAATCACTGTAGTACCCATCCACGTCTTGCCACATGTCTAATAGTGTTAGTTATCAAAATATTGCTACTAATCGTTATATTCTTACATCTACACATCCTCTGGTCCACTCCAAATATCTTCACTGACCTACCAATTATAAACTGCTCAAAATCATGTAATTACAAACTGACCATTTTTTTTCCTTTTCTCTAATTAACTCCATCAAAAAGGGACACAGGACTCAAGCTCTGCAGAAAGATTCACGCTTCCCCCTGTGTTCTACTACTGACATCATTGCTGCTGAGATGATTCAACAAGTGACACAACTGGCTGATGACATGCGAGATGTTCTTGTAAGACACAAACAAGGCAATCATACTGCTGAATTACCTGCATTTTCCCACACTGCACAGTACAATTTCCTTAAATTCAGTTTTCACAAACTCATTTCTACCTTTTCCCTTGTGGTACATCTCATTAGCACCAGTCAAGCCAGAGGAACTGAGCAGCTCTGGGGACTTGTAAATGAAAAGTGAATAGTGAAAATAGATTATGCTGTGAAAAAGGATAGCAAAATTGATAGAGACTGCTCATTTTGGTACTAAAATGATTTGTAGGATGAATAACTTCAGAAGAAAATATGATTTTTATACCATGGTACTCTACCCAAGGTGTTTGAACACTGAAACACATCTACAAGCTCAAAAAAGGTTTGCTAAGAGTTGATTATATGGCCCAGATATTTCAGTTATGCTGTAAACCTGTTTATGAAATCATTCATTCTGTGCTTGCAATGCTCTCACTGTAATTTTTATTACCGTTTAGAGCACACTTTCTATGCCTCCTTTATAGGGAGACCACAGGGTGACTCAGCAAGCAGTTTGCTGCAACTCTATGGCCTATAAGCCCATTCTGATCTAATCAATTTAGCTGTAACTGCAAGGAGGTTGTTTCACTGTAAAATCCCTGGAAGTCTGTGTCCCATGAGACACTGAGATTTCACGGTTCAGGCTTTTAACTTGTTACTGCATCTATGATGGAGTGACTGCAGCATTAGGAAACAACAAAAACAATTTAAAAAATAAAATAATTGTAATTAAAATATAGATGATTACTGTGGGGTTGGGAAGTGACACATGCAGTTTTCTTATCAATTCTGCTGCTAAATCTTTCCTGATCTGTAAGAACAGAGGGAAGGCTTCTAGCAATTTCTTACAGAAAAATAAATGTAAATCAGCTTCTTTATTTTCCTACCTCCCAGATTCTTAATATTTGTGGAGGAAGAGCTCTGTCATTTGAAACTGTGCATATTTTCGAACCTTAACACACCTCTGACCAGGGCTTCACTACTATGCAAATTTCTGACTGCAGATATAGACTAAAAACAAATTTTCTCTTACTCCTGAAATACACTTGTTCTGCATTCCCCAGTTTCAATGAACATTTGTTTCTCAGAGTCTAGTTGCTGCCTCAAAGAAGGACTCTGTGACCTATTAACTCCTTCAAAGTTGAAAAACACCTGTTATAAAGGAAATGCCACTAGCACATGGCCAATACAGGATGTGGCCATGTCGAGGTTGAGAGCTTGGTATATCAGAAGATGCCAAGATGTTTGGTTGTCTAGGTTTAGCCTGAAGAGTACCTCTCCCTCTACTCTGCCCTGGTGAGATCACATCTGGAATATTGTGTCCAGTTCTGGGTCCCTCAGTTCAAGAAGGACAGGGAACTGCTGGAGAGAGTCCAGTGCAGGGCAACGAAGATGATTAAGGGAGTGGAGCATCTCCCTTATGAGGAAAGGCTGAGGGAGCTGGGGCTCTTTAGTCTGGAGGAGACTGAGGGGTGACCTTATTAATGTTTACAAATATACAAAGGGTGAGTGTCACGAGGATGGAGCCAGGCTCTCCTCGGTGACAACCAATGATAAGACAAGTGGTAATGGGTTCAAACTGGAACACAGGAGGTTCCATGTAAATATGAGAAGAAACTTCTTCTCAGTGAGGGCGCCAGAGCACTGGAACAGGCTGCCCAGGGGGGTTGCGGAGTCTCCTACTCTGGAGACATTCAAAACCCGCCTGGACACATTCCTGTGTAACCTCATCTAGGTGTTCCTGCTCCAGCAGAGGGATTAGACTAGAAGACCTTTTGAGGTCCCTTCCAATTCCTAACATTTTGTGATCCTGTGATAGAGAGAAAGGTTTTGTAATTAAAACACTATTATAGGAAGGCAAAGTTACCAACCTTACCTCTGATGAAGTTTGGAAGTGGCATCAATAGTACCCATACACCTTAGAGAGCCAGGCAGCAGGTAAATGAATCAAAGCTTGTCCCTGCTTGGCTGGGAGGTGCTTTCTATCTTCGATTTTATTTTGAAGTACTTTTGTAAAGGTACGAGGAAAACTGTGTTCCCTTTAAAATGGTATTAGTCATGTACTAGAAGATTAATCTGCAGTATATTGACTCTAGTTCTAATGAATTAATTTTGCTAGGCAAGAAAGGAGAGGAAATAATACGTAAAAGATACAAGCATCTGCAACTAAACATTTAAAAACCAGATTATACTGCACTAGAGACAGAGCACTGTGCTTAATATACCAATAATTGTACAAACTATAGAAATCAGAGCCAAATTCCATCAAATACCCTTCATATTCTGTGATCAGCTTGAAATCCTCTCAAAATTCTCCAGTGGATTCATTGCATTGTACCAATCAGCTGTCTAATCCACACACAGCTTTCCATTTCCACAACCTATTATGCTTAGCAATAAGACATGCTTTTAACAAGAATTACTTTTGCAGTTTACTTAGACACATGAGGCTTTCCATGTCTTATAATGCTGAAAATTGCCACTATTAAGGAAAACATTTCACTGCATTCAAACACTCTCCCCCAAGAGAGGCAGTTTATTAACACTATCCAAAACCAGTACCCACAGGTCTAAGTCACATTGCAGCTCCTAATCCTAGCCTTTAAAAAAATCCATGGATATTTATGACTTTTCTGTGAATTAAGTCAAGCTCCATATCCCATAATGACCATGTCATGATATGATATATCCTCTGCCAATTTATATTGTCAGATTGATAGCCCATGCCTCTATAGCACTTTACTCTTCATTAAGCTGCTTAAGACATGGGTAGGTTTTATAAGTAATAAGCAATAAATGTAGAGCATTTAGCTGCAAGCAGAAAATAAATTAATACATGAAAATTTAGTCAGAGTTTATTTTCACCTCATTAGCTGATCACTCCAACAACATGCCTATTTACCAACATTTCCAGTTTTGCAATTGAAACATACTGAAAGCCACCCCAGCTTGCATGAGTAAAAGGATCTGAACTGACAGAAACACCGAACTCTCCATTCAGTTAGTCTGACCTGTAGGTCTTTGGCTCTGTGTATTAAAGGTTAAATTACCAAATTGGAGTGAAAAACAAAGTTTTATATATTCGATGACCTCCTAGAACTAGATTCTCCAAACATGAATAGTATCAATTGGCTTTATTTTACACAACATTCTTGGATACAGAGACCTACAGGAATAGCCTTCTCCCCTACCAGTTGTAATAACTAAATGGACCAAAACCAACCCCAAACTCAGCCCAAATTCACAGTGTTACAGAAAGGAGTACTTCATTGGGATCTGTTTGCAACAAAATACAACACTACAAGCTATATCTGCACAAAGGGAACTAAAAAAAGTATCATTTTATCAAATGGTTGTCACAAGCCTCCTGGGACTTCTCAGTTTCATTGGACACTTTTGGATTTGTGGCTGAAGTCTGCGGGGAAGTGCAAGCTTCAGAAATCTCAAAGAAGCTTCTTCCATAAACAAGTACCAACTTTACCCATGTGTAGTAGTGAAGGCACTGTAGATGCCCAAGTTTGCTTTGCCACTTCTTCGGTCCACAACATATTCTTCCCAAATTTCCAAGCCAGCATGCTAGATGATGTCTGAAAATGAATGTATCTTTTACTCAGATATCAAGTCTTGACTTAAAAACTTCATTTCCCATAACAATTCGTTCCAATGGTTAGTTACCATTCCTGTCAAAAAAAATAATTCTTTAACCACATCATAGACATTCTGTTTCAGATGCTATTTTGTTTTTAATGGTTGCAGACAGCATGTCTAGTAGGTTTGATGTGAGCACCAAATAGAACAGTCTTGTTTGATATCTTCTCATTTCCATGAAACACTTTAAAAAATAGCAATAAAGTTTTCCTGTATTAAGATCCCATCTGTGCCCAGGAACTATGAGGAGCGAGCCTCTGGCTGCAAAAGGTGACAGCCATGCATATGACAGGCAACAGCCTCTTTCTCAGAGTCTCCATCCTGACAGGGAAGGCAGGCAAGAGGTGGGAGGAAACATGAACATTTCGATTTAGGAGTAGTTCCTTCCCACAGATAAGCATAATGTTGTCTTTCTCTCTCCAGTGACCATATTGCCCATTACTGCTTTGGAGGGGAGCAAAGGACGAGACCCCCACACAGTCTGCCATGCTTCAGGACTCAGGGTGAAAGCAGGACCCTAGTTAACTTCTGCAAAATGCATAGCATCACCAAAAATACCTATAGAAACCACCTAATTAACATTAACTGCACCAAAAGAAAATTATCATGAAGTGATTTACACCCCTGACAAATAAAACAGTGTCGTTTCTTGTGTGTTGTAGTTTTTTGTTTTGTTTTGTTTGTTTATTTTTATGTTGGGTTTTTTGCTGTTGTTGTTGAAGTTGTTGTTATTTTGTGGGGTATTTTTGTTGTTGCTTTGGTTTTGGATTTTTGTTTGTTTGTTTGTTTGTTTTTCTAATAAACCTGGTCATATTCTCCTCTTTCTTCCTTAAGAATCTTGGGTTCAGACCATCAAATCACTACCAGGAACCTAATATATAAGAAATACAGTGCCTAAATACAATGCTGTTTTTGAGCAAGATCTCTATGTTCTAAAAACTTACTTCTAAGTTCAGGATAAATTGATGATTTCTGTTAATAAGTCAGTTAAAACTGAGTGTTCATGCATGCATGCACATACACACGCACATTCAGAATCAAATGTCTCCCAAATGACCTCAGAATCTCAAATGTCAGGAAAATTGTTTCTTTTTTGCTTAGAATATGTATAGGGCTCATAAGAAGAAACTTCTCTTAATAAACTCAATCTTTGTGTCAATAACAATTAAAAAATGAAAAATAAAAGGTCAAGAAAGTCACAAAATTCCATGATTTAAGAAAAACAGTGCAGAAGCCCATGTACCTCAAAGGCTAATAAAGTATATGTTTATTAAATAAAGTCAAAGCAATGCTGTTGTGAGCAACTTGAAAGGCTGGGTGCTACAAAGCGCTAGCTGAATATTGACATTGAGGGTATGATATTATACGCTATGAAATAAAGCTATACAGTACATTGACATGAGCTGCCATCCCTCCTTCAGAGTTTCAGTAATCACAGAGTAATTATATGAAGAACATCAATGTCAATCGTAATTTCTTTAGCCATGTAAAATAAAATGAGTATCAGTGGAAAAGAAGAGAAACCACTTACGGTAGTACATGCATAAAATAGAGAAGAGGGGCAACAAGAACACTTTTGTTTGTTTTGAGGATGTTGGCACAGTTGTTCTTCCTTAAATAAAGTATTTAACAACCAAAATAGAGCTTTTTGTTAACCCCCTATTTGCAGAAAAGAGAAAAGAAATAGAGGACTCAATAACAAAGCTTCGAAAAGTAAAAATTCCCAGCTGCATATGAAAATCAGGACTGTCTGCAGCTCACCTTCAATAAGACCATCTGAAGAAGCCAGATGATGAAACCATCTGACAGTGGACTCAAACCATAACAACCAGAGGGCAAAGTACTATTTCCATTGTGCCTTGCAACACAGATGGGCACTCATGTAAAAATATCTTCTGTTAAAAAAAGGACAACAATTATTTATCTAAACCCAAGCAAAATACACACTGTGGACTTCCTTCTCCTGAAGTGAACTGGATGGATGAGATGCTGAATCTTCTCTGACAGCTCTGAGTCACATGCTTTTAATGGACAACTGCAAGGTACCCAAATTATTGTGGGAAACATGGCAGAAAAACTTATGCAACACCGAATTTAAGGTGTGTTTTTCGGAGGCTTTTATGGCAGGGAAACCATTACTACTTTTAAAAAGTGGGAAAAAAGATATTCACCTGAGCTTGAAATATATTATCTTCTACCAAAACATTGTACTTCTGGCATATTACCCAGAGACTGAAACAGGCCTGCCAGGTGCTTATTAGAGTTATTAATTTTAATGGAATTGTGCATAAGAATGAACAGTAAACGTACCATTTATTTATCTGATTAATCTCTAAAACACCTGTTGCCATGGCTGTTTATTAGAGGTAGTAAAGTCAATCTGAAAATAACAATCTTGGAAAAAAAAAATCAAAACGAAACAAACCAACAAAATCAAATGCTAAGCAGATGAGGAGAACCTTGAGTGTGTCCTGAAAATTTCTGTCACTCAAGCTTTGATGGGCTGCCTAGAAAATGCCATTGTCCAGGTATGAGACCTTGAAAAGAGGACATCCTGCTGCAAGTCATATAAGGAAACTGATTCTGATCTCACATCAGCATGGCATCTAAAGTAGCTTTGCTGAAGGTCATGAAGCATTGCATGTGAAATTCTACATTTTCCCAATGTATTAGTGGATTTTTCAAAGTTTCATGGTACTTTAAAGGAATGCCTCAGCCACGAGCTTATGAGCTGCCCACATAACTTCCTTCAAACAGGAAACATCTCAGAGTAGTGCTCATGAATGAGCTACCTACACTGTCTTCTGCTTCCTCTGAACTCTTCCCAGGGACCCAAGAAGTACTTGCATGCAAAATACTAAGTTGAGGTACAGGTGAGCATATTGGTTTTACTTACCTTTCTTTGTTTTTAAATTCTTTGAAAGGTAAATCAAAGAGATCCGCTATAGAAACTGCAAGTACAACATTTATCTCATGAAAAGTAATTGGAAAGCCAGAATTTCATCTTTGACAAATCTGTTGTTTGGTATATGGATACGAGGTGCCTTTTATAAATATTTCTAGACAGGGCCTATATGTAATGCATTCATACAAATTCCAAGCATAACTCTGACTGAAGATTTGGGTAGGACTACATGTTAAATTCATATTTCAATTTTATCACCTTGTTTGGCTCAACTGAATGATCTTGACACCTTTCTGCAGATTTAATTTCCTGAACTCCCAGTTCTTCAGAACAGAGCAAAAGTCATAAGGGATTCATTCCCCACCTGTGCTCATACCTTACCACTAGTGTAAGTGTGGATATGTCTATTTTTTTACTGCAGGAATAAGTCTACCTTGTGCTTTAAACTAACAAAAGAGATCTGTAGGGTGCAGGTTGCAAAATTCACCCAGATCTTTCAAGAACCTAAAAGCACTCAGTCCTGTCAAGCACCATGTATTTGACTGTAGCTTGGGTCTCTAGATTCTGCTGCTGGTGACTGAAACATGAAGCATCTTCCATGACTCAAATGGAGAGCAAGTCTTCAACGCAAACAATTTTGGAAAATTAATTTCTGCATATAAGCCACTCCATCTCATCTGACCAAAGCAAATATCAGCCCATATAAAATACATTCATAAAATAGTTGCTAACTTTGTGTGTTCATGAAACACTGTTTTTAATGTTTACTTATGCTGCTGGAGTAGCCATTGATTTTCCATGGAGTACAGTAATTACATTCTAACTAAAATTTTAACACTACACATCTTAATTATTTACAAAATAATGTGTTTAATGGTGCACTATATTACTTACTTTGGGTAATGTATCTCCAATGGTACATCAAGGCAGGCAATAGAATTATTATGCAGGGAGACACAACTTAACACTTATTCTTCATTGCTGATGGCCCTACTTGTCTTCTAAGCCTGAGAGCAATTCCCTCTTTAATTCAGTCAGCTGGCTGGAGGGTTTTCTGGAAAACTTTCTGAGGACCTCAAACTTAACTGAATACGAAACAGAAAAGACTTGCCATAACATTTAGGTTCAACAAGTTTATTACTGGTATGCTGGTCCTTTGATGGACATTTTGCATTAGCAAGCACCTAAAAAAATGAAGCATTTTGGCTTAAGAATAAATAAAATTATAGACTAAATATAGACTTAGCAATTTATTTTCTTCTTTATTAATTTAAATCATTTTTTTTCCCCTTCAGTAACCTGAATTTGTAGGTGTTACTGTAAAAAAAGAAATAATGAAAAACTTTTCTTTCTATTCAACACATAAGACTTCTCCAAATCATTTGTTCCTACAATAACAAAGTGTTATTATACAGAAATGCACTACAGAATTTAAAAACACAAAAATCCCTGGCTAATATTGGAGTTTGGGCTCTGAGCATACTTAGAAAAGTTGGAGGGACAATATTTTCTAGATGTGCAATTTTTAAACCACTGAAATATCAAGGATTTAAAGTTAGTCTTTCTAATAGGATGCTACTAGTCATAACAATCCACAAAGTCCGTGTTCTGAAAAAAAAAGGAACAGCAAGCTGAGGCCACTGTAAGCTTAAGACATCTTCTTTTCTCTCCTCACCAAATTCTACTGCTCCATACTGCACCAAATCTCACACTGCTCCAGTATTTCTTGGGTAAGTACCACTTGAAGTAGCACTCCAAATGAGAAGTGTGTGCATGCATGGTTGTGGCACCATGCCCCAAACACAAAGCGTGCGTATGCACATGTATGTGAATGGAGGAAAGAATTTGTTGAAGGAAACTTATCTCTGCTGTCCAAAGTTGCCAGTCCTCACTGGAAGACACAGAAGCCACATGGAAGGAAGGCACAGGGAGGTGATGGGAAGG
Organism: Patagioenas fasciata; assembly: GCF_037038585.1. Lineage (NCBI taxonomy): Eukaryota > Metazoa > Chordata > Aves > Columbiformes > Columbidae > Patagioenas > Patagioenas fasciata. The sequence goes on along the minus strand of NC_092521.1, from coordinate 70,575,768 downwards.
AAAGAGTGGTAGCACATCCTACCTACAGGCACTTGGAGGGAGTGAGGTCATCATACAACAGGGAAGAAGATAAAGGGGGGATATTATTTGTACCAATAATAAACAAAGGGGAAGAGGAAGAAGTTCCATATCTGAAATAAGATGTTTATCTGATCATTTTCACAAGGTTATACAGTTTATATACCACAACTTTCTGATGGTTGTATTTACACAACCATAATTTTAGTCTGAAAAGTCAAAGAAAACTCTCCAAGAGAGAAAAAAAAAAAAAAAAAAAAAATTCATCAGCTCTCTGGAACCCATGACTTGTTTTCTTGGGTGTTTGAGGTCTAGCCGTATCTAACCACTCTCCAAAATCAGAACATGTAATCTCTGAAGTGTTCTGCTGTTTCTGGAGAAATGACAGTATTAAATGATTGCAGCAGGGAATTAGCTCAGATTTGAAATGTATAGAAAAGATTCAATCTGCAATAAGTATTAAAGGGAAGAGAGAGTAGTGAGATCTAAACAACAGATACATTACTTGCTGTGTTAAAATCAACAGAATAAATACTCCTGCATTCACCAAAAAGTACCATTTAAAAATGTAGAACAGTGTAAAATATTGACAGAGGTTCTGAAGGTTTTCTGCAGACTTGTATTATTCTTTCTCTTCTCTCTTTGCCTTTAAAAGATAACAACTAGAAGCTGCAATTCTAAGCAAACACAAATCATACAGAAATGCTATCCAGAGGATGGATGTAACTGACAACCAAGAGTGACAGCATGGTTGTTCTGCAATCTAAAGTAAAACAGAATAGGGCACTTGTGTGAGCTGCAGTGGTGAAGTATGTAATTCGCATTAACAGAGGTCACTTTTTTCAGTGACCTAAGTGGTCTCCTGCTTGGGCTTTGTGACAGAAAAAAATGGTGGCAAGAGGGACAATGATTGTCTGTGTACACTTCTATATGTGTGTGCGTGTGGAAAAGAGACAAACACACACACCTCCTAAACCTCACAGCAGTTCCCAATGGCTCAGACGATCCATGGCCCCACCTCATTCAACTGTGTGTCTGTCTCCACCTTTAGCCTTATCTTTCCTTTTCCTTCCTGCTGCAAAGGGAAAGGAAACAAGGTCAGGCACTTCCTCACTTTCCTCTACATTGCCATTGTGGCCCAGCACCCAGTGCTGCTGGGGGGCAAGGGGAGAGGAGATGACAGAGCAGGGTCAGATGAGCAGACAGTGGGAACTCAGTTGCCTGCTAGAGGGATGACAGCACTGCCTTGGGCTTAGTGCTTGAAAGTGCTGAATGACAGTGCTTGGGAAAACTATCCTGCTGCTACCCAAAACTGAATTTTGGCTATTCAGCTTAGGAGATTTAATTAACTCCTGCCTTAAATTAATCCTAAGATAGAAAAAAAATACATATATTTTTTTAAAGTATGTTTTTTGGGGAAAAGCAACCTCAGACAGATGTACTGCTTTCTCGAGAGAAGCATAATAACAAATTCTGAGAGAAAAATTAAAAAACTGTGAAAGGTACAGATAAAATTCAGGAGCTCTGAATCAAAGGGTGAATCACAAAGGTAGCAGACTGCAAGGACAAGAATTCAATTGTATTTGCCTTTCATACAGTTTCTAATTGCTAAGGATCTGTGTTGAGGCAAAGCACAAAATACTCTGATCTCAGATGTATAAATTCATGCTCTGATAAATAAAACACCTCTGAAAAGAAAATAGGGGAAAGTTGAAAGACAAGTTTAAAGTGAAATAATTAGGCCTTATTGCAAGGCATGTTAGCAGTATGCTAAATAGGAACTATAAAAGTAGACACTGATTAGAATGGTCAGATTTTTTTTTTTTTCCAAAGACAGATGAGGCTTTGGAGATATAAAGGCATAACTGACATTGAGTGCAGGTGGAAACATCCTAAGCTACAAAAGGAAATTTTCCTGCACAGAGCAGCATAGTGTGGAGATTGTTAGGATACCTGTAAATCTGACATATACTCAATGTCCCAGATCAGACACAGCAACGACTTTGCTGGTTATTCACTACCTTGATTTCTTCCTTTTCCCCACTGTCCTCTCCACACATAAAGGTCTGTCCCTGGTTAGTTGACCAAGACCACAAACTTCACAGCACTGCTGTAAGACCAGCTACAAATCTTGGCTAAGAGCAGTGTATTACCATGAGCTAACACCAGTACAAGTATGCCAGATTTTGGCCAGGCTCAACTCCATGCTGTGTCTACCTTCCTAACTGCAAGGCTGTAAATCAATGTCAGCAGAAGAAAAAGGAATATATTGTTTTTTTCTTTTTCAATTAAGCACGTGTTTTAGTTAGTTAGTTAGGAGAACACAAAACCCACCCTGAGCCACACTACTAGGCCACCACAGCTAACGTTTCTCTCCCTCTCAGAAGGACAACTGACATCAGCTTCCAACAACCCCTTCCTTGGGTAAAGAAACCTTGTTCTCTGCTCCCCTGTGGCTGACAAAATTTGTCTTCAATTTTCTTTGCCTAGGAATGTCTCCTCTAGAAATAAGCTTGGATGTTGGACTAGCTAGCAATTAAGATCTGACTTGTTAATGACAGTAAATACACATTGTCTGAAGGTCTGTCTAGTCTTTAACGATTTTTTTCGTTGTATCAGTGACAGAAGTTTTGCTCTCACTGGCTGAAGACTTCACTCTTTCCCCCATCCACATACATCTACCTAGTGGGATCCCTAGGATTTGCCTTGGGGTACAAAAAAAATTGCATTTGCTTTGTGCCATTGTGGGGCAGAAAAGAATATAAAAGGTTTAAGCAAAGTTACAAGGGAAAATGTAATGGTATTTGGAACTTTTAAAATAATTTACCTTTCATGTGTCGTTCTGAGCTCAGCTCAGAGACTACCCTTTCACAGTCAATCTCCTCCAGCCATCTCTCACTACACTGCAAACAAGATTAAGCTTTTGTTACTGTCTCAAAGTCAATCAGGGTCATCTGCAGCAGACAAGGATTGAAGGTGTTTTTTAACTTGCCTCTTATCCTTTGGTGATAAAGTTCATTCCTTTTCAACTACATTCCAAATTGGGGGAAATATTTTTCTCTCACATTTCTTTGCAAACTTTGGAGGCTTCTTCCCTTCCTTTGGGGCTAATTCAGTTTGAAGAACATGTTGTCTGTGGAACCTAGCTTTGAAGTATTTTCAGTCTTTTAATAGCAGCAATGGATCCAGCTCATTATAGTTCTTTAACACACATCTATCCAACTTTCAACTTTCAAGAGGTTGCTTCCTGTCCTTGCTACTATTAATTCCATGGATATTGCAATTTTTTTGTTGTTGGTGATGGGTTGTTTTTTGTATGGTTTTGCTGGTTTTGTTGTTGTTTGTTAGCCGGTTATTTTTGTTTGGTTGGTTGGTTGGTTTTTATGTTTGGTTGGGTTTTGTGTGCTTTTATTTTGTTTCTTTCTTTTAAAGGACTGTGGTTTGCCTTTTAGATACAGAGCTCACCATTGTGCATGATACATTCTTTGAAAAGAATTGTTACAGACACAGACTCATAAATGAGATAACTGAAGTCTGCAAAGATAAGGGATTACAATTCAAAGGGATGTTCAGCTGGAAAACATTTATTCCTCTTTTCTGAACAAATGTTTCAGGGATGACTGTTCATTGCACAAGCACTTCACCACCTGTTTAGTCTTGGGAAGTCACACAAAATGCAGATCACTTCTGTCTACCTATTAGCAAAAGCTGGAGACTCACCTGTCTGGCATCTATCACATACACGCCTCTACCATAATGGCTTTCATTCACTGCTCGGTATCTACGGCTTTGCAGTTCTGTCTACACTTGTCATCAGTGGTCCAGGGCCAGCAAGATGCTACCACAATAAGCTGCAGAGGAACATATCTCCTAGCATAGCCTCAAGCTCAAAGTGGTCCAGATGAAAGACTCATCTCCAAGCTGCAAGCTATCTTGAAGTCTCCTGTGTCACTGACTCTTCCTACATTGACATTAGCAAAGTGCTGGTCCCATATCACAATGCAAAGTGCAGGGACAGTCATGTTGTCTTCAGGACAGAAAGATTTAGTGAAAGAAGTGAAAGAAACTAGGTTCTTGTCCAGACGCTTTCAGGAGTGAAATCAAACTTAATGTAATTAAATGTCTGATAAGACACCTGGTATATTCTCTGATGCTGCTGGTATTTGCACACTTTATACTCCAACTTATTCTATTGGCTTCAGTTGGCTACAAAGTGCATAAACCTTCCAGTGTATGAAGTTAAACATTTTTACTGTGATATTGCTACCTAAATTTGAGGGCTCAGCTGTTAGAAAGAACCAAAGAAGTATGCCAGGAAAAAAAAAAAAAAAGCTTTTCTGCTCATAAAGTGAAATTCTCTTCCTTGAGAAAATGAAAGCCCTATAAATAAACTCTTGCACAGTATGTGGGAGAATTTCTTTGTTTGTAGAGAACAAAAACTAAACATAGCAACATACTGACTTGAAAAATACCACATTCCCCTTTCAAGGTACAGTACCAATGCAATGCAGTTAAAAGAATTCGTCACAAACATGTACAACAAAAACATGTAGGGTGAAATCCACTTATAAACAGAATGGTAACTGCATTTATAAAAATCTATGTCTGTCCATGTGGCTCTGAATGCCAACACAACAAAAGAAGTTTAATCATGTAACTATGCTTTATCCCACAACAAAGCACCTAGCCAGATTTGGCTCCTACCACCTCTTCCCTCTCAGGGCTAACTTCTGTCTTCAAATAGATTTTAACAGAATTGTGGGGAGCAACTGAGCACAAATGCATGAACCCTGATTTCTCAGTGTTTCAGTCAGGTTTCTAAATTACTGCTAGAAAACAGATGAACACTGGGCTATCAGACCAGGTGTGGTGCTGAGTAGTCAAAGGAGGCTACCCTTCTCTTTTGTGAAGCTGTCTGTGCTTTCCATGTCTCCTGAGAGCCTCTGGTAGCTTGTGTATCTGCTATCTTTTTCCTCTTGAAGCTCCTGTTTCCTCTGCCGTTTTCAGCCACAAATATTTCAAGATCACACCTCAAATTGGAGTGAAGCAATACAAATAAGTAAAAATATTTGTATGCACCCCCCCTCAAGCATGCATAAACAAAAGAAGTATATAAAGCGATGCAGTATTAACTGTGTTTTAAGTGAGTGTGTACCAAAGATGATACTTGGCATTCTCAGTATGTCATGCTCTTCAGTACCACCCCCTGGAGAATTTTCATTCTTCCTTTCTGACCATATACATATGTATGCATATCCACACAAACGTGGATGTGTTCATGTGCATTTGTGTACATTGAATTAAATAGCAGGGTATTTACAGTATTCTGGAAAACCAAGGAGCACAAACTGTCCTGTTTGCTTGCAGTCCTGCTTTGATGCAGAGCTAAGACTGTGTGCATCCCTCACACACTGTCTTCAAGACAGGAACTTTCAGAGACTAATCCTGAATCCTCGCAGTAAGATTTGTCAGGTTTTCTAGCGAAGGCAGCTGCCTGGCAGAACTGACTGAGTTACTGCACCACTGCTTTAGATTTCTGTTACTGCCTCCAAGGTCAGTTGTTTGCTTTAAAAGAATGAAAAGAAGGATCCAAACAAGTTCACAGCCACGCGAAAGTTTAAACTATCTCTCATCCCCTCACATCAGTGGGATGGCAGGATTATTACACATATAAGGAGGAATAGTGAGTGGAAAGACAGAAGAGCTGAGTGTGTATGGAGGCATTTTTAAATGAAGAGCACAAGCAGAGAGAATTTTAGCTTATGGTTACCTTCAGCTTGCATTTTTCCCAGTTGCAGCCAGCAGTTGTACCTGGTCTACAACTCAATTCTGCACCAGCAGAAGCCATTTGCAAACCTCCTTCTGATGTAGCTGGAAGCAAGTGGATTGCCCCTGAGAGTGGAAAACCAACATGTTTCATAGGTGAAAAAAAAAAAAAATAAAAATCCAAGAGCAGTTCCCAACCAGTCATTGCATCCTGAGGGATGCCTTTTCCTCTCCTGTCTCAGCAGTTCAGCCGTACAGAATAAATTCTGAGCAAAGTGAGAACACACCACACGCCATTATCAAACCAGGCACCCTCACTCTATGTCTGTCAGCCACAGTACTGAAAGAAGATACAAACCCAGCCTGTACTTCAAACGTCAACCTCTTTTCATTTGGACACCTATTATGATCAAGTTTTACACCATCTAGCACAATGGAAGTCCGTGGCTACGATCCTCCTTCACCTACCTTCTGAAATAACTAAAATGACAGCCTGAATATTGACAAAGAGAGTTGCCAAAAGAAATTTGATTAATTGCTTGGGAACATCCATTTTTACTCATTACTCTCTGAAATTGCCCTGTCAGTCAGAGCAAGACAAATTTTTCACATGGAGGATTTAGAAAAAATCATACTGAGCTAGAAACAAGGGACCTTGTCTGCTCCTTTTACGGTTTATATTATTTGCCAGGCACTTCCTTCAAGGAACAAAACCACTGTCAGAGAAGAGGACAATGACAGGTTGCCAAATCTTTTTACTTCTCTTAATCACTGCAGCAGGAAATAAGAATTGGGACTCTTGAAGATATTTCACCGCTAAAAACACTGCTAAACACAGACTAAAACAAAACTTCAAACAACCAATTAACAAAAACCTTCCACATCTACAACCCCTGATAAAAATAGTTATGCCAAACAGTAATATTCCTAACCAGTCATTCTATCTCAACATGTACGGATACTCCCCATAATATGAGGATTTAAATCACTCTGAAATGAAATCCTTACACCAAAAGAAATTCTATAATACAACAAAAAGAGGAACCTTCACAATTACAATGTTTGTTTTAAGAATGAGAAAGGAAAAAAATAAAAAAGGAAAGGCAGAGACCATTTTATACTTTTATTATCTCCTCTTCCTTGGAGTTTCTTGAGCAACATGACTGAACTAAGCCACTGCCTTTGCTGATTTTTTGATGCCATGCCCATTGTCTGCAGAGCTGCTGAAGACAGTGCAACTCATCCGTAGGAGAGCACTACTGACAGGTTTCTGTACACAATGCCTAGAGCACATGAAATGTCACACACTAGAATATGTAGGCTCTTTGAGCTGTGGAAAGTTGGTGGGGGTGGGCAGATTTGGGTTTGGGGAGGGAGTGTTAGTAGCTGTTCTTTTTCAGTCTCTGGAAGTTCCTGTTCAAATTCCCTGTGTCAGCTACAGGCACCTGCCAGGACAGTGCACTGACAGAGAGCTGAGTCTCACTGCTGTGCACACAGGCATGGTTGGAGATGGCTTTCCAAAATGCACCTCTGTAAAAGGCAACCCACGATGCAGCAGAGACAGAAAATTTACGCATGTTATTCTGTGCTCTTTGCCTTGGAGCACATTGCAGACAAACCTTGACTGTGGTTCCAATAGCAGCGGGCAGCACAGTTCAAGACATTAGTAGCTTGCTTAGGCCAGTTGGTCACTAATGATAGCAGCAGAGTTTTACTCATGTGGTATAATAATGGGAAGTTTCCTAAAATATTCAAAAATAAGAATCAGTCAAGGTGAAACTTGTGCATGCTTTCAATATACTAATATTCAGTGCAGACTGCATAAAGGCACTCAGCAATGCATAATGCTTCTCTTGGCATTTTTTACAGACAGAGATAAACTTACGGAAGTGAAATCTAGGTAATTCCTCACTTGACTTTCTTCGGATAGGTCTAAGTGCTTAAAAATGTCAAATGAGGCTGATTCTTAATGTGGTCATTTTACAGAGAACTATCAAACACCGCCTGACATTTAGGATTCAGTTCTCTGAGAAATGAATCCTAAATGGGCACTTTAAAATATTTAAAGGCTTATTTTTTCTCTTGTCATTGCCTCTTTGTGCAAAGGCATGAGACAAAAAGATACTGAAGAACATATAAGGCTTTGAAACGTTGCAAACTTCACCTTGCTACTATACTCCTGTAACATTCACAAAATGTCAAAAAGATCTTCTTTCCTCCCCGTGTTAAGCTGTTGCCTTTGAAGACAATAAATGTTAGCAAGCATATGTTGTTTGAAAGGGAAAACGGTTTGTTATTTTTTATTTCAGTAGTATAGTATAGCTATTCACTGTGAAAGTCTACATGGCAAACATCTACAAAATATAAAGATATTCCTTTCTTGTTAAAGTTCTAAGTTCATAATAATTTGGGATGCTTTAGCACCTATCCCTTGGCTCCTTGTACAAACCAACATCCTACAAAGCAAATCAGAATGTACATTTTCTTAATTAAAGGTGACATCCCTTATGGTTCATATTCTTGTGATATGGGTTCACCCTTTCCCTGTCCTGGGAAAGGGGCTGTATCTAAAGATGCAGTGCAGCTCCTCTTCTCAAAGGAAACAGCTTAATAGAAGTCTGCAAAAAGAGCAGTGGAGTGGCTTTGTCATCAGAAATATACTGCTGCTCACAGACAGAAATAGTTAATACAGACACCTAGTACCTTGCCTTTGCAGAAATACCTCAGGTTTCCATATTCCATTTTATTGACCAGATACATTCACTGGAATCTAATTTAGTTGGGACTGATCCATATTAAGTCTAAAACCTGGCAAGACACTTCACCTAAGCTAATGTCTTGGGTCAACCAAAACCTATGAGGGATTACAGGCTTCTTTACCCTGAATTTGAGGTCAAGAGAACCGTAGTCACCTTTAAAGCAATGACCATGTATGAGGAAATACAGACTATTTGACATCACAAAGTTTCTGGAAAAAAAAAACCTAAGGAAAGTATTTTGGAGAACTGCTGCACTTTGATACCAAATAGCAAAGCTATTCCAAAGTAGAAGAATAAGCACTCCCATTTCTGGCACAAACTTTTGGGTCTGGATTTGTAAAGGGAACATCTACAACTGGCTGTGGATTGTGGCAGACTCTAATGAATATAAGCTCTGGAGACTGCAGCCTGAAAAGTGGTAAGTTAGCAGAGGTAGTACCAGAAAGGCATGGAAGAAAACACACTGAACTCTGTCATCCTCCTTACTACAGCCTAACTTCTCTGCAGTGGAGCGTGGTTTTAAGATGAAATGTGTTTTGAGATACTTATAACCCTACTGAAAGACATTTTGAGGGAGGGTACCCAGTATTATTTCTTCTTCTCCTCTCAAAAGCTCCCCAGGTTTAATGCTCAAAGGCTCCTTACTGGAGTGTGAGTAGATTTTCTATTAGTCTAAAGTGCATCTAAATTGTACTTTAGAGCTAGAAATCAAAAAAAAAGCAAACCTGAGATCTCCGAGGGCACTATATAAGTTAGAACTGCACAATAAGGAAAGAGACATTAGCTGCCATTTCAATAAGCCATGTGTATCTCTAACACCTTGTTAAGTAAAAAGGAGAGAAGTGACCTTTAAGCTGAGCTAGCTAACACTTAAACGAGAATAAACACTCATATCCATTCTTACTCTGAACTTGATTGCTTAACATGCATCAAGTTAGAATGTCTCAGTCTGTGTGAGCAAGGTCTGAGCTTTTCACTGCAAACATTTCACATGAAAGTGGACGAAACAAAAAAGCTAGCTCATTTCTGTCTTCTCTGGGAATATCAAGTCTCTCGTTTAAGACACCAGCTTGTGCAGGTCACCAGTGACACCAAACATTTATGAAAGCACCAGCACACTCAGCTGTCCCAAGGACTAATGAGAAACAAACCATAATCCTGCATGGTGTGTACTGGACAGCCTGGACTTGTGACATGATTCACTGACATGGTTCAGCAATGACACCTTAAGAAGAATGAAGTATATCCTTCAAATGACTTGGTCAGCTATGGGGACAGACAGCTTGAAACTACTTGGGTCTCTATGAGGAATTTCAGAAGATCTCGAGCAGTCTATAATGCTTCTGTCTGCTGACTGTTCTACCTCCCTGCAATGTACCTGCACAGTGTGAAGATTCTTAACTGAACAGATCTAGTTAGCAAAACTAACATAACTGTGATGTTTTGGATGTAGACAACTTTCCAACAAGGGAAATAGGAACATGTCTTAACTGACCCCCCAAAAGAATTATTTTTGCAGAAAAATACTAGTTTAGACATGAGAAAAGGTCATAAAGAAAAATCCAGTGGAAGATAAGGAACCCTGAAAGGCAAGCTGGCATTCCAAAATACTTTTGATTACACTAAAGACTCATTTTTCTTTGTTCTGGTAATGCCTGGGTGCTCCCAGGACTTTGGGAATCTGGCAAAGTTTCCATACCTTCACTGCCCCAGACCAGTTTTCAGCTCTGGGAGTCCTGAGTCCAAAGCTGGGATCAAGAAAGCCCCCAAACCATGGTCAAAACCAGGCTGCTCAGACTACCTGATGCCCAATTCAGAAATCCTGGGGTAGCCACAGAGCTCTCTCACAAAGAACTCATTCTGGGAGCAGCTTCTCACCTTATACACTGGCAACTGGCTTCTCAAGCAGCCGAAACCAGCTACTAGAAAGGACATCAGAAAATTTCAGGTTTGATTGTGTTTTCAAAAGAAAAATTTCGAAACATGAATTTCTGAAAAGTAATCACTTTGGACCAACTCAGAGAGAAAAAAAAAAAGTCCTGAAACATCAAAGTTACACCTCTTTAACACTACAGAGTAACCTTGAAACTTGGGAGGAACAGACTGGTTCATCAGCTATCTGCCCGGTGGTTTCTAAAAAGAAGCAGATTTCCTGAGAGGGTTATTTCTCTTGGGTTTATGGTTAATCTCTGATTTTTGGATGGAGATGGTCATTTATATACAAGTTTGTGACCATGTTCTTTGTGCACTTTTAAAGCAAGTTATCTGCACTGTACCTAAATTTCATATTTTGATGATATGTCATCTCTAGAAAATAATTCTCAGTTTCACTATTTCAGCAGCAAGTGCCATTAGGACATTCCTTTACAATTGGATCAAATTCTCTTTCCCAAGAAGGTACAGTAAAAATGCAAAATGATCAACACAAAAAGCAGCCAGCAATCTACTCCTAGAAAACCTCAGAGAATGTCAGGTATTCACCAAAAGCACTGTGGATGCCTAAAAGTAATTATATTCTCAGTCTTGTCTGATCATACAGAGCTGGTAAAGGCAATTCTGGGATTGTCTCACAACAGGGACACTGTATAATGGACGTTAATTGAATTTAATGCTAGAGGAGTTTTACATACCAGGGAAAACTCAACCCAGAGATCTTTTTAGAACTAAATTTAAAAAAACATTAAAAAATCTGCATATGCACAAGTCTGAATTTTCAGGCAGAAACAATAGGATTTAAATCCACAATTGTCAGATGGAACAAATGTTTGTACAAGCAACCCATAAAATTTGATTCTATTGCTTCTTCCACAACAGGTAGGTGCACAGGTTAAGGATTTGGTGCAAAACACGCAAGGAAAGGTTGTCTTATCCTGTATGCACACCCCAAGCAATGGTCTGTTCAAGGTAAGCACTAACTTTGCTTTCTGTAATCACTGGGAGAAATAAAGCAGTTAAATGTTTTATTTAGTGATGCAATTTTGTTCTCTTTCTTCCTCCTGATTTTCGTCTCTAACATTTCCTGGCTCACATTTAACATGTCTGCAACTAATCAAAGGTTCATTAAGACATCAAGGAGACAGGCACAGTCAGAAATTTCAGGGGACCATGTTTTTGTCCATAAATTATTTAAAATCTACTCATTATTAAGAAGTAAGCACAAGGCTGTCACAACGAATACATCTTTCAATGTAGAACAATAATTCACTACATTTGGAAACAACTCAGTAGAACACTGCAGGGGGACTAAGACTGGAGTATGACCTAATGGTTTTTAATTGCTGAGGCAACAGAGGTTAACAGGATTCATGGCTTTGCATTACTAACAGATAAAAACAGTGTTGTAAGCACCACAAGTTAAAGAAGTCTAAGAAATAACCTAGAACACCAAAAACGAGGACTGTCACGAATCATTATTTCATATTCCTGTAAAATTCCAAAGCCTAAGAGCTAGGTTTCCAAAAGTGGATAATCAATCTGAACAGTATTCACTGGGGGAGTCTGTGACTCTGGGTTCAAAAACTCCCCATCCTGCATGGCTGTGTGCATAAACTTCTGAGCACAAATTGTTGTGTGGGTGTGCACACGCGTGTGCACACATGTGCACGTACACACAGGACCATTTATGTGTCCACTTTCAGATCAGGGTCATCTGTAGAAGCAGGCAAAGTAGGCAGTTTTCAAGAACAGATGTCTGCTGGAGGTGATGAAAGGAAAAAAGCCAAATAGCTCTGTCTATTGCTGGCTTTGGACAGCTGAATACAGCTGGTAATATTGACAAGAAAGTAGCTAGTGTAATTTTATTTAAATTAAATATTATATTAAAATAATAATAAATAAAAATTTTAAATCATTGAGTAGATGTTCTACTGCTAAGTCCTAAGCCTAGACTATTTTGCCTGAAATCCTTCATGAGAAACCTGCTTCCTTTTTTGTTCCTTCAGAATCACCTATTAATGAGATCAGAGTCCCTTACAATCAGAAAACTTGTCAAATAAAAAGATATTGCCTAGCAATACTTGTGATAACATCCTTATAATGAAATATCACTTCAGAGGTAATCAGACTCAAATGAAGCTCAGCATGGCTCCCGAGGGTAACAACTTCCATATCTGGTGAAGAGACATCTGGGATCCACATGACTGTCTCCTCTTTGCTCCCTCCTTTCAAAGAAGGGTAGTGCTGAAGGCTGAGGCAGGCTGACACTCCACTCTGCAACACTGAAAATAAACCAAGGCTGAGAAGGCAATTCTACTCTAATCTCTGATTTTCCATCACTTCTGTGCTGCAGAAACAACCTCCTGTGAAACAAGGAATTTGGCAAGAAAACATCATGACTGAAGTTCATTTAATTTTCATAGAATAAACATGAGCTGACATACTAAGAGAAACTAAATCCCCCTACTTATTTTTCTTTACTCAAAAGAATAGAATGTGTGTGTATCCCAGCAAGTTCTAGACTTCTCCTTGTCAGATAGTATAATAAACAAGGAAAGAAGAGGGAAAGAAGAAACAATCTTTCACCTCTTTTGCTGTCATAGTCAAAGGGCTCCCCATATACTGACTGAGCCACGAGAATAATGACAATTCCTTTCCAACAGGAATTTTCAAGTCATGGAGCAAAACACAGGCAGGTGAGTGTGAAAGGATCTGAGCCCGACCCATGCCAGAGCACCACAGCTGGGCCCATTCTGAATTCAGCAGGGATCTTGCACTCAGAGGCAGCAAGTCCAAGTGCTCAGGTGGCTTCAGGGAGCCACTGAAGCTTCCAGCTTTGAAGGTCAGGCCTGTTTGCAGAAGTAACATTCTGGGACTGCCTGCCCTCTAAAAATAGTACAGAACGAATGCAATATGTCCTGTGAAGTTCTCTCAAAGGCCAATATTACTGCTTTACTGCGGCTTTCTGTAAAGGTCTACCTATTCTCCACCTTGCACTAATTTAAGCCTAATATAAACTCACTCATGACTGTGTAAGTATCTCTGATGAAACCCCAAGTAAGTAAGTTCGGGATCAGACCAAAATTGTTTTTTTATAACCTACAGGGAGCCTGTTATATGCTTTAAATAAATAAATAAATAAAAAATACACACTTCTCAATTATGATGGGACGTTATCGATTAAGTATACTGGTAAGTCACTTTGGTTTATATGCAACATTCAGGCCAACCTCCCAACAGGAGGCAACAGTAAACCTGTTCAGAACACAACACAACCACCAGCTAGGAGGTTTTTTCCTCCTTGCTCATTTTAAAACACACAAAAACCACTGGAAGAATATACTTTCTAATCCGCAAGGTGTAAACCCATAGTGGCACATATCAAAATGACTAGGAATTTACTTCTTCACTGTATCTCCACAGCCAATAAAACTTTAGAATGTAAACATTTTTGGCTGAGCATTGTGAAAAGTAAGTTGCAGTGAAAAGAAATGACTTGCTCTTAGGACTTTGCAGAGCTGCATTAAAAAATCCTTATCCTTACCACCCTAATCTTTTCCAAGCTCACGGGGCTAAGAGTGCTACAGGGGACCTTGTTGCAGACAGAGGAGAGAAATTTTCCCCATGGGTTCCTCCAGGGCAGCAATTCTAGGGGAAGGAAGGATGGAAGGAAGAAAAGACAGAAGGAAGGATGGAAGGATGGAAGGAGGGAGGGAAGGAGGGAAGGAGGGAAGGAAGGAGAGAGGGAGGGAGGGAGGGAGGGAGGGAGGGAGGGAGGGAGGGAGGGAGGAAGGAAGGAAGGAAGGAAGGAAGGAAGGAAGGAAGGAAGGAAGGAAGGAAGGAAGGAAGGAGCACTTTTAGCCAAAACCAGGCTCCAGGGATTACCCATGAAAGCTCCCCAGGTCCAAAGCAGTGAGGGATCTGAAGACCACAAAGTGAAGGGTGAGCCTGGGGGAGCTGAGGAGAGGCAGAGAACAGAACTGCAGAGGAAGAAGAGCAACATTGGTATTCAGTGGCTGACACAGGGATGTGCACAGGGAGGGATGGGGACAATTTCCAAAGATTCTTCCCTCCCACCCCTCCGCAGTGTTCTTCGTAAATGGAAATATCCCAGGTGATTCCAGCTTCAGACTTGGTCAGTAAAGCCTTAATAATGCAAAACACACAGGAAGTTTGGTTTAATACCAGAAACAAATGATGGCAGTGTACTAATCCAAGTGTGTCACTAAGATCAGTATTTTGATCAGAAAAACCTGTGTTACTGATTTTTTTTTTTTCTACTGCCTCAGGAGACTTTTTCCTGAAAAGTCACTTTATTTATCTGAAAAATTACAGATTCTAGGAAAATGAAAGGTACACTTGCTTCAATTTCCTCCCTCGGTCTCCCTCCACAGTCATGACTGCTCTCTGTATTACTGCCATCAGTTTTTGGTCTGAATCTAGCTCTAGTGAGCAATCAGAGACAAGATTTCTACCACTCCTTTTATCCATGCAGTAAATCCCACTGCTAGCAGTGCCATGGACTGTGTGATTGCAGTGCTGTGAATTGCATGTAAACTGCCCATTAGTACCTGCAGGTCTTGAGGAACAGCAAGAATGTGCCTTCCCATTCTGCTCCATTCCTTAACTAACAGAATTAATATTTCCTTGCATGGAAAGATATCTGTCTCAGGGTATTAGCTTCCCTCCCAGCTATAGTTTGGTTTATGTGTGATGCACATCATAATGAACTAAATCTAAAGCAGTCCTGGCAGGGCACACCTCCTCAACCAGCTGCTCTTTCTGCCCTGCAGGAACTCATCCGGAGCAGGTACAGGAAACATACCACTTATTCTATCAGTAGTTTGACTTCTGCTAACAGCAGAAATGCATTTGCATACCTCAGTCATAAGCTGTCTCTGAAATATCTGAAAGACTATTCTAGGTTTTCTCCCAACCTTCAGCTTCTGAAAGCACTTCTTACCAAAAAATCATAACAGTCCATGTTATTAAGTACTTTTAGCACTTTTCTGATTTATTGACCCTATTTTTTGTCCTGCAACTTCTACTTGAATTACAATTGGTCATATTTATAATGCATTTTCATTGTTTTAGCATGTTTGTGTTTTTTTCCACTTCTAACTGTGGTTGTTCCATTTGCATAGTATTTCAAATTATAATTCATCTCTCCTGGGGCTTTATCTCTGTAAGATTTGGTCTTGAGCTAGAAAACATAATAATGAGCATAAGGGATTTTAATTTTTTCTAATTATTGATAATAAGACTATATATTTTTTCCACAGACATAATCGTATAGCTCTAAAGAATACCACAGGGTAATGATTACATGGAATTATTAAAAGTATCCTTTTAAATATGTCTCAAGATCAGTCAACTGCAAATGATTTTTTTTTTTTACTATTACCTTTATCAGAATAATAATACCCGGAAATATAATCAACTTTAATTAATAGCTCATTATGATGGAAACTTGTTACTTATGGAGAGACACTGTGTGTATAAATAGGCCTGTTTTGGTTTTTTTTTCCATAATTAATGTGTGTGAAAGACAGCTTGGAGAATCTACCTGTGTACGATTAATGAATTTCAATTTGATTTTATGAACCATCTCTATTCATAAACCTCTTACTGTGTTCTATCTGCTACTCCACAAACGTTGGAGAAGGAGGAAGAGTGTTGGAAGATCTGTCTCAGAACAGGCTGATTACAGATTATCAGTACCTGAACCACTCTAAACTGGGGAGAACAAAAGAGTAGCAATGTCCTTGATAAAGCTGGTTTACCTTGACTTCTCTGGAGGGAGCTGAAAGAATCAAATTTCCACAGAAACAGAACAAAGTTTCAGGTGCCTGGCTTGGAAACTAGGAGTTGAGGGAGCAGGGAGGAGGCCAATACTTGAACTAATGATAGAAAGTTGAACAACATGGGGAAAAATGGAGAGGAGACTTTGCCTACAAGAGCAGGTGAGGAAGAAAGAAGCCATCAGCAGACACTCAAACATGCAATTTGGACAAGATGACACATAGAAGGGAATCTCAATTCTGTAAAACTTGTGCCTAATGTCAGTTACTACTCCCCAGAGAAAGGGAGGCTAAGGCAGCATTTTTATTGCTTTGTGCACAACTGCACATTTCTTGCAGTAGCTCAGGTATAAACTACTTGGGTTTGGAACCTTCACAAAGTCTATTTTAATCTCCTCTTCTGCATAATAACAAACTGAGGAGCTGGTGGCATATTCACCAAAGGAATGGTGGGGTACACTGCTGTCTGCACTGGGCTGGGGAGGTAGCAAGGCAACTGTATCATGAACCATGTGCATGTACAGACAGTGAAGAGAGAACACTGTGCCTAAGAAGCATGTCAGGAAGCCTAGGAGAAGATAGTGGTAGGGTTTACACAGGCTTGGGGAGGTGAACATGCTCATCTGGTGTGCTGAGACCCATCAGGACCTGCCCAGCCCCTGTGAAAGTCCAGCTGGAACCATCTCCTCTGCAAAATGACTGTACAGCAAAGCTATTCAGCAGACCCTGGGATACAACACTGGTAAATCTATTTAATAGTAAAGTTAAAAAAAAAAATCACCTCCTTTCAATTTTTGAACTTGTAATTGCCTCAAAATGCCATTAAAATTCTCTGTTGTAAAGGCAGCATTTTAAGAGGCAAAAGTGAAGGAGTAAAAATCAGTTTGGAGATGTAATTATTTTACAAATGTATATCAAGTAATTACCAGGGAGATCCAGGCTCTTAAACCCAGGCATGAATCTGAAGAAACAATGTGGGGGGCCACACCTCAGCAAGAGCTGAACTTCAGCCCTGTAACTGCAGTAGGGCTTGGTCAAGACTCCCAAGACTCATACTGACTCCACAGCACTGAAACACAAGGAATGTCAGAATGGCACATCCCCATGTTCAGTCTACAAACACTATGACTGCCAACAGCAATGGCACAAAGAACCTTCCTTGGCGATTGCACACTCACAGTGCTGCCAGGCAGTAGAAGGACTTATACCATTGCTTTTCCAGCAAGCATCTGAGCAGTGTGGAGCACAGATTACAGCTCAATGCAGGGAAGCAGTAAATGTTTCTCAGTGTCACACATACAGGCAGCAGAAGCACACTCAGGCAACCTATAACCTGAAACACAAGCAATGGAAACAAGGATCAAGCCAACTGGTGTCATTCCTAATAAGCAGGTGCTTCAAATAATCAGGACAAAGTACCCAGAGTTTTGGTCCCAAAGATCCTGAAATGGTTACTTTAATTAACTTATCTCTGCCTACGTCTTCACATTCCCAAAACATGGGATTAAAACATGGGATTATTATCTTGGTGCTGCTTCTTGTGCAGCTTCTTGGAGACTAGAGGGTATTGGAGGACTTGTCCACATGACACACACAGTACAATTCTAAAACTCCATAAACTAGGCAGGTTCTGGGTAGAACACGGGTCCTGTTTCACCACCACCTACTTCTGACCCCAGCGCCAGCTCATTCAGGTCAACCTGCACAATGCTCCACAGCACAGAAACATCTGCAGTGGCCCTACCATACAAATATCTAATTAATCATGCAGAGAGGTAAGCGCAGTGACAGTAAGAAGACTGATTTAATAATTAAAAAAAAGTCAGCTACTTTTTTTATACTGCACCAAAACGTATTTAAAGTCCTCCAAACTTACAGAACAGTGCACTTAAGCAATAATAATTTCAGAGAAAATTAGACATCGGAGTTAATGTCCAATTAAGACAGGTAACTCATAGGGAGGTACAATCTCTGTCTTTCTGTAAACTCAGCAAAGCAGCCCAGTATCAGTTCATAGGGGGCAAATTACAATCAGAAGAGTGTTTGTTCCGTTGTTAGGTCAAGTTCTGCAAGAAAAACATAGCATCACCCAAAGAGTTCTGGTGCCATTCACAGCAGAAAGAACTACATCAGAGTGCAAGAGACTTCGATGCAAACAAAACAGGCCACTTTTCCCCTCCATCCCCAAAGATTGTTTTCATACCAAGAGTCCCAAAGAGTTTATTGGAGGGATCTGTAATCCATTCCCATAATGGTATGTGAGTGAAGCAATTTGGGCTGAAGAAAAAATAATGTAGTTCTTCCACAATGTGAGTTGTGACAGGGTTTGCCCAAGAATAGCAGGGTGAAAAGCTAAAAGAGGAACCTGAACACCTTAATTATCCATCCCAAATCTCATTAGAGCCAAAAATATCTATTCCAGAGCAGAACTAGTTTTCTGGATTGTAATGCACTGAAAGAAAATATAGCCCAGCTTTTTCAGTCACAGCAGATTAATTTTCTTCACACTTTTATTAACTTGGCATTTTATTTCACTGAAATGCTATAGGCTCTCCACATAAAGATGTGTCTCACAAATGCAATTCTCAACTAAACAGCCTTTTAGTGCCACTTGCCCTTGAGTTTATCCCTGTGGGGGCATTGAAGGAGGAAGAGGGGGTGTGGAGGAGGGATTCATACTGAAGAAATTCTCTGAAGTAATTCAGTAACCCCAGATCTTTTGGTGTACAGTTTCAGAGCCTCCTGTAGCTTGGATGTATGTCAAGATTTATTAAATCTGGATACCATGTTAGAACAAACATTTGTTACGGCTTTTCGTAACATGTTCATCTACACCATAACAAGCATACAACTACAGGCCATTGGTGTCGGTGCTGTTATCTGAAGATCCCAGGTTGAAATCCATTAACAGAAACATCTGGCACACAGTGTCAATCTCTCTCCAGCCTGCTCTTCTGTCCATCTGTGAGAATGGCAGAGTGCCTGTTCTCAGGCTGTAACAACAAACTGGCCAAGGAACAACAGACCTTCAGGAACTGGCAGAGGTAAAAAAAAAAATCAAAATAAAATCTGTGGTCCAGCCTTGCCCCCTGACAGCAGTCCCTACACTCACTGCTTTATCCCTCTGTGAACTTACACCAGTTTTGGGGTTTTAAATTAGAGGTTGCTGGTGGAGTCACAGCCCCGGGATACATGCAGACAGGTGGCTTGGCTATGTAAGAGCAGCAGGGATCATTCTTCAGCTATTAATAAAGCATTGTCAGAAAAAGCAGCATCTTAAATGGCACCTGTTGGCAGTTTAGGTACCCCTAAACAATACATGCAAAAGATGACAAATACCCTGTACAGTTTGGGTTGTCTCCGAAGATTTTACTACAGCATTTGTCAGGGAAACTCTAATTCTGCTTGAATGGTGCACTGTAACAGAAAAATCCTGCCAGTGTGAACTGCATGGAAACAAAATCAGTATGTCCAGCAGACATGCAGAGCTACAAAAAAATCCAACGAAGCACTGCTTAGAAACAGAGGATGGGCAGCAGACTTGAGCTCCAGACATATCTATTTAAGTCACCGAAACGTATCACTGAAATGGTGATAGAGGCAACAGAAGCGCCTCTGTGTCTAGCAAAACCAAGATGTGCTTCTCCGTTTGCAATCACCATGTTTTGCTCTCCTGGTCTGCACCAGCATTTATGCAGACACACCAGAGCCACAGGGGATGGAACAGACCAGTGTCTGTCACCTACCTTAAAAGGAGTAAGGATAATAATTTCTCTCATTGTTAACAGGTTTGTTGAAGAATATTTATTCCCCCCTCCTTCTCCTGGTTTCTCTAAACTTCATTTCTCCTTTCCCCAAATTTCCCTAAGAGAAAAAGCCAAGAACGGCTGCTAGGGAGGTGCAATAAGGCATCCACCTTAGAAACTAACCATGCAGAAACAAATCTGGGGAAATTCCATACCATATGATGTCATGCTCAGTATATAAACCAGAAAGAAAGTTGGCCAGGCTGCTATTGGCTCAGGGACAGGCTGGGCATTGATCAACAGGTGGTGAGAAATTACATTGTGTATCACTTGTTTTGTATATTCTATTATCATTACTATTATTTCCCCTAATTTCCTGTTCTATTAAATTGTCTTCATCTCAATCCACAAGTTTTACCTTTTTTTTTTTCCTCACCAGTTCTCTCCCTCATCCCACTTGGGGTGGGTGGAAGTGGGTAGGGGAGGAGAGTGAGCAAACGGTGTTCACCTCCCTGCCAGGTTAAACCACAACACCGGGTAAGATGAGACTAAAAGACAAAAAAAAAAAAAAAAAAAAAAAGATAAATATTAGCTAAGTGCTGTTAAGATCAAGTTCAGATATCTAAGGGTTCATTTAATGATCTGAGCAGTGATGGTTTGAGTCACATGCAGACACCTGGAGATACTTAACTACTTTCATTAAGAGTCTTTACCAGCAACACTTCTTCAATTCCAAGGGAAGAAAACAAAACCCTTTTTTTTTAGGTGGAGGAGAAAGGAGCTGAGTGGGAAACAAAATAAACTCAGGAAAGCCAATGAGTGATATATCAATAATATCCTCTAGGTAAGGCACTCCCACCCCCAGGATCTCTTGCCAGCATGTCTAACTTCAGCCTTTCTCTCACAGCTGTTGGTTCAATAGTCACTCACATTTCAGTACCAGCATGAGCCATATGCCTCATTCTCTGCTGTCACAGCTGCAGTTTGCTGTTCAGGTTCAGCTCTGGGCACCAAGAGATGAATGGCTCTGAAGGCACTACTTAGGTTATCTCAGCTGCAGTGCACATGCTTTTATTTGCTGATAAGTGAAAAAAGGAGCCCCTCACTGCAGGCCACCTCTTGATTCAATCACTGCCTTCCAGAGCTTCAACACAAGCAATCTGTTTCCTGCCAACCCCCTCAAAGTCACAGAGGCTCAGTACTGAATCTCCAAGGAGGGAAAAACAGGTGCATGAAGATATTTAAACAGTACTTTTTAACAGTGATGCAGACCTAGGGCAAAAAAAAAGAGAAGAGGTGCTATATTTTTCTACGCTTACTACTTTTTTTTTTACTACTTTTCTACACTTGCCATGTAAATGAGGTTGATGAAACTTTGCTTTTGTCTCTCTCTTCTTCTAACCTTCTATTTCTTGCTCTTGGCTCTATCCCCAGTGACTTCAGAATCTAAAAGAGTGATTTCAGCAGAATAGAGGTCTCTGAGAGGTTCCTACAGATTTTGTAAAAAAAAAAGAAAAAAAAAAAAAACGAACCACAAAAACAAGAAGACACCTGAATAGAGGATAAATCATATAAGCCCTACAAGCAAGGAAAACAATGCAATCAAAACTGGTACTGTTTAAGACACCGTAAAATCCTAAAATCCACAGAGGAAGAAGCTCTTATCCATGCTGACTAAATTTTATAGTAACAGAACAGGAAACTGTAGGAAACCAAAAACCTCTCACTTCTGGTGCTAGAGGCATGTTATATTCTACTTTCCAATGGCTTACTCTGAGCACACACAGGGCAGCACAACTTCCCCAATAAGGAGGAATACATACCTACAGCCTTGACAGTGTAACTGCATCTGAAACAAGTGCAGTAGTCTGACATATGCAGTTTCCTCTCCCTTGCATGCATTCACAGGTGCTGAAGATTATTCCCTTCCCTCCATTGCCAGTGTCTCACTAGAGCTACAAAGTAGCTCTGGGTCCTTGCCTTCCCTCTTCACCAACAAACACAAGCAGCAAGCCCCGTGTTGATGAGCTTCAGACCACAAACCAGGTTCTGGAGCAAAATACAGGAAGGAAAGAAGAAAAACAAACCAAATAAACAAACATAACCCCCACACTAACAGTTAAATTGACATTCTGCTTTTCAATTAGCTACTTCACAGAACAAATAAGGCACAAAGGCACCAAAGTCAAAAGGAATGTGCAAACTCAGGAAGCACAAAACAGCTACAGAGGGGTTCTCACTAAGGGGAAAGCCAGACACAGGCAGGGAAACTGATGGTTCAGTTCAGGACATGAGTGACCAATATTCAAACACAATAATGGTGCAGCAGGTGTCCAGGGATCTCCACTGACCTGGTGAGATAAAATGCAAGACGCTTTCCCTTCTCCTGTGTAGTATGAAGATGCTCAGGCAGACAGAATTAGTCACAGTGAGAGCATGGACAGAACAGGCCAGTGGTACTCATCATGAATTTTCAGAGCCAGACTGTGGACAAGCGTCTCAGCAGAACAGCAGAGGACAACCCATTAAGAAGAAATATGACTCTTTCAGGATGAGAGGTCATCACAGGATTTCTATTTTGGGCACCATAGTCAGCTATGCAATAGATCATGATTACCACCTAACTTGTAACAGTATCTTGGGTGAGGAAGCGTGATTTGGCTAAACCTCAGGAAAGGGACATTGTGAGATGCAGTGCTGAATGGAGGTCTGAATTAAATCTGTGCTTCATCAAGGGCCTAGTGCCATAAAATATGTCTAGCTGTTATGATCTGGGTTTGTTTTTTTTTTCTTCCCTGGAACAGAGTCTTTTGATATACTACTGCAGCACAGCATAGTTCAGAAGAAATACATCAGAATTTTTGTGATGAAAGCTTACTAAAAACAGGCAAAAGAAAAAATCGTGAAGACAGACAGCATTCACAGACCCTGTCTGAAAAAAAAAAAAAAAGAAAAAAAATCTATTTTTCTCAACATGTGCTTTGGCAATCTTACAGTGTAGCATGCCAGACTGATACCTCCTAGTAATCTTTTAAAATATTTTTGTGCTTACAATATTTTAAAGGCATTGGTATTTTGGCGTTGTTGGGAAGGCTGGAGGGACCAAGAAGAATAAAGAAATATGTGTCTCAGCAGAAGGCTGAAGTGCCATGGTGCGATGAGGAGCTCAGAGCTGGCACCAGGCATCAACAGGCTGCCAGAACCCATGCATCTCAACAGCTGAACCATTTCCAGCTCTTTTAATTGACACAAACAGGAGCTGTGTGGCCTGGCAGTGAGTGTTGGGGTGTTGTCTCCACTGTTTTCCTGTGGGTTCCACTGTGGTTTTCCACCCCACATCCTACTGCAGTTTTCACTCCTTCCCAAAAATCCCCGTAACTCAAATCACCATTTTACAACCAGATGTAACTCAGTCTGGGCAGGGTCACCACAAGCAGCAGTTTCCTCAAGCAAAAATGTTTAGCTGTGCTCGTTGTAAACCAAAAAGAAACCTTTCTGGTCTTCTGTGCCAGAGTAGCACCACCTAGCCAGAATAGTAGAGCTTAACTTCACACCCCCAGAGCCTTCCTTCAAAGACTGATACTGAAATCCTGGTAAGATGTACCAATGTCTATCTCCTATCTCTCCTGCACAGGGAAAGGGAATCTCTTTGACGTTCTGGCTATTGAAAAGATCCTGACGCCTCCTTTCCAGCCAGTTGACAGACGTATAAAGAGAGACTGTCAACTCATTTCCCAGAGAGCAATTAAAACAGATCTAACACCTTTCAGCTCACATTGAGCATGAGCAACAATATGCCACACACACACGCTGTCTGAACCCCTAAATCCTTTTTTTAAAAAATGTATACTAGTTCCACTAATATGAACCTGCAAGATGTAGACAAAACATGGACTGCTCAGGTATTTTCTATGAGGTCAAATAAATGAGCTGCTCTATTTAGTAAATATCTCATCACAATATTTTCTTTGTATCAGTCTGTTAAATTTCATGGCTCTGCATTTAGGAAGGATAGCTACCTACAGAAAGCAACTACTGCTGCACTCTAACTGCAGAAGTGAGAACACTGATAAAAGAACATTTTTTAGCTGTCTCACAAGGGAAAATAACACATTTGTGTTTCTCTTGGTCAAAGCATAATCTCACCATTTGACTGCAACTTGTTTGATAGCAATCTGCTAATATTTGTATAAGGGTCATTGAAGAATCAGAGAAAAAGCACTACAAAGAAAATAGAGCAACATAGAGCAAACTTCAAGACATTTGCTGAATACCCAAGTAGAGGAAGAAGCGAAAATGATTAATGGTGTAGTATGGGCCCAGTGAAAATGAGATAGCTGCATTTTAGAAAGCAAGGTCAATAACACACAAAAGTCAAATGACCACGCAAAAACTGGTTGCTGAAGGACAAGGTAGCAGGAAACAAAGCAAAGTTACTGTTTCCTGTAACACCTGGTACTAAAAATCCAGGGCAGTGGGCCAACACGTTGATGAGAAAGAGCAAAGCATGGTAATTATTCCTCCCTTTACACGAAAAAGCAACAAGGTTAATTTTATCCTGGAACAAAAACTATACGCCGCTGGAGGAGCATTACAGGATCAGCTGATTATCCAATCCAAGTCGTCTAATAAGCATTTTGTTTCCTGAGCACTTGGCAATGGAAAAAAATATCATATGGTGTTTTGCAAATTACTGTGATTTTTTTTTTTTCTCAAATGGGCATTACAAAAGGAACAAAGGGTTTAAAATTATAGCCCTAAGTAAAGTTTTATTCCTTTTAAAAATTCTAAAATCTATATGAATGGCCATGAACTCAAGGAAATTCTGAAGTTGGGCTCATACACTAAGTAAAATTTGAATCTGAAATACAGATTGTGGGTCCTGCCTCAATTGTGTCATTTCACATTCCTTTACAAAGCACTCCTCCTGAGTTTTCCATGAAGTAAGCTGAAACAGCCACTCTTCTCTTGCATAGCTAGGCAACAAAATCTAATGCACTTAAATAAATAAAGCACCATCCTCTAACTCTCATTGAGAAAAAAAACCTTCTAGATTGAAAACAAGTGGAAGTGATGTAGCTATGCTCTCCTAGCAGCCAGATCCAATACACTTCACAATGGATTTCAGATTCTTTTTGGTGGTGGAGATAGCTAATGAAGAATTAGATAAACATTAAGAAAATGAGACTTTGTATCAGTGCAGACTGGATAAACTGCCCTTTGCACATTAGTTTTATGTATCTTCCAGTATATGTCTCCATTTAATGTGTTCTCTGATGATGCCATTGATTTTTCAAACTGCTGCTGAGCTCCTGTTGGATGTTACAGGCACCAAAGGTAAGCTTCCTATAGAATAAGCAGGAGTTTCAAAGAGGCGACATCTAACCTGTAATACAAAGGGACTTAGATTAGATTAATCGAAGCTATGTCCTCTTAACACTATTCAAATCATACCCTTCTTGTTACAGATGTACGTACAGCAACCTGCCACATGGTCTGTTTTTAACAACTGGCTCTCTTTCTCCCACTATTTTTATATTGCATTAAAAAATAGATACTAAAATACCTTTAAAATGTAGATTAGATTATTGATCATCAACAACAATAGTTCTGGAACTGTCATAGTGACTTTGATATTTTAAGTTTTTAAAATGCTCTTATAATATAGGCATTACGGAAAGAATTGCTTCTGAACTGAATCTCATTTGTGTATCTTTTTCATTTCTCATAATTTTGTTTTAGCCAGACTGCTGAGCAGACCCCTCTGCCACTGCAACCAGTGCAGTGCACAGCATCATTTCTGCTCAGTGACTGGAACAGCCATGATTACATTGCCTGCTTTGTGTTGTCCCATAAGCTCATTAGATCCCTTAATGGTGAAGAATTTGGCTCTCCTTATGATCTCTTCCTCCTTGACCTTCATTCAGACATGTTTGTGTACTCCAATACCACAATCTACAAGATCCACCACTAAAAGAAAAGGTCTTCAAAACTTTTGTTGAGACTATACTGACAGTGTGGGTATTTGTTGTTTAGATATCTGCCCCACACTATCCAAAATAATTTTCCCTCTATTGCATACTCATTTTACATGAATTCATAGAGGTTGAAGTCATATATTCTTCATTTCTGCACTAGATCTATTTTCATACCAATAAAATATGCAAAAAACAGACACTGAAGAATTTAAATGAAAAGTCAACTAGGCTCAGACACTCTTGACTTTGAAGCATGAACTGAAGAGCTCTTAATAAAAATAATCTTCTCTTTTGCAGCTGCTAATGATTCAGATCCTGAGTTTTCTCAGCCTCTTACACAAAACACACAATAGAGGGAAGCTAAAAGACAAGGTCCAGAGCAGTTACTATCGCAAGCAGCTCATTTTATTTATTCTCCTATTCCTTGTAATCCAAATGCAAAGAAGTACCCATTTTGAAGTAAATGGACTTCATTTCACATTAAATTGATAATTACTGCTATTTTTAAAATTACTCTTTTTAGCCTGGGCTAAGGATCTGACAACACACCACTTTCCCCGAGAAGAGAGGGATGTGTATCTCATCAGGTAAGAGCTAGTGGGGATCACAAGAGGCAACTGAGAGATCAAGCTCCTGCTGTGTGAGGACCTGCACCCCCCTTTCAGCTGCTGCATCCAGAACCTGCTGCAGAGGAGACCTGCTAAAACACGCTCCTCAACCCCAGGTTTTCTGGCAACTAGCTTGTTGATCCAGTGACATCATTTAACACTAGCAGACTGAGTCTCCCACACATGGAGCGCATACACTAATTTCTGTTCTGTTTTTATAGCCCCGCAATCAGAAAAGATCTTTCCTGTTTATATTTTATATACTTTAATAGTAAATAGATGTTTCTTCACTACTGGCAGAGTTTCTTGCAGGCGGAGACTGTTAAGAGGTTACAGAATAGTGCGATTCCCCCTTGTCAAGTGGGATTGTTTTTCACTTGAGCCTAATTTAATCTTAATCCTACCTAAACCTTGTGTTGCTTCATAATTTTTATGGCTGTATCTTATCTAGATTAGGTATTCTGAATTATGAATGTATGACTATGGAGAAGTTAACCATATTTATGTTGCTGACAGAAATTATATCTCATTTTTTTTTGCTTCTTTATCTTTTTAAACACTGAGATTTGAATAAGAGTTTTTCAAAGGAAATAATACACACACACACAAAAAAAAAACTCTAAAAAAAACAAAACCAAGAAACCACAGAAGGCTTTCCTACATAAGGAGTTATATGAAAACTACCACTGCACTTTAAATTTAGCCTGTACCTTAACTCTCCCAGTCTTTCAGCGGGCTTAGACACATGACCAATGGTTTTGCTTTTAAATTTTTTTCCATTACCGGTTTTGGAAATTACTTTCCTGATAGCTGAGAGGAATAGTTCAATGGTTAATTCTTGCTTGTGAATACGGAGAGCAGGAGTCAGCAGCTGCCTCCTCCCTCCCTGCCCTCGTGTCTGATCTTCAGCCTGTTATTTGGGCCTTACCTGTGAAGGTGGGTTTTTTGAAACAGTGCTGTTAGGGCTGTGAGCTGCCAGGAAGAATTTCCAGTTACCTCAATGAACGTGCAAATGTGGATATAGTTATACTAGATCTTATGTTGGTAGCAGTTCCTGAATTAAAACCAGCTTCAAGTCTGTTGTCAGAAAACTGTTTTAACACAGTTCTATTCACCAAATAAATCTCATATAGAAGAGTCGTTTTCTTCAGTTTCCATATACAAAATAGTGCTTTCTTTGCTCATAGCATGAGCCACAGTATTCCATTACAAAGCTTCTCACAGCAATCCTGGCTTCAGGTATTGCCAGAATCCCTCCCTCATGTGCCCCTTGTTGCTCTCTCCCACAACCAAGTTAGCTGCAGTTGTATGACATTTGTGTGGTTCTGTGATGAGCTAATCTGGTTTTAAAACTTGTCTTTACTTTTAACAGATTATTTTTAAGAGTCACCAGTTTTCAGAGCAGGTTCACGGCACGGCCACACTGAAGCTGAAAGGACACTTTAAAACAGAAGGCTAGGACCATCTGTCATGAGGGATAGCAACATTTATGTCAGTCTGTCACCCAAAACAATGTATTGTGGGACTACAACCCCAAGCACTCAAGAAATTAGTTCCATACCAAGTAGCCTGTTGAGATACATCATGTTGAAAAAATTGAACTGCTGTACCAATATGCCTTAATTCCAGTTGCAATGTAAAGCAGGCTGTTGGCTTTTAAAAGGAGATACTGGGGAAAAAGCATCCTGGATTTC
The DNA here is from genome assembly GCF_037038585.1 of Patagioenas fasciata. Classification (NCBI taxonomy): domain Eukaryota; kingdom Metazoa; phylum Chordata; class Aves; order Columbiformes; family Columbidae; genus Patagioenas; species Patagioenas fasciata. The sequence continues at coordinate 70,547,463 of NC_092521.1, read as the reverse complement.
TTTTCCCATCCTGCTTTTCTGCCCAGCATGCCCTGGCAGCCAAGAAGCCCCAAGCCTGACAGTATTCAAGAAGCAGTTGGTCAATGCCCTCAAGACATATGGTGTGAATTTTGAGGTTGTCTTATGCAGTGACAGCAGTTGGATGCAAAGATCCTTGTGGGTCCCTTCCAACTCAGGACATTCTATGATTCAGTGTTACCCACCACACCATTTCAAAGGTACTTCCTGGCAGATGCTGCTGACACATTCTGCAAATGTCCCATCCTCACATACAAACTGCATTTCATTTACAAGATTTCCTCCCATCTCCCTCTCCCCATAAAGGATGTCCACTGTCTTGTGAGAGTCCTCTGCTCCATGGGTACAACACACAAGCATTAGTTCAAAGAACTCGTTCAGCGCTGAAAAAGGGCTTTTCTAATATGCCCACGTGCCATTGTAACAGCTTAAACCTTGGCTTCTTGAGGAAGCTCTATTCTGGTTACTCCTAAATATTAGAGTTGCATGTGCCTTCATTTATTAGTTGCTCTTTAATGTTTTTGGTTTTTTTTTTTTTTTTTTTATGAAACTAAGCATCACTTTCAGATATGGTTTGATGTGGATCTTAACCAGGTAGTTCCCAATAGACGTTCTGGAATAACAGCTGAAACCCAAAGACCAGAATTGTTACTGAGATACTGCTAGCCCCTAGAGTCAAAATCAAGGCAGTCTTGACATACTCATGAAGTGAGGAACACTTAGACCTTTCATTGGTATTAACAGTAAGTACAAGCTTCTTCATTTCTGTGAAAGTCTCCCATGTAGGAAAGCATCTTGTAGCTTTCCATTTTTGTAGCTTCCATTTTAATCATTCCATGCTCCCACCACTAAAATAATCTGCAGTTTAGACAGGCGTTAACACATAGTCGGGCTGTTCCGCATGAAACAATTTACCCACATACAGACATTTTTTTTTCTAAATGGACAAATGCATCTCTACATGAGGTGAAGGCAATGCTTCCTTTAAATATAAGAGCAAAATATTCTTATTATATACTTTGAACTATGCAAGAGAACTAAATAAAGAGAATCTGCTCTGGCACCTATTCCAGCTGTGCCCTTTCTGCCATCCAGAGAAAAACTACAGTGTGTTAACCTCTTCCTCTGTCTCTGCCTCAAGCTTACAGAAAGCTGAAACACATATACATTTTTCATTTCACAAGCCTGGCAGAATGAAAAGACATTTTGCAAGTTCTTGAAAATTTTTCTCAGAGAAAATACTATTTGCTGAACACAAACACAGCTTTTGGAGGAAAAACTCTAATTTATGGCTATACTTTGCCAAAAGAATAATTAAACTAAAATTTTAGATGTGAAAAAAATTACAAGGCAAGACACCATTGCCAAAAGAAATATCAAATGAGTACAACAAAAATACTTTGATTCCTCTAGCGCTTTCACAGCTGCACCCAAGACTTTGTTCAGTCAACACTGGGCTTCATTAGCTGCATCAAATCACTGCAAAATCAGTGAAGAATGAAAACAATTAATTCAGTGTGAATGTCTTCAGAAGAGAAGGCAAACCAAAACTGCAACACAAACCCCTGCAGATGCATCCTTTCCAAGAACCAATGGATGTCAGAATCAAACAAACAAAAAACATTAGAAGTCATCACTTCAGACAAACATTAGAGGAACCATTTGCATATTTCAACAGGTCACTTACACTCTGCTTAAATATGGTCACAAATAAGGACAACCGAGGTTTAATAACTCAGGAAATAGCCATCTTTTATACAAAGTTCAAGACATGCTATCAACAGTTTTATGATATATCTGTGAAAAAATGTTGCACACTTCCTCCTATATTATCCTCTTGCAGCTGTCTCTGCACTAACTCAGCATCGTTAGCAAAGGCTCCAAGACTTTCTTACTACCTCAAAAAATCCCCTCACCTCTTAGTCTTGCTACCTCACAATCTTAGCTTTTCTGCAAATTATTTGCTGAAAACAACTGCTCCCATCCTTAGCCTTCCTGTTTTGCCACTTACCTGCACTCATTTTTGCCTCACCAAAGGAGAGTTTTAAGTCAGGTCTCTGTTAGCTAGATCCTATGATGAATAGAAATCACAGATACAGAGATTAGAAATAAAACCTTTATCCAAGCTTCCCTTAAAAGGTCAGCTTTCAAACGAATTACAAATGTCACAGATTTTTGTACTGCTCATTTTAAACCCAGTCATATTTTCAAAACCACTTATAAAAAAAGTATTCCTGAGCAGGTTCTCTCTCTGATGGATGATAGGGATTCTGCTTGCCTTGCAAGGAATGTCTGATGAGTGAAGGCCTGTCTGTGAAAAAACATTATGATGATCCATGGATACAAGAAATACATGCCCAGAAAATCTGATTTCCAGCTGCCAGAAATGCTCTGCAGCCTCAGAAACTGATCTCCATGTCACTGTGTCCAGGAACATATACCACATCAGATGTAGGAGAAATGAGTTTGCCCTGCAGAAAGAAGCTGCACATAAACGACAACCTATAAGACACTTCACGAGGAGTTTTACTGTCCTAGAAAATCTGGAAGACACATGTCATTCACAGCTCAGGAGTATGTTTCCAACATTAAGTCACTGTGCATTAACTGCACTTAAGAGATCTTCCTTCCCTGTGCTGACCCCATGGTAAGACTCTGCTTGTGCTAGGCTTGACTACTGCAAGAGGTAAAAGTCTACTGCATGGCCTAAACAAGAAGAGATTGCGGAGGCACTCATCTCCTTTCCTTTTTGGGATACCTCCTCCTCACTGTGGAAACACTGACAACAGGTAAGAGTACAGCTATACTAGACAAAGCCAATTTCAGAAATATGGATCTGAATCAAATTCCATTTGGTAATAAATCCTTAATACAGGTTTGAATAAACTGCACTCATGAAAGATCATCATTTATAATTGAAAGCAGAATCCGATTTGCCTTCTAACAGGAGACAAAAGAACGACACATTTCCATGAAGTGATAGGAAAGCACCTCACAGAATAAAACACACGCTCACACAGAAAACCTCACATCAAATAAACTGTTCCTCACTGAACATCTATATTTAAATTCGTAGTCTTGAGACTGGTAATATAGTGGTAAAATAATAATCCAGCAAAAAAAGAATCTGTGGCAATTTAGGCATAGCTCTTTGTAACTGTCAGGAACCTTGAGAACTACCTAGAAAATTCCTGATAAAAAGCACTAGAGAAAGGGAAGTCATACCAGTATATACATATTCCATGTAATATGGTATTGCTAATTAGGTATACAGTTACAGATAAGCTAGAGGCAAAAGTCTGCCTGCATCAAAAAAAAAAAACAAAAAACAAACTGGTAGAATTTGGAATCACACATGTTCATACCAGAGAGGTACAGTAATAGGAGCTTACGAGGAGAATATTATAATTAATTCAAATCTTTTACACAAATTTTAGTGTATGTGAGAGGCTTACTGGATTCAGAAATGTTTCCTCAGGTGTGCACACAATTCCACAGGCCCAAGGCACACAGAGGGACTTAAGCAAAAGGACAAAACTTGAGCTACATCTTAAGTGTCCTCCAGGCTCCTTAGAATTTTCCTGGTTTCTTTGCATGATGTGTCACCATGATTTTGTTACATCTTTCTCTAATTTTATGTTGGTGATGTATAACCCAGCATTACATATTATTTCACAGGCACATCCAGACTCCCTTGTATTAACAAATGACTAGAGGTCTCCTGGTAAGAATTTTTCTTTCTGGCTACAAAATTACTTCACTTGTGTGTGTATGTGTGTGTTAATTGTTTGACAAGTACATTTTTAATGTAACACCTCAATTCTTTCTGCTCAAAAATTGACTCAACTATAGTGATATTTATGATTTAACCTTTTGCAATAACTACATTTATATCTTTTGTCTGTTCATTGAATTTTAATTATTTCACTGATGCCCTTGCTATTGTATATGCTGCAACACAGACAACTGTCAGTATGGTCCAAAAACTTGCCCTTCACCTTCTCAGCACATCCTCTAGGCCCACATTCCTGTGTGCATAGTTTCAGGTCATGTTAGTGAAATATATATTTGCATATTTCATTGATTTTCCCTACCTAAGAAACATGCCATAGTCACTCATCGATTTTCCATTTGCTTATAATTAGGAGAAAGCTTATATTGTTATCGTCTCTGTGAATATCCAGACAGCTTCAATGATCCAGTTAAAGTTTTTCTATACCCATTTATCTCCAGACTAGAACATTAAGTAACAGTTAAGATAGAACCAAACATCACAAGCTTCAGGGAAAACATAATTTTGGTTTTTATTTTAAAATAAAACATAACAGACTACCAAAAATGAAAGTTTATGTTAACGAAAGCTTGTAGAGATATACAAATACTAGAAAGTACAGAAACGCTGAATTAGGATTCTACACAACTGCTTATTTTTGCCGCTTACCTTTACCTATCTTCCACCATAGATTGCAAAGAAGCACCATCAGTAAGTATGATATATTCTTGATGAAAAAACATGTCATGATCCATTTCAACCATGCTCCACTACATGTACTGCCTACGTCATCTGCTGGTATACACCACATGTATATGCAACTAGACCTGACCTGTTCTCCATTCCCCAGTAGCAACACAAAGATCTCTATCCCATCTTAGTATGCACAACAGCACAGCTGCAAGATAACCTAACCAAACATTGTAAATTATACACAAAGATATTAGGAACTAAAACACTGCCTACATTCATCTATCTGCCAGCCACTGATTATAAAGCAGAACAGATGAGTTCATTTTCTATGTGTTTCAACTGACAAACACTGTCTCAAGCTTCTTCTGCTCTGGAAAACTGGAAACCTAGATGTGTGGATGAGATTGGACTTATAAGCAATATTTCTCTGCTTACAGGCAGAGAATGAACCTAGGGGATGAATGTAAACAGAGCAGAACTTCAACAGAAAGCTGAGAATGAAGGAGACAACAGGAAATGGGAAAAACCAAACCAACATTTCAACTACAGCAGGCAATCTGAAATCTCTAGGTTCTTTGTCACCAGATACAAATTCAGTCCACTTCTCAGAGGGGTAAATGTAAGCAGCAAGAGACCCCTGTTTCCCAGTTACAGATCAGGTTTGTCCAGACTGGGAGAAGGCCAAAGTTTTAGAAAGGTTTGTGCCTTTGCCCCTGAGGAATACACTGTTTACGGGGAACCTAGTATCTCCTGGAGACATTATCTCATCTCTGAGGCAGAATGGTGAGGTTCTTCATCTCCATTCCTATTGCTTCCAGGGAATAAACATTTCAAATTTCAAGACCCACTTCTCTATTAGCTTGATTCTACTTATCACTCAGATGCTGTCCAAGTTATTCAACCTCCTCACAGCCTCTCAAGTGTTGCAGCTCCCCAGAGCAGTCAACTGCATGCAGGACATCAACAGTCTTTTCTGAAACATCCTGCACAGGGCAGAAACCTCTGCCATGTGTTTCCCTCTGCCTAGGTCAGGGCTCATTAACTCAGTCAGAGAAAGTTGTATTCAACAGGTAAACTGAACACATTTCTCTCAACAACTCATTAGCAAACAGGGATAGAAGTTTAGCGCTCTTCTGGGCAAATTCAAGGAAGGAGCTCACACATGACAGCAAAGATGCTAAACATGCATTATGAGCATGAGAAGTTAATGGGTAAATGAGGGTGAGGATGACAGAGAGGACTAGCATAGTAGAAAAACCATTTTCTTCCCATTGTTAGACATTTGACCATGACGACAACCGTCTTACTGTTTACAATGAACAGCCTCCCTTGTGACTAAAACATCTTCATGAACCATTTTAGGATTCTAATGTCTACCTAGTCACAGATACAATTAAGTCTAACTATCATACTGAACAACAGCAAATCTTCAAATATTCAGGTCTCTTGGTATTAATGAGGTTTGTATCCAAAATACATAACAACTTCCCATATTTTTGCATATACCCATAAGACTAAAATAAAAGACATATAGATAATATCATATGACTTTGTTTACTCCCTGTTTCTACATTCACTAAGATTTGTGACATTTGAACTCTAGCCACAATTCACTTTTTTTTACAGTCAACATCATATCTTTCACACTGCCATTTGTTTCCCAAAACTACTTCCATTGTCATGGACTTGCGATTTATAGCTGAAGCTGACAGAACCATTTCTGAGCACTATATATCAAGGGGAGAAAAAGGAAAAACAGTTCATAAAGAAAAGTTGACTACTACCTTAATTATTGAGAGACTGCTGCTTCACAAAAGTAGTGAGAAGATTTAAGAAAGCATCCAAGTCATAAAATTCATAATTTCAGAACCACCATGAAAATTAAACTCACCGAAAGTTGCATTTGATAGCAGGAATCACATGTTTTCACAACTTATGATATTTTTTACACTTCAATTCCTAGTCCAGGCTGATTGTTCCAGCATTTTCCTTTGTTCTTCACCTTGAAATGGTATCAGGCCACCCAACAGTTGTTTGTGTTTCATTAGCTTTTGAGATTTCGAGAGCCATTGTTTATACCTCATCTGCCCTTTTCTGTGGATGAAGAAGGAAACGTTCTTTGTGAGTTTTTTTTTTATTTTGCTATATTACCTAATACATTATCCAACCAGATTACAAATCAGAATGTAGGCTTCAAAGTCATGACAAAATGATATGCATACTGTATTCTCCACTGTCATTGGGAACAAATTTCACATGCTTATCACTTCCTTCATTTATTCATGGAAGATAACAGTTTGTGCTATCAGTCAACCCAGTTGTGTAATAAGAAGAATATTAAAAGATTTTTGTTTCACAATTCATATGAGGAATTGTCATAACCTCTGGCATATTGCATATCTAGCTAAACAAAAGTTTGAAAACACACACACACAGAGCCATATTTGGTTATACAGAAAACATTTGCATTTTTAGGGTATCTCATTGGTATCACAAACTATTTATCTAATGATTTTTGTAATTTACTATAATAATGAGCCCCCTCATGATATAAGACTGAAGCAGAGAATTTAAAATAAGTTTAAAAAAAATTTCCAATTTCCTAGGTGTATCTGCATTTGTAAACCCGTCACAACACAGCAATAGTCTCAGTCCTGTGCGTACACAGACACAATCAAGCATGAATGTGCAATTACTAAGCCCCATCATCAACAAACCTGCCATGGTTCCGCTGTGCAAAGTGGGGATGAATAGAGGGTTTGAAAGTACTGTAAATATTCTTGCTAGGATTATGTCTGGCTCTACAGGAGCTTGTGGTGTATAGTAGGACTAATAAAGCCAGATGATGATGAAAGGCAGCACCCAAGTAATCGCGGTTCTCCTTTTCACCACAGGGAACATGAAAAAAATACAACCCAACCGGTGGCATCAGCTCTCCAGGCTCGTCACCTGTCACAGAGCAGCTGACAGTAACCCTCAATTTATACAGTAGTTTCAATCCTTTTGGTGAAACACTGGCAAGCATTGGGTAAACTCCGTTTCTGCATGTGAGGCTCCTTACTTTTCCTTGTGGAATTAGCCACCTGCAGGGAGTCAGCCATATGCACACATTCTGTGGGTGGACCTTAACATGCCATCTTTGAAAAGAAGAGTATCCATGATGTACCTCTGCTATTAAGAGCAAACATTACAAAACAGTGATCTTTTTGTATGGTCATATCCTTTGCAAAGTTAAAATTTTTATTAGATACTGCAAATATACCTCTACTTGCCAAAAAGAGCCATTCTCCTTTGTACATTATATTGTATTATAAGGTAGACTATATTCCCTCACACATTTGCGTAAGTGTTAAAATGAGAACACTTTTATAACAGATAAATGCAAGCAGGTGTAGAAAACATTGTACTAGGAACCTCAGTTTGGCCTGAATTCATCCTCACTGTTAACCCTGCACTTGTGATTTGTGAAAGTTTCCCAGCCAAACACTATCAGTTTCATCTTGTTTTTGTAAACAAAGTTGAAGTCAGGTGAAGTACAATTAAAAAAAAAAAAAAAGTCTTAAAGTTCACTTACATCTCAAACAGGACCAGAAGCCACTTAAAAATTAGAGAATAATTACAAAAAATTATTTATAAAGACAAAAGGAGATAATATGTACTCTTAAGAAAAAGGCAAGAATTTCAGAGGCTGCACTATTCCAAAGTGATCTGTACTTTTACAATAAACTGACAAAACTTAAAGATGCAGTGAGATTATTCAGAGGCTAACATCTAAGTTCAGCCACTGGGAAGGGCTGGTCATGGTCTGCTGGTGAGTGCATTGGAGACAGACTCTACTTTAGAATGGCAAGAAAATGAACAGGTAGATCAAGAGAACTGTTGGATCTATGCCAAGGATCCTTAAGGAGAGTTCAGGACAGACAGCTCCCTGGAAGGAAAAAACAAATAAACAAACAAAAATCAACAACAACAAAAAACACGAACAAAAACAAACCAACCACACAGAAACCAAACTAATGTATTCTGCCTTTTCACCTTCCAGAAAGCATCGCAACAAACAAGCATGATCTGTCTATAACATGCACCTATTCTATGCCTAAACACAATGTCCCAGGACTACACTGATTTGCAAGCATCATTCTCCTTCTCAGCAAAAAAATGAGCTACAAATGGAAGACCCTTGTCTTCAATGGACCTCACTGTAATCATTCCATCCTGTGCTTTGCAGATGTCCCCATCATAAGTGAACACGTTTATTTAAAAGTCTCATCTTTTGGAATTTACAACATGAAAAGTTTCCATTAACTTTCTCTGTTAGTGATTAAATTTTGATGTTGTCCTTCATATTTGGCTCTGGGCAAATCATGAGCATTATAAAGGCAGCACTATGTGTTGCTTCTTTATGTCTCTAACTAGAGTTGTTTACGAGCTCTACCACTAGTCATTTAATATTTTGCTCCACTAAACACCATCTTTGCCCTGGTTTTCCATCCATCCATCCATCCATCCATCCATCCATCCATCCATCCATCCTTCACTGACCTTGATTAATCTGAGGACTATTATGTTGACAATAAAAAAACATTCAAAAGTAGGCAGCAAGAACATGCTGACTAACCACACCAACTGATACTAACCAACTGCCACTGGCTGCTTGGTGTCGTCACTGTTGTGACAGATCTTTTGGAAAAAATATCTGTTCAGAAAAGCTAGTATTTCTTCCAGCTGCTGATTTTCATCAGCCTGCTCTGCACATCCATCCTTCATGCTGTGTGCACCATCTTTGTGTATTCAAACCATGCATTTTTAAAGTCTTTGCAGGGATGCCCACCTCTCTTACACTAATTCTTGTGCAGTAAAATTGCTTTGTTATCCATCAAGCTGCTAACCACTGAGCTTTTCAAGGATGTATCCTCAATGGCAGTGCAGAACAGCAGCACTTATGTTTCTGAGTTTGTTCCACAGCTCTAAAAATGAAAGCAAAGAAGTCTTAAACAAGTCTGCTGCGTTGTAGCAGCAAAACTTCTTTCTGGACATGTTTGGTTTTTGTTGTTTTGTTTTGATTTGGTCTTTTCCACATTAACCCACCCACTGTTGGCACCCCGTATTTTTGCATTAGTGTCTAGAGAAATGGACAAGAGACTTCAATTTGTGTCAATATAATCTTCAAAAATATTCACTATTCTTTCCATGAACACCAGTCTCATTAACAAAGGAAAGTGTCATACATGTCTAATCTGATGAAGATGTTACTCCATAAACCCCAGAGCATGCCTACTTTTGGAAAATAAGCAGTCTCACTTTCCACAAGGCAGAAATGGACATTTCACCTGCAAAAATGGTCCTGTCAGTCAGTCTCTCCCACATCTGCAGTGCTCCCTGCAGCCTCGTCCCCCCTTCCCATCATGCTGTGTTGTGGAAGCCTGATTTGCCAGCAATGCTGTGGTCTCCAATTCCCCTCTTGGATACTGAGGGCAGTATTACTGTGCATCCCAGCTTGTGATTTTAGCTGAACCTGTGGGTACTTTGTATTCTCAAAATCCTGAAACAATGCTTTTAGTGATGCACTAATTGGTTTGTGCTAATCAAAAAGCCTTACAAAATTGTCACAGAGTTTGTGTTACACATGACCACTAGAGAGGAGGAAGCTTTTCTGGTTCACCAGACATTTGGAATTCATCTGTCTCAAGGAGACTACTTGTTTCTTTCAGATTTCTAGTAGACTTCTCACAAAATTATGTTAATTGATGAGGGAATCAATGGAATTATGCTGTAACAAAAGCATCAATGATTTATTAGTTAGTCAGTAGTAGCTAAAATTATTTCATTTCTGAAAAATCCTTCCACGCTCAATATTTCCTAAAGGGCGTTAACATTTAGGTATAAAATACATTTCCACTGGTATTTTGCTTTAATACTTTGTGTTAGCCTGCTAATATATTACTAAGTGATGTCAGTAAATGCAAGTCTCTGGCGTTGGAAACAAGACAAGCAAAACAATTCCATTCACAGCAGGGAACTAATATTTTGAAATGGCCAAATTATCTAAACATTTAGTAGAAATTAACGATCCCAGATCTATCTTTGGACTTGTGGTCTTAAAGAGGTTGTAGCTACATATTTGCTTCTTTTTTTCAAATCTGACAATAAAAGTATATTCTTTTAGAATTAATGTTTAAAAATACCTTGGAAAAAGAAAATAAGTTCTGCTTTCAAAGTGTACAAAATCTTATTTGGCTAAATGGCTTAATATTTTCAGAAATATTTGCTCTTATGTATAAATAGGCAGAAAATGGCCGTCATCTAACAGCCTAACACAATGGTGGTTATAATTTTATATGAAGTTTGCAATAAAACTACAGTACAATTCTTGCAACACAGAGTCAAAGCACTCATACTGGCAATGAAGCAAGTGCTTGCCAAATTTATAATAATCTTATACATGTGTGCCCAGACCTGGCAGCTGTCCGAAGCTTAATAATGGATGTTTAGTCTGAGTTGTATCCTTCAGCTCCCAACTCTCAAATAATGCTTGGAAAAGTGAGGAAAAGGGATTGCAAACACAGAAAAAAAAAGTCAAAGAAAAAAGAGATAAAAGGATGTAAGAACAGAGGAAATATAAGACAACATGGGCAAACTGTACAGGTGAAGTAGTGGTAAAATTTCCTTTTAAATGAAGTCTGTTTCATGAATTTACTAGACTGCTAAACCCCACCTCCCACATACACACACACACACACACACATATGCAAGTGCAAACTACTTCCAGTCTGTAAGGGGAATTCACCTATAATTGTACCCTCTTGCAACTTTTAGATGCACAGGGTGGGATACACTCTCTGGAAGTTTAGCATACACACAGGCTGTGTGGTGCAGCCGTTACTTATATCCAATGGTGTTTGCTACATGTACGCAAATGCCTGGAGGTGTTGCAAACCGAGCAGTGTACAGCTGTGGTTACTCTGCCAGCAGCACTGGTAAGAGCCACTTCAAAACCAGACTCCAGTTTTGCTGAGCATGAAGCAGTTTTGAAAGCCCTGATGTTTGCTAAACACCAAAGGAAAGAGCAGGATCTTCTTTGGTGGCACACAGGGATGCTCAGTTTCTCTTAGGAAGTTTGCAGGATCTTTGACCACCCAAGGAAAGGTTGCCTGCTTGATTTGAGGCTTTATGGGCCTGCTACATCTTCCTTTCATAAATATAAAATCATGAAGTATTATAGTTATAATATTATGAATTTTTGGCAAGTTTGTTCACAGGAAATGCATACTGATGTTTTGTAATTTTCATGGTAGTCTCCTCACAGTTGGAATACAAAGATTTCTGTTGTAAGACAGAGCTAAGCTAAGCCTAGGTATGTTTAGTGCAGGGGGAAAAAAAAAGGCAAAAAAGCAGAAAAAGTAAGGAAGAGCATCATTTTACCATAAAAATAGGAGAGGTCTCCAGACAGAAGTATTTCTGTGTCAGTATTTCGCACCCTGATTTATGGGCAAGTTAGATCACTGAACCCTAATGCCACCACTGTTTTAAAAAGGCAAGAATGTTGCTGTGTATTTACTGCAAATAAAGCCAACTTAAGATTTTTACAAAACCTGCATTTTGCCAGCTGCCTAAAAAGTTGCTAACCAGGTTCCTACAGTGCACATAACCTTGAACACCCTGGTGGACTAGGAAGCCTACTGCCTAGGGAACGGTTTGAAACAAAAAGTTATTTTTCTTTCAATTGAACTGTTTCACTGGGTTTCTCCTCACAAATATTTAAGCTACATTAAATACATTTTTATAAGGATTCGATCCAATTTGGTACCAAAATAATTCCTTCTTCTAACCCCTTCCCCCAACAGCTAGGGAGAATATTTTCCTCCTGATGAACATTGCATGGAAGAGAAATTCTCTTTTCTACCCAGCACCATCTGGATGTAAAGCTTAAAATGTCAAGAGGGCATGAGGAGAACTGCAGCAGGCCAGCAAGTAGATGAGGAAGGCTAATGTTAATTTGCATACTCATTAAAATTCAGCATGCTTCAAAGAGATAGAAGAAAATTGAACGAGATACTGCATAAATGCATTTAAAAGTAACAATAAACAGAGATAACCTAAAACCAGGAAAGAGGAAAAAAAATTCTGCAGACATCAAGGAAAAAGAAGAAAAATGTTCAGTACTTCCAGCTGGACATTTGAACAATTTGAGAAAGTAGACTGATGAAAAGTCAGATTTTGATACAATACTTAAAATAAAAAAATAGATCTCTTTATATGGAAATCCAGCAAATGCTTCTAGACCAGTTCTCAATCTTGTTTGGACTGGGGTTTCATCCAACAGCAGAAGCCATTTCCAGATCCCAAGACCATGTCATTGTTTACAAGAACAACAAAATTACTGAATACTCAAGACTCTCAATGGACCATCACTTCTCCTGGTGTCCCAGAATTTCTTTCCCGGTTTGACTTTATACATTGAGACAACAAATCACAGTAAGTGCAGAAGTACTCTTAGTGAAAAGGTTTCCTGAAGCTGCTGTAATTGGTCCAAGCAAGGTTTCCTTAGTTCAAGAGACAACATGCAGCTGCCACATCCATTCTCTTAATTACCACAGAGAGATAAAAGGCCCAGGGTGTCCCGCTCACATAAGCATGCAGGCAGCCTTATAATGTGGCAGTCTCAGGTTCATAAACGCACTTTATATAGGTTTCTCAACACATTTCTGTGATATTTGCACCAACTTCCTTCACCAAACTCTAGAATCAGGTACATGGGAAACATTTTTGCTGTCTTTCTCCAAATCACTGCATTGCTGTGTACTATAGGAAGAGGAGAGATCAATGTGCCATGCATCATAGGATCTCAGAAGCGTAATGAAGCCTCTGGAGCTTCCTAGCATCAATTTTATCCTTCTTATTCTTCACATTGGAATCAGTCCAGAACATAGAATTTACATTGTACAATAATTGTACAATATCCAACAAGGAAGAGTAAATTCACTTAATCTCTAAAGTTTTATCTAAACTCTGCACAAGTAGCTAAATAATCATCAGAACTCAGAAGAATGTATAAACTTGTTGGAAGGAGTCTAATTACATATGCAGTCCACCATCAGTGTCCAAATGTCAAGTGCACACAAGCATAAAAACCGTCAGTTACAGAAGTACAAATCCTAATTGCAGACAGGGAAAAAATCCAGCAGAATGTGCCAATATCAATATTTTATGCACTGAACCACAGGATACTGCAGAAATGTTCAAACAGCTCTTCTCACCAGTGTCAACCAGACATTCCTTCTAAATCAAAAAAGGATTTGCTGCATCTTGATGATATTACTAAGATGCAGGACAGTGTAATGGAGAGCGCTTTACAGGTAACTTTACAGTGCTTTCTAGGTAACTTCTGCAATGCACCACCCAGGAGACTTCTACTAGATAGCTATGGTAAATTCAATAATTATTTCTACCTTGAATGTATTATACATGGCAAAACCTCCATAAACACATGCTGGTGCCACAGTGAATAAAAAAATAGCTGCTGAAGACATGATAGGAATATCCTCAGGTCGACATATAGAAGAAGCAGCTGGCACTAGAATCTGGTTAGTTTGGTCTTTATCAATCATTTGTCCATCAAGAAATACACAACCAACATCTACCCCATGAACTGGGGCCTTATAACATTCAAAAAGGCAGCCATATCCACAACCTCTCTGATGTTGCTCCTTGGGGAACAGTCACATTCCAAAACAAACCTGAAAACATGAGTATGAAGAAATGTGTGGTATTGTCTTGGAACAGCTGAAGCTTCAGCATCATCACCTGGGCCTGTTCTCTGTCATTTCGTTTCTCAGTTTATTCTTGTTTACACCATTCCCCTTATTATCTTGCCTGCCTTCCTTTTGCTAAGTGCAAGGTTAAGACTTCAGAGTTTTGTTATGAGCTTTAAATCTAGCTTTAAATTATTAATATTTCATTCTTATAATCAAAGTTAATACTATCCAGCATAGGAAGTTAAAATCGATCTGCGTACTGTAGGTAGTGGTTTGGAGCTTGCTGTTTTCATAGAGTTTTTGTCTTCTGCTGTGACCTTTGCAGAAAAAATAAACCAATCCTATGAAATTGCTTCTCCTGGTAAAAATTCTTCACATGATGGTTTTCACTCAGTTCTAACCCAGCACCTTGTAAAAATCATAGGATCAAGGGGCTCCAAGCAGACACAAAAACTGCGTACACACAGCCCTGAATCAGACCAGATGCCAGGTACCAGCTGGAATCATCAGGTCGGTGAAAGTGACAGTTGCTACAGAGATTACAAATTTCACCACTTTTCATCTCAACCCAGTTAAGAGTTCTCAGAGTCAAACAAATCCCTAATCCAATCCCCAGGTCAGCAAAACAAATCCTTTGAAGTAAAGATTCTTGGTGAGGCTCATCAAAACCATAAGATTTGGGAACAGCAGATTCATTTGCTCATTACAGCCTTGAGAGCAACTTCTAATACAAAGTTAATACAGTCTTTATTTAACAAAGGACTTAGACACAAAGGGCTACAACCTAAAGCAGCAGTGTTTAAGGATGAAGCTATGGTAAGAATTTAAAACATGCTAACTCTCAAGTCTGTAACAGCAATGTACCAAAATATGCAAGATTCAGCTCAAGTCTACACAAGCCACTTCTTAATTCGGCAACTCATATGACTACAGTCTCATACTCCTAAGAAAATAATATCCCCATGTCCTCATTCTGTCACTCTAGATTTCAGTGGTACACGTAGAGTTTTGTCAGCTTGATCCCTGACACACACACAGACAAAAAAAAAAAAAAAGGAAATTGTTGGAAAAAAAAGCAAAAAAAAAGTGATTCTGTTTCTCCCACCCCCCCTCTCTGTTATTAATCAAAAGCCTAGCAAGCTAACTCCCAGGGATTTTATTTTTATCATCTTGTTAGGACTCCTGATCTCTTCAGAATCAATTATGACAGTAGAAATAAGACAAGGTGCTTTGTTTTGCAAAAACATGTGCTTAAAGACTATGAAGCAGCATTGATTTATTTCTTATCCAGGAAGATGTTCCTGTAAATAAGATTAGTGATACAAACAAGAGCTCTTGACTTCCAGACATTATAGTCAGTAATTTTATCATGTTGGGCAACCTATGCTCAGACAGGCATAACACCAAGTCTGTAACATCTTAGGGGTAGACACCGCAGTGCCATCTTAGCCCTCTAAGCCAAGTGCAGAACTGACACACTGAACATCCAGAACATAATCCAATAATCCCAACAGCATGCAGCAAATCATTAATATATCAAATCAAGCTTACAACAGTATCTGTATATGCAAACTGAGGCTGGTTTCATTCAAAAATTGAAAGCAGCTTGCTTTTATTTTTCTATGTCAATACAAAGATTTTAGCCAGACAGAGTATTACAACAATCTAGAGTTCTTTCACACAGAACGTTTACTAAAATTATATGCAATAATTTTTCAAAAGTATGTTTTAAAAGGCTTAATACTTGAATTAATCAAAGCAAGTGTGTTTCAGGGTTCTCAGAACTAGAGCTACAGAACAAATTGATTTCTTGGTTCAGTAGTTGAAATGAGAGGGTGTGGGGCAGTGAAATCAGTTTCAGAATGCCCAAAACCAAATGTTTTTCACTTTCAGCAGACATAAAAAATTGAAAATATTTTGGTGTGGATTGAAAACTGACATTGTTTCCTTTTCGAATGGTTTTCCTTTTCTTAAAATTATGTTTACTACAGCTTTCTATAAAAATATCATTCAGGAAAATTAAAGTGTTCTCATTTCCTCACTGTTCTTGCAATTTTGTCTGCAGATGAGACTGTTTCTAAGTTTCTCCAAAATCCGTAGGTGGTTTTACTGACTTGAAACTGCATCTTCTGTCAACAAAGCTCCATACCAATTTTTTTTGCTTGACTTTACTGATCAGCTGGTGTCACTGAATCACAAATGTCCAGTGACAATCAGTCAACCAAATTCGCTGCAGGTGACATACATGCAGGTAACTTCACCAGCCTACTATATTATAGCAGTCATGGACTCCATCTGATGATGTAAAAGCCAGTACAAGGAAAGCAACAGGATTATTTTTTCTCTCTCTCAGACTGAACTCAACTTGCTTAGTGCAGCCTGGAGGAAAGGGGATGGAAGTAAGGGGAGTTCAGCAATATTATTTTACCCAGATATGTTGTAAATCTGAATTCAGTGCTGTATTTGGGTGTGGGGTGTGGGGATAGGGTGTATGAGAAAGAAAAAGACTTACGCATATGGTATGTGGCCCCAGATTTTGTCTGTGCAGTTCAGCAATAGCTAGTGCATGTTATTTATCATCTTGCACTTCTGCTGAAAAGGTCTCTTTCGCCTTCTCATTAGAAACATAGTAAATAAAAATAAATACACAACCAAACAATCTTCTGCCCCTAGTAGAAACCCAATAACATCAGAACAAAGATTTCATACTACAGAGAGCAAGCATTTAAATTCTTACTTGACATGATTTTGTAGTTCAGGTGGGAATGGCCAAAGAATGACTTAAAGAGGGCAAGAAGCTCTGATACACAAAGGAAAGTAAAAAACATCTGGAAGCATAAGACAGATGCTGGGAACATACCTGCAGTGTAAAAACACTGATGAGATAAATGAGTGTGAGAAGCAGCAGGATGCAGAAAAGAAACAACTAAGTAACTTTGTGAGGATGAGAAAGGATGCAATGAAACAAATTGCAAGGAAGAATCAAGTGCATGGATGAAGATCTTGAGTGTTAGAAGAGCCTGTTGAACAGAAGATAGTCCAAGGGACAAGACTACACTGTAGTGTGGAAACCCCTTGATCCAAAGCAGAGCCAGTGTCCATTTGTGACACAGAGACAGTGGGGTCACTAACAGGAACATCTGCACCTTTCAAAATAGAGCACAGTCCTTTCTGAGTCCTTTCTGAAGTGTTGATAAATGTCACAAGCTAGGGAAGGTCTGGTTCAGAGACCTCACAGAGAACAAGGTGACCCAACCGATAAGATTGTGATCATATAGAGGTAGTGGTGTCTTCAATGAACATTTCTGAGCTTCCTTCAGGTTTGGATGTTGAGGAAACCAGCTTGGACTATGAAGTATGAATGGTATTTAGTTTACCTGAGCTTTAAAAGCCTACATGTATTTTACAGAACTAGTCATTTAATCTTGTTTCCTTGGCCAAATTTCACTTTTGGAGAACCAGATTTCTCTGGTCCAAGTTCTTGCTACACTTCCAACCATCTGCTCTGGAATACCTTCTACCAGTTGACCCAACTGTGATCAGTGATGGGGCTTCCACAATTCATTCTGTAAGTTACTGTGGCTCACAATACTATCTCAGTCCTCATCAAAGAAAGGTACCTCTACACAATTAAGATGGTCTGTGTGGAAACAGATAAAAACTGTTTGTCACATCTTTTCCTCTGGAATATTCATTGCTCCCAGGAGTTAATCCGTATAGCCTGTTTACAAGATGAAACGCCTTCTCTCATTTTTTTCAATAAATATCATGAAAATATGTTAGATTGTTGGGATTTATACAGAGATATTTGGCAGGATTTTCAGGGCTGTCAAAGATAAATTGGATATGTGGTTCTTCTACACAGAGTGAATTATCTGAATAAATAATGTATTAGGAGAATTTCACTTCTAAGCTATGTCTGATTCATGCTCAGATAAATATATATACATTTGCAATGATGTCAGTGATGTCAGAACACATAACAGCACAAAGTATGTCCTTCGGCTGTTTCTGTAATATCCGTGATAGAAAATTGACCAACAAGACTGATATAGAAAAACAAACAAAAAGTACCTCTTGAGGTATAGGAAAGGGAGCCATTTATTTTGCTTGTTTCAGTTTTTCATTATGCTTGGTTTTAGTTTTACCTTATAAAGCTTTAACACAGGAAACACATAAAACCAGCAATAAAACCTTTATCAATTGCATCTCACACAACACTGCGAAGCACTTTCCAATAGCTCTTAATTATGGAAAGCCAGCATGCGGCTTAGAAAGACAATTGTCTTCCTGCTGGTTTTGGACATATATCTGGCCACCGAGCCACTTGCTTGTACACATGGACAATGTCACAGTGTTTGCACAGCATGCACAGACCTATTTAGACAGACAACTGGTGTGCACAGATAATCAGGTTTGACATACACTTGTCCCTGTAAGTTGAGAGAACCTGTGGAGTTGTTTATCTGTATAACTCAGAACTTTATGATCCATCTACAAGTTTTCTCTCATAGATTGAGAAGCACACCAGATGTCTTGAATAGCACTTTCAGAAAACTAGAATTATTAAACTGATAAAACAGCAAAGAAATCTAGGATTGCAATAATTTGACTTCAGATTAAAAAAAAAAAAATCATCACAGTGCTGAAAATTCTTTTTCAAAAGAATTCCCGTCACAAATTCCACTTACAAATG
Source organism: Patagioenas fasciata (assembly GCF_037038585.1). NCBI lineage: Eukaryota > Metazoa > Chordata > Aves > Columbiformes > Columbidae > Patagioenas > Patagioenas fasciata. Next base: position 70,528,529 of record NC_092521.1, on the reverse strand, counting down.
TCAAAGCAAGGCCTCAACGCTACTTACACTCAATACCTATTTAGAAAAACGCCATGTAGAAGAGAAATAATCAAGATTGTCTTTTCTTCTATGGGAGCTCACACTGTGGAATTTTAAAAGAAAGCAAAACAAGAGGAGGCACTAGACTCTTTCTGATGGAAGCTTTCCAGAATATTACTCTAAACAACACCTTGGGCAATACCTCTTCTTCCAAGGGAAAAAATACTGTCACTCAGATGCCAAGGCATGGGCTCTACTACTTTAAAGAGAGTTACAGATTTTTTTCACATCTAGGAAATGCCTTTTCTTTTTTATACCTTTTTTAAAAATAATGGTACCAATGGGAAAATACAAGAAAGTGCTGCCATCTTCAGCGAAAGTTCCCCGCAGCAGCCAGGGCACACCTGCCTTGGGCACAGGCGTTTTGAATCTCAGGCAGCACAGTGGAGTGGGTCTGTGCTCTAAGAAACCTACCAACCCTAGCTATCCACTTTGAGTCATCACTATCCTGCAGCTAATTAGCTGACAGCTTGAGAGTGGACCAGATAGAGTTTTGGGCCAGAAGCTGACATGATGTGATGGTTTGCCAATGAGAAAACCTGCAGAAGTCCTGGGTTCTGCCATTCCTCCTGCATTCCTATTGGAAGTGGGAGGACAATATCATTATAACAAATGAATCACCAGTAGTACCCTGAAGATAAATTTAAATGGGCCAGCACTGGCTGGGATTGTTCCCTACCATACAATTATAAGCTTTTAGTGTAAGCTACCATAAAAATAATTATGTCAACCTGCAGGTCTGTTAAGAATTTTCCCTCTTGCTTAGAGCATTGCTTTGTCCATAAAGAGCAGACATCATCATCATTGCTTTTTGCCAAACATGAAGAGATACAATGCCTGAAGAATAGCTATCTCTCAATTCACTCTATTTTCATGCTCTTTCCACAAAGGATCATATTGTCCAAACACATTTACATTTGAAAAATACATAACATATTGTCAGAAAGACATCTAACAGAATTCTTGCTTTCCTTCTGACAGTGCAAGCCAGGCTGACTGTCATCATTCCCACCCCACTCACCTCCCTTCAGCCCAGTAATCCACAAACCCACAAACCACTTTCAAGCCAACATGCAAGGAGATAGAACGTGTAGCAGTGAGGACAGGACAAATCTGATTACCAGAACAGACCAGTAGCCGGTCCCTCGCTGACAGCACTATGGAGAGCCTTCCAGAGCAGCAGAGGACAAGCACCGGTGATTGCTATACCCAATGTCTAGGTGCCATGGGTGACAGATGCCAGACAATTTAGTCTCTTCTTTGAGAAGAAGAACCTTCATACAATTTAGCTACTTCTTTGAGAACAATCTTAATTTAATCTTATGTTTCAATGGTCATTAATTGCAGATTTTTCCATTCACACGGGGAAGTTTTATTACAGTAAAAGGAACCCTGCAACAGCTGAGAGAGAAAACATATAGATATAGATATATTTTTAAAAGATGCCGGTGCTGCTTTTTTCCTCCTGATTTTTCTAAAGGTCTTTCTTTGCTCTATTTGCCTTCCTACACAAGTCATTGATTTTTATCTGTTTTTAAATTATTGCATCCTAAAACATGCTGTGAAACCTCTGAATGCCTATTTCCTCCTTAAGCCAATCAGATTTTCAAGCAACACAGAGAGGGTGCTGAAAGATGTATACATTACCAGCTGCACACCTTACTTACAAACTGTTAGCAAGTTGGTGATTATCTCTCATTTGCTATCATTTCTTAACAGGGAAAGTGACAAGACATACATTAAAACTTCATGCTTGCACTGCTGATGTTTAAGTATTCAGCTGTGTCCCTCTACTACACTGCAGCTACTACAACCTGCAATTCCTAAATAAAAACACTGAGAACTTCCATCTCCGTCTGGAAACACTCTGCAGAATGTACTGCTGCTCCTGCTGTGAGAGTGGGAAACTCCTCCAAGGGTCAGTGCCCAAAGTTTCTGGTTTGACAGGTCACATAGCCACAGTACACGCACTGTAGAGTTAGTCTGTAGCTGTGTAGTAGGTCAGGCTTTTTCTAGAAGTGCAGTATATGATCCAAATGATCTACCTTTGATAAAATTGGAACTTTGCAAATGCTGGTTGCCAGGAAGAAAACATGTACATTGTCCTTACAGAGAACGAACACCCCAGGAACAACAGGCTCACCCTACCTATTGCAAGGCCATTCACTGGCAAGTGATACCCAAATTATTTTCCAGGTATGTACTTATTGGTTAGTGTTTTCTTCTTGCACTTCATTATTATTATTATTATCATCATCATCATCATCATCATTATTATTTTCATATATGGATGCTTCTGTATTTTAAGGCTGAGGAAACTAGCACTGGTGAGAGAATTTAGCATGGTTATGAGTCTTTTCTAGTTGGAAGAAAAATGCTATGTTCTACAGAGGCAGAGAGGTAACCTGATAGCTGTCCATAATTAGGCTTTTCTAAACCTGACTTCCCAGAGGAAACAGAGGCACACATATCATACCTGTGCTTGACACATTTCCTCTATACTTTCCCCAAATGCAAGAAACCTGACTGCAGGATTTGCTGTAGTGAGGATTACATCTGTGTGTTCCTTTGGAAGGGAAAAGGGGTGAGTTTTGGAAAAAATATCTCAAAACTCTACGGAAGGTAGCAGGCTTTTCTTCATCTCCAACAGTCCTTGGGTGAGAATGGCAGAGAAGGTGGATTATTTTGTTTATCACAGAACAGGAATATTTAGACAGAAAAAGGGCAAACCTTTTACCTTTCTAGGGAATGCAGTCAGGTCTCTTTATGTCTTTTACCACAACAAAAGTGTGGGTCAGCTGAACTCTCTATGGAGAAGATATAAATACCTGTCATTTTTATGGCCAAATGTGACCAAAATACACTACCAGAAGGTGAACAAGCAGAAAGTTCACACACAGTGTACCAAATACGTGTCTGCTTTTCCTGGAATGCCCAAGTAGGTCAGTTCCTTCATCACTGATGTGGGTGAACTGTGAAACCCCCAAATCCTTACAGCTAGCTGTTGCAAATTCTGCCTCATTTTTGCAGATTCTCATCTCACCTTCATGGTAAGCTTTGCAGAATCCTTCCTTCCCTCAGTCAGGGAAAAAAAATTCTCTTTACTGAAAAAAGGCTGATGTTTTCCAGCACTCTTTTATGCTAATGACTGCTCAGTAACTGCTTCCTAACAAGTAAAAAGGTTAAACATGTAAACATCCAACTAGGAACCACAAAGATGGGTTGTGGTTTTTAAGTTTAATAGTTAATTATTTATTCTGGCTTTAGCTGACAACACTTACTTCAAGATCAAGAATTTTGACTGTAATATTGAGTACACCAAATAAAGATTTTTCTGAATAAGACACCTATTTTTCAAAGCTCTTTCTAGAGGCTGTCAACCCCAACACACCATTCAACAAGTGTGAGAGGGGAATCTTTGGATAGAGGGGATGTATCTGTCAGGCAAAAGGAGAGTATTAAAAACAGTGTTGGACTAACAAATATAGAAGAGGCTTATGAGGTATTTTGTTATATCATGTGAAAAAAAAAAAAATCAAGATTAAATTTTCATGCCATACATTCCCCAGCTGCCATAAATATAGGATAACTAATGGCATTTGGGAGTAAATTTTATTTCACTGTTTCAGAACAAATAGTTTTAAGTCCAGTGCCCCCTGCTTTATCTGCTCCAATGCACATTTCTCAGCCTGATTCTCTCTATACTGCTTCAATTGAATTGTAAGTACTATTTCCACATCCTTAACGCTTTTTTTTTTTTTTTCTAGAACAGCCAGTTCCAAAAGTTTGACAAAAAAAAGAAATGAAAATTTTGCTGTTTTTTCATACATGCACACCAATATCTAGAGAACAAGTTCTGGAGACCACCACCCCCATCTTCTAGACACTTCTGGGTCCTTAAGTCATTGACTGTATTGCTGGAGTGCTGGCAGACAGACACTCTCATCTGCTTGCAGGGAAAACAAGCACACTGTGATCAGAGATGCACAAATTAAAGGTCTCTCCCCTTCTACCTCTCCACAGACTACATGGTAGTGAAGGAAAGGATTTGACAGGAAATACTCCTTTTGAGATGTGACATATTTGCAATGCAGGGTTCCACTTTTTTTGTGAAGCAGATCACAGCCTTAAGTTTAAAGCAAATTCATCAATATTTCTGACCCCTCCAGAAACAGCCAGGAGCTATGTAATGGGTGACAGTTGCGTACTAACAGCCCAAAATATTTTTCCGTTTACTGCTTTGTGAGAAACAGATGCGTCTTCTCATGCTGTGAGGAACAGCCATAAGGATCTAAAATGTTACATGCTAAATAGACATACCACCTTACTGCAGGGCAGACACATTCAAAGGAGCAATGAGGGTTGCAGACGTTGGCTTACTGTAATTTTTCCTTCATTTGGCTAGAAAACAGTCATCCTGCTAATTGATACTCCCACCACAGCGTCAGACAAACAAATCAGATAAAACACGGTTTGCCAGTATTTTGTCACATTCTGGGCTTCCTGGCATTACTTACTGTCAGTATGTCCTGGGGCACCAACAGATGTAAGGTCTGATAAAAGCTGTTTCCCCAATTTCTAGTTGAAGAAAAACACAGGCGTTATTCTGCAATGTGTGCATACCCAGCAGATTAAAACAAGACCACAAGCAACCCTTGCCTTCTCAGCCACTCTGGATTTAAGAGCCTGAAAAGGTTTTTAAGGTTCTCCAGCCCTCTTGCCATCTCTCAACAGGCAACATAAACCTGGAATAGGGGCTGCAAGAAAGTTTGCCCTCACAATGTCATTTTTTTCCTGCCAAAGATGTCAGAAGAATCCATTCATTCCTCAGCTCTTCAACAAGATAACATGGGAAGGAATTTACCTCAGATGGATCCAGATAGTTATCGCTTAATCAATCAGCACCTGAAGTTGCTGCCGCTACTTCAACATAAGTTACACTTTGCACACACGTACATTTCAAACACTGAAGAATATCTGGATATATGTCTTGTCATACCCAGCCAAAGTTTTCTTTAAAAACTGTTCACCGAAACTGAGGAGGATTATGAAATACCACCAAATAACAACAGTGGCCCATAAAACTGGGGCAAGTGCACCAGTCATCACACAAAGTCAGAACAAGAGTCAAAACTACTCTTTAGTTTGATACTTAATTTCCTCAAAAACACCTTGAGATGCTAAGCATTCAAGATAAGCATCCAGTAGTGTTTACTCATCCTGGTGAGGTGAGGTGGTGACATATCTTTTGAGGGAGGACTCAACCTACATCAGTTGTGCCAGCTGAATTACTTTATCCAGAAAGACTGATCTAATCTGCTTTTGGAGTCAATTTGTACTTTTCACTCTCAACATTTCTGTTCGAAATAGTGTTCTCTTATGTATATGTACTAAGTGATAGACATGTAAGTTTTTAAGTAATGTAGCACAAACAAAAAGCTCAACTGGAAACTAAAAGGAAAAAAATTGAAGACTAAATTAATTCCTCTATTTGGTCAACAGCTGTTCTCCTTAAAACATTGGTCTGATGTCTGTCACAGCTCTCTTCTCACACAGATCCTGACTAAACTCATTTAGAATTCTTCTTCTCATAAAATATGAGGATTTTCATCTTCATATAATCTCAGCTGCTACACTGGGGAAGCCAGGGTTCATCACTGCAGATAAAATCCAGAAGGCTTCCTCAAAAAAATCAGGATTTAGACACATGAAAAATGATTCTTTATATATGGAGCCAGGCTCCTCTCGGTGACAACCAATGGTAAGACAAGGAGTAATGGGTGCAAACTGAAACACAAGAGGTTCCATTTAAATTTGAGAATAAACTTCTTCTCATTGAGGGTAACAGAGCACTGGAACAGGCTGCCCAGGGGGGTTGCGGAGTCTCCTTCTCTGGAGACATTCAAAACCCACCTGGATACATTCCTGTGTAACCTCATCCAAGTGTTCCTGCTCTTGCAGGGGGATTGGACTAGATGATCTTTTGAGGTCCCTTCCAATCCCTGACACTCTGTGATTCTGTGATATGGTGACTTTAAGTTTTCTCATGGAGAAAACTGTTGATACAAAAAACTTCAGTTTAACCAGGTGGTACTTTTAGCACACTTATGGCCATGAAACTAAAGAGAATGAGAGACACGTCTGATATATCAACTCAATGTTCAGGCCTTACACAAAGTTAATCCGAAGTACTTTTCAACCTTTTGCTTTCAGATTTTCTCCACTTTCCAGTTTCCAGGGATTCCTCTTATATTGTATGCTGTGAACATATCTGGACTGAGCCATTTCATTATAACAAGCTCATTTTCTAACCAACCACATCATTAACAGCTGTTCAGTCCAGACCCAGCAGAGACACACTTCACCGAAGTGGCACGCTGAGTGCTGGCACTTCAGCTACCCAAATCAAAGGCAATAATAAAACAAAGTACATATTGGGGACATTCCAAAAAGAGTCTCACCTGATTCTGAGTGGTCCAGGGTTTCAACGATCCTTATTGTCCATGACTGTAACAATAAACAATAGCTTTTGTAGGGTATAATTTCAAAATAAGGTACAACACAAAAAATATAAAATTCATCCAAATTAAGAGAAAGAAAAGTTCATAAAATATCACAGGTCAAACGTAAACAAGAAATAGAGTGGTTAAAAAAAATGTTTGGAGTGCATTGTAAATTTTCAAAACTAAAAAGCCTCTTAACTACACCAGATTAAGAAGCTAGCAAGGGACCTCGTAAGACTACTTGATGACTGTGTTACAAAACAAGAGCTCAGGAATGATAAGGCCACAGCCAAGATACTCAATGTGAGGACGAAAAACACAGACTCCACATGATCCAATGTGAATCCAGCTGAAGCCGTTTATTGCTTGTTACAATTCTCCTTAAGTATCTTTTTGCTTTGTCCACGCGCTTACAGGCTGCATGTGATTGGATAATGGCTACTGCCCATGTGCCACAAACTAACAACGGATTGGATCTCTACAGTTAGTACGAGACCTAGCATTCAGTATTAACTCATTACAAAATTGTTGACTTGCTGACTGTTCATTTCTTCTTCCTCTTGTTCTTACTCAAGGCTGCTCGAAGGCACGTAGGACATGTAGGCCGTTTTGCTCTCTTGTTGTTCACATAGGCTTCAAAGGCCTACTCAGTTCAGTTCTGTATAATGTCCATTAGCTTCAAGAAAATCCCCTAAATCTCCCACAATTCCCCCTTTTTGCTTTTCAACCAACCATAGACCTTTCATAGATTTTTCTATATGTTGTACACATTGTAAGATGCAAGGGATAAGCATTAAGATCACTAATATGACTGACGAAAGAACTAGACCGTTTTTTACAAAATTCTTAATCCATCCTGTAATGCCCCAACCATTTAACCATGTGTCTAAACCCCAATCTTCAGAAGTTAATTTCCTGATCATATCATCTAACCTTCTGATTCCTTTGTGAATTGATTCAGAATGATCAGACAAATTCATGCAGCACATTCCATCAAAGTCTTCACAAACACGTCCTTACGCTAACAACGAAATATCTATGGCAGCACGACTTTGAAGCGTAGCGTGTCTCACTGAATCAACATCTGCTAAAAGCCCGGATAATGCTAAAGAAGTGGTGTCGGTCTGTTTTGCTAACCAACATCCTAATTTTTCAAGTGTATTCAAAGCATGTGCTACTGCAACTCCAGGTGCAAAAATGGAGGTCAATACAGTTTCGCCCTTTCCCCAAAATGTTAAACCATCCTTACAGTCTTTGTCAAAGGCATGAATACTTCTTTTTCCTCTCTTATGCATTAAAATGGTTGATGTATTTGGAGTCAATAGGGTCAATCTCCCTGAAGAACATGGCCCTCCTTTTATCTAGGAAGGAATCTCTTGCCAGGCCCTGTTGCCACAAACTAAAAATATTCCTGGGGGTAATTTCAAAGGGATTTTGGTAGCCATGGATACATTGGGACTAGTATAATTACACCAAAAACTCTGATTGAGATGTACAGTTGATGAGGCATTTACCACTTGCACAACAAAGGTATTTTTCCCTGAATAATTGAAATATAGACAAAAATCCATTTTCACTGATCCTAGTAATTCAATTTCTTGGAGTTCCAGACCACCTTGTGGTAGGTCTACGACCTAACTGTCCCGATTATTTGTCACATTTTGACCACCAGCCAACTGCTTGTTGTTTTTCTGGGATAGGCCAAGTGTCTGTTGGGACACCGACCAAACATGTTGAGAAAGGATTGCTCAGCAATGCAGTAGCTAAACAGATAGAATCTTGTCCTGTAACATTAGCTAAAATTATCCAGATATTAGTCTTTGGATAAGAAGGAAACTAAAAAGCATTGCTTATATTTAACAATATTAGAATGATGCTTACTACGCATTGCAAAATCCATAACATCATTGAACTACTGTTGGGACTAGTCAGTTTTGAGTCACCCCCCACCACTGTTGTTGTCGAACTGTATGTCAGATATCTAATCAGCTTCACCACTAGATGTCGCTTCTGCTTCTGGTGCCTCGTTCTGCTGTTGAACTTCTGTGCCCTGGGCAGTGTTCTCTAGCCAAGGTTTGATCCACTTTGCCAGAACCCACCGCGATCCTGATCCTGTAACAAAACAGGCATACCACTGTCCCCATGTTAACAAGTTCCATGGACCTTCCCATTGGCCTGTAACTCCATTTTTTTACCCAAACTTTTGCTTGTCCTTTTTCAACTTGTTCTAAGCCTCCTGTTAAACCTGCACCTTTCCCCCTTTTGGTAACCAAAGGTAGTTCATAACATATATTGCTTTTTGTAATCGCTCTTGAGGTGCTAGTCCAATCTCCCCTTTTTTCTGTTTTAACAACAGCTGTTTTAGAGTGTGATGTGTACTTTCTACAATAGCTTGTCCCATCGGCTGATGCGATGTGCCTGTCATATGGGTAGTGCCCCATAAGGATAAAAACTGATCAGTGGCCCAGGCAATATAGCCAGGGCCATTGTCCGGTTTGATTTCTTTCGGGACTTCAAGAGTGGCAAAAGCTGCCCTCAGGTGTCTTTGGACATGCCTGCTGGATTCTTCTGCCTGAGCAGTAGCCCAGACAGCACGAGAAAAGGCATCAACGGAGACATGGACATACTTGAGATGTCCAAATTATGCAAAATGCATGACATCCATTTGCCATACTTCTACGGGCCCAAGTCCCTGCAGGTTGATGCCCCCGAAGAGCCCACCAGAGCAATTTTGACAATCAGCATGACAGGACAATGTTGCACCCATCAGTTTTAGGGTTGTGAAATTGTCTCTGCAGGACACTAGCTGATTGATAGAAAAAATCATGTGACCAATGAGCTTAAGCAAACCTGCCTATGGAGAGACCGGTCCAAGCAGGAGCAGCTAGCTTATCTGCGCACTGGTTGCTTTTAGCTGAGCTGCTACCAATCCCTGTATGATTTCTGATATGGGTGGTAAAGTAACAATGTGTTCGTTGATTCAATAAATCCCATAAGACCTTAAATAGTTGATCCTGTAGCAAAGTGTCAACATTTCTCAAAACTGCTCTTTCTAACCGCAATACAACTCCTACAATATACAGTGAATCACACACTACATTTACAGGTTGCTTGTCCCATGTCTTAAAGACTTTAACTACTGCCTGTAGTTATAAGAGCTGGACTGAAACTTCCAAATCGGTTAGCACAAGATCCTTCCATTCTCCCTTTTCCAGTTATGTTATTGCAGCTTTCCATGAGCGGCCTCCTGCATCTGTAAAAACAGTGATGCCTCTCACTGGGCTCAGAGACAGAAGAGGTATCTGTTCTATTTGAAATGTCGGCAACCACCCCATAAGCTTATGTGAAGGGTAATGTGCTTGGATTGGTCCTGCATAATCTAAGACTGCAGATTGCAGTGCTATAGAATTCTGTAGTGTTGACTGCAAATATTCAGCTGATGAAGGTATAACTACATAGTCTGGTTCTTTCCTGCTTATTTCCACTATTCGGGACTGAGCTTTTACTATCAATTGTGCAAATGTTTCTATCCTGGTAACTACAGATTGTTTAGGTTGAACTGAAAAAAACAGCCACTCCAAAATTCGGAGTGGGTCAGGCCCCTTTGCCCACTGCATGGTCAAGGCAAGAGGATGTTCAGGGTTATTAATAATCATTAATCCAATTTCTTGATCCGGGTCCCATCTGTAGGTATAATGATTAGAATTTTTTTGCATAATTTCCTCTAAAGCCTGCTGTACTTCAGCATTTGCTGAGTGTGGAGCATCGATCCCACCTCCTTCCTGCAGTAATTTAGCAATTGGCAGTAGATCATCACTTGTAATACCACAACAAGTACAAATCCAATTCAAATCACCCATAATTTTTTTAACATCATTCAGGGTCTGAATGTCAGTCTGGATAGTCAATTTCTGTGGATGAACTGTAGCCTTAGTAATTTCCTAACCTAAGTATTTCCAAAGCTGTGTTCATTGAATTTTCTCTGGTGCAATTTTTAAACCTCTGGCTTCTAATTCTCCTTCTAATTCTGCAACTATTGGTTCTGCTTGCAGTGACTTTCCAGCAATTAGAATGTCATCCATGCAATGGTAAATAATTAATGCTCTGTCTTTGGTTCGTAAAGGTGCTAACACCCAAGCGACATATGACTGACACATGGTAGGTGAATTTTTCATACCTTGGGTAAAACAACCCAATGATATCTTTTCATAGGTTCCTGCTTATTGATTGATGGGACCGAAAAAGCAAATTTTTTGTAATCATTCTCATGCAACAGGATTGTAAACAAACAGTCTTTCAGATTTGTTACTAGCACGTCCCATCCTTGTGCAATCATGTTGGGGGATGGCAAGCCAGACTGTAGTGCTCCCATGTTTTCCATTAACTTTTCTGAGGAAAAATTGGAGTGTTCCACAGGCTCGTGGAAGATTGAAAATGTCCTAATTGTAACTGTTCTGAAACTAAGTCATTAATTCAGGTAATCGTTTTGATTGATAGCGGTTACTGGTCAACCCACACTGGAGTCTCTGTTTCCCATTTTAATTTAAGGATTAGTCACCCCTCGGTGACTGCCATCATATTTTTTTTCCTCAAGTTGTGATTACTGCTCCTAATTCACTAAGAACATCCTTCCTAATAGGCAGATAGGAAGAGGCATGACATACAGTCTCACAGTGCAGTGATTACAATCCTCCAACAGCACTTGAATAGGCTTTGCACTCATTTTCATAACCTGTACACCACCCACACCCATGACTGGTAAGCTTGGAGATTCTAGAGGCCAATTAGAGGGCCATTGCTCTAAGCTTACGATAATTACATGTGCACCAGTGTCTATGAGCATTGATACACGCCGTTTTCCTCTGTAGGGATGTGACAATGTCACCTGTTGTGTAGTTTTTTTCTTTTGAATTTCTAGTGTCAAATAGAGTCCAGGAGGTCCAGTAGAACTGAAACTTCCATCGCCGTGCTGCATAAACTGAGCATTTGGAACAGCCAAATAGAAAGGGACCAGCTGACCAATTTTGGCCCCTTTTGGAATATGGACTGGAGGAAAAGGCGTCCATACCATAACAGAAATCACTTCAGTAAAATCAGCATCTATTATTCCCAGTAATACAAAAACTCCTTTTCTGGATGTGGAAGACCTCCCCAGCACTAGCACACTCAACCTGCGACCCAGAAGTTGGTGCATCTCTGTAGGGATGTAGCAGACTTGAGAGTCCACCAGGGTTGTCTCTACTGCTGTTGAGATATCCACTCCTACACTTCCTGAGGTGGTGGTGGCAATGCTGTCCAAGCAGCTTGCCTGTGAGGGTTGCTGTTTTGTGTCATCGCGCTGCCCCTCCCCGCACTTGGTGCTCCATTTCCCAATGGCCTACCATCCTTACTAAACTTTGATCTACAAGCAACAGCCCTATGCCCAAACCTTTGACAAATATTGCAAACACCTGCAAAACTCATTCTATTTGTCAGTTGTCTCGGCTTACTAGCTCTGTACTGTGTCTTTATGTGACCTGATTTTCCTTTTTGAATCAAAGGCTTTATGGCTGCTGCAAAAGTACTAGCCATAAAACTGGATTGTTCTTCTGATGTGCCAACCATTGAACACACCTCCAGCATATCAACCAGGGATGCAGTCTTTGGCAATGCCTGTAAAATGTGCTTAAAAGCAGGACTAACATTCTCCACTGCTAGAGACATAAGCAGTGCTTCGTGAACTGGATTGGTCAACTGTGACCATTCCAACACTTGCGTAAGTGATCTAAAAAAGTTTTCATCACTTCCCTAGCTAAGGTGATTAATTGATGCAGCATTGGCACAACTAACCTGGCTTGCTTTTGCACATCAGCAAACTCTCCCTGTCCTGTGAGCATATCAACGGTTTCTGTCCTTAGTGGATCACCATTCCCCCGTCTAAATTTTACACTACTGCTTGTACCACCAGATCATATTGGTGTGTCCACCAAAGTAACTGCTGCATTGGTGTTAACATCATTTCCATCAATGTACGCAAATTTCATGGAGTCATAAGGTTAGTAGTAAAAATATTGTCAATAAATGCTTGAGTAAAAGGTGACTGTAACCCGTGTTCTTTTACCAATTTCCTTGCCTTTTTAACTAATTCTCAGGGAAAAGGAGCCCAGTAATTAGGCTTTTGTCTCCCATCATTCCCAGTACCTCCCAGCACTACTGGATATACAGAGGGTAAAATTTCCCCCTCAAGCAATGCATTTTTTATGACACCCTGCCACCTCATGATAGGATTATCACCCACAGCACCCCCCATTGCCTCCTCTGAATGTTTATCAGAGATATTCTGTTCTAGTCTGCACATTATCATGTCCTCTCTCCATTCTTTGTCTGCTTGATGAATCTTTTGTTGTCTCTCCAAATTCTCCAGCTTCCAAATAAGTTCTTAAGCCCATCCGGGTTTATCCAGAAACTCAGGATGTATCAGAGGTGAATCAGGAGTAGGCGGTGTGGATGGTGGCAAAGGAGGATAAAATGGTTTCTTCTTCATCGGGTCAGATGACACATTTTGATCAATCTCCATATCGTCATTCGCTGGTTCTGTCTTTCTGGTGATTTTTCTTCCAGGAGAGGTGCAGACGATTCCTCTGACACCTCTTCTTCTGGGAGTGAATATTCTGTTGGATCAGGGGTAAACACTTACAATTTAACTGGCAATTGAACTGGAAATGCCTGGTTTTTTCGAATCCCTGAGGCTCCTAACAGTCTTTTCGGCTTTTAACTATTGCAATGTCGGAATCAATGCCGCAAACGCGACTTGTGTAACAGTCTTTTCAGCTTTTAACTGTTGCAATGTAGTGATTATCAAGCACCAGGTGGTTGCAAGGCTGTTAGTACCTTTTTCACCACTGCTAATTGCCTCCCACAGCACATTTCCCACTTTTTCGCAAGTCTCTATCTGAAAGGCTCGTGTCAGATCGGCAGGAAACCCATTGTCCCAGCACCAAATTAATAATCTTTTGAGGTTACTTTCCTCATATTTCACTCCTCTCCTAGAGAGTATACACAAGAGTAGCTGCAGAATTGCTTTTTCTTCATTAGATACATTCTACCCCATCTTGCCCCCAGCTGCTCACCTCACCTTCTGGTGTCTGTTGCGCAATGGTGTCAAATCCTCTCCGACTATTTTCCCACAGCCCGCAGACTGCATCCTGGTCACAGTCCAGCCATGCCGGTCAGCTGAGGCTTAACCCTCCTTCAGCAGTCGTCCCCTTGCCGTAAATTCTCCTTGCGGATCACATCGGGGTCACCACTTGCGAGGGCAAAAAACACGGACTCCGCACAATCCAATGTGAATCCAGCTGAAGCCGTTTATTGCTTGTTACAATTCTCCTTAAGTATCTTTTTGCTTTGTCCACGCGCTTACAGGCTGCATGTGATTGGATAATGGCTACTGTCCAGGCGCCTCAGACTAACAAGGGATTGGATCTTTACAGTTAGCACGAGCTCTAGCATTCAGCTTTACCTCACTACAAAATTGCTGTCTTGCTGACGTTTCTTCTTCCTCTTATTCTCACTTAAGGCTGCTCGAAGGCACATAAGACACGTGGGCTGTTTTGCTCTCTTCTTGTTCACATAGGCCTCAAAAACCTACTCAGTTAAGTTCCATATAATGTCCGTTAACTTCAAGAATATCCCTCAAATCTCCCACAGCTCAATGCACTCTTTTGGTCAGTCATTACTACACGAGGTATTGGAGAGATCCCACACCTTATGCATTCATCACAGTGGATAGCTCAGAGATGCTAGATGGATTCAAAGCAAGGACGCAGGCAGTATTAGACTAAATAGAAAATCCGGATGTTAGTACATCACTGTGACCAGATGGCAATCACCTGAGAGCTCTGAGGAAACTCAAACATGGAACTGCTGGCCAAGGTTTGTAGCTAATAACCACAAACAGAGCTTCTGCCAGAGGACTGCTAATAGACTCTCATTTACAAAAAGAGCTCCAAAGGGCATCTAGGGAACAGCTGGAGAGTGACTTCTAATAGCAGTATGATATACTGTGGGGGTTGCACATCCCCCTGATGAGAACTGAACCTTTCAATAGGACAGTTGATGGCTCTTTAGCACCTTCTGAATCTGTGTTTCGTGTTGTCAGAGTGCTAAATAATTTGCATAAACTTTCATTCTAGATGGTTTATTTGCTATACTTTTCTAACTAGAATAAAATCTGTTTTGGAGTTTGTTGTCCACCTGAATTGACTTTTGGGGCACCTCCATGACATATATACAGCCTATAAGAAACAGTAAGACCACTGAGCGCAGAAGGAAGCAGCTTATAAAGGAGTCGCCATGCAGAAGACAATCCCTCTTCATCAACTGGCTGAACTTCTACAAGGGTGCTAGTAAGGCAGCGGATAAATAGGATACCACACGTATAACACATCTAGATATTCAAAAAGCCTTGAGTAAGTTTCCACACCAAATTAAGATGCCATAGGACTGAAAAGTAAATGCTCTTTCACAGATAAAAACCTGTTGAAATAAAAAGAAAAGGATAAGACTTAACAACCATTTTACAGTCTGAAGAAGAGTAATTAGTGGGATCTTTCAGAAATTGGACTTGAGACTGGATTCACTCAATATCTTCATGAGCGACCTGGAGAAGGGAGTGAAGACGTAAACCTCTGCATTTGGAAATGCTACTAAACTTTTTCAAACAGTTGAATGCTAGGCTAGTAACAATTAACTTGAAAAGAAGCTCACAGAACCAAGTGTGCAAACAAAAAGAAAACCTGGTGGGTAAGAAAAGTATAGTGAGAATAAGACACAAAGGATCATTCTTCCACTATGTAACATTGCTCATGTTCTGCATGCAGTTCTCATCTCAAGAAGGATGCAGTTGACCCAGAGCCAGAGTCACAGGACTGTTGACATTGGAAGGGACCTCTTGAGATCATCTAGTCCAACTCCCCTGCTCAAGCAGGCTTAGCTAGAGCAGGCTGCCCAGAACCATGTCTGATTGGGTTTTAAATATATCCAGAAACAGAGACTTCACAACCTCTTTAACTTATAGAACAATTAATTTTATTTCAACTTACAGTTCTTGTTAGCACTAGCATTGTGAAACTTGTCAGTTTTCCGCTCCTTCATTTTCAATGCTGAACTAACAAACTAAGCTACAGTTGTTAGTTTATTTCTCCAAATTAACATTTCTTTTTCTACATAATTCATCAGTTCCATTAGCAAAGATGTAAACAACTCTAGAACTGGGACACCACTGTGATTCCTGTAAATCTTACTAGTCCTTATATATGCCAATCTAATCTTGCTATTGATAACAGAGGACACTTCAGTATTAAAACTATACAGCTCTGCAAAGACACCCAAGCTGGGTCACTCCTCATGTCAGTGCCACCAGTCTTTGCATGCAGTAAAAAAATATTAGATATCCTGCCTCCTGCTCATTATTTTGGCAGTGATGAGCTAACAGATGGTAATTCAGCAAAGCCTTTCAGCGGAGGTCATTAATAACATCAAGTTCATGTGATACTTCAGTCATAGCTATCCCTTTGGAAGAGCTGAGGCCATCTATACTTTTCCCACGAGCAAAAAAAAAATAAGGGACTATAAGCCATTTCTGGTCTCCTAACCCTCAGTTCTTTTGAAGCCAAGAAGCTTCTGGGTGAGTGATCTCATGGACTTGGCTCCAAAAATGATCACTTAATAAAAGACCCCAAGAACTCTCATTAGAGCAAGAGTAAAATGGCAGAATGTTTACACTGGGCCCAAATACTCTTTCTTATTGCCCAAATCTTTTCCAGTAAAATATAACAGAGCAATAGATTAAAATGAAACAATCCAGAGCTTCTACAATCCCAATTTTCTTAAAGTTTGTGTTTAGTTACTAACTTCAGCTTCTCTTTCCAGTTCCCAGAATTTCTCTCAAATTGCTGATTCTAGCTCCAAACCACCATTCGTTCACATTTCATGGTGGGAAAACAAGCAAAGAATTGGGCCTCCGTACTGCCTTGAAGTGTCTATGAACTTGTCTCCTAAATACTTTACATGTGACATCTAGGGTCAATCAGGTTTTAAAGCACTGAACAGCACAAGTCTATTGGCCTGAAACAACTACCCAAACATGAACCTGCTCAGATATTATGGATAGTTCTAAACAACACGGTATTTGTGATTTGTCCAAGACCACAGAGGAAGTCAGTGGCAGAACTGGAAATATAATTCTTCTTTCAGATTCATGTTCCAATATTATAACCAGAAGTCTCTTTCTTCCCCCAAAAAACTCTTTTCTTTTTCACAGGACTTTTTTCAACAATAAATTTCAGTCAGGGATGAAGACACTTTCCTGACAAAGCTCCTTTACAAAAACCTCTTACTGCTGACAGTAAGCTTAAATGAACTTGCATTTACCAAACAAAACTGCTTCCAGCATGAAACAGCTCTGCTGTCAAATATGTTCTGCTTCTAGTTCATGACAATACTTATCAAAATACCATTTATCTAAAAAAATTCAAAGAGTTTCAAGCCTAGCTAGATAAAGAGGCATCTTGAACACAGGAAATGCAGAATGACTTGACTGAGAGTTTGAAAATTTACATTTGACTTGGAGAAACCAGTTGTATTTTCCTATTCTACTCCATTTTGATAGACATACAGGATTTCTCAAAGGATTTTAAAAAAATACTTTATTTGAATAAACTTTAAACTGTTTTCTACTTTTTTTTTTTTTTTAAATATTTTTACATGAAAAAACAAAAGCCAAGACAACATTTTGATTGACAAAACACCCTAGCCAGTTATGTAGCATGAGTCAGACTGCAATGTTTGGACTCCTTTAGCTACTCCAAGTTTTGGCAGACCATGGCACCTGATTTCTTCATAGTGCAGAGGTGGAGAAAAGAGAAGCCCAACGGCCTTGATCCTGCAAGACAAGTGCTACCTCTTCCATCTAGCAACTTATAAACACATTCTGACTATACAGATATGCCATACTACAATTAAACCCTACAGAGTTATGTATCAAGTACTTATTCAAGCTGACTACTCAGTAGGTCCACAACTAAGACTGTTCATTAGTTAGCATGAGAAATACAGGTCAAGAAGAAAGAAAATGCATTCCTTGATTATTCACCTCTCATTTTTCTGGCCATTTGGAGGTAAATCTGGACTTGTGTCAAGTCCCTCCTGTCCCCAGGTTTCTCTGGGCAGATCACAATTTGTCTTCTGAAGTTTTCCCAGCTCATTCACATTGCCTGGCCTGGTCGATCTCACAGTAAAGCCAAGCAGCCACACTGGTCTAACAACTTTCTTGTCTCTTCCAGTTGCTTTTGTCTGCCCCAAACTTCCCAAGCAAGATCAACCATTTCTCTCTTAGGTTCTTTTCACTTCCTTATCATGTCTACTCTTTTGTTCTGATAAACGTGCCCACCCAGAGTGCCATAGTATCTTCTCACAGCATTCCTTAGCCTCTGCCTGTACGCATGGATGACCCTGATTTTGCACAAGAACTCGCTCAAGCCGTGTTTTGGAGAACCAACAGCTGGTAACAGGTGATGTACCCAACTACACTCCTCTTTCATCTTGATCCAGAAAAACATCTACACAATTAAAATGTCTATGCTTAGATCTAAGGTTTTTCAATACCCTTCACAAGAGGTTAGTTCATTAAAACTGAATTTTGGGCTCAAAACTCAGGATACATAATAATGGTAGTTTAGGACTGTCAGGGGGTGCTACATAAATGTCTGTTTCCAGTTTAGGTCACTGATAGAAGCCAGACCAGCAGAAATACTTAGTTAACGTTCTTCAAAATCAGTTATTACAGCAAGCAACACCCATTTTTATTTGGTTCTCTGTTCACAGAGATCAAGAACTAAATATCAAGGTGGGGAAAAGGGCAATTTTTCTTCTCTGAGAAGACCTGTAGGTCAGGGCTGCACAGAAGTACAATCTGCAAGGGTAGGATGGAAGTAAAGGGCCAACCTATAACTCCTTGGAGGTACTAAAATTAGCACAGTGAGAAAAAGGAGGAGGAAGACCATAGAAGTCTTCCTATTGCCCTTAGGTGCAGAGCAGCTGAGTAGGGACATGGTTCAGGGTTGGCAGCCATTTGGCTTCTGAGACAAGAGAAAAAAATATCTGAGCCCTGACAGTCCTGACAGCAAAAACATGTCACTCCCCCATCTTCTTCACAGGTTAAAGAATCAACAGCATCAGTTTGCAAGATACTGCAAGATACTCACGAAAGCTCCTGAGATATGACTTAAGAGCAGCCAGGGCATTCCATCTGAGCTAGTAACAGTGATCATTGCAGCTGCTTCCTGCAACACAACAATAACCTCCCTGCTCCTGCCACTCTTTTGTTTGTTTGTTTGTTTGTTTTCCTCTAGACAGTTCACCTAAAGGCCATAAATACACTGACCTGTCTGTCAAAGCTTAAGATCTGCCTGTTCTGTTGGTTATTTTCTGGGAGAGAAGAAACAAGGCAACAGATTAATTTCAGCTTGGTCTCAGACTGTTAATCAGTATTTACATAAATGTTAAAGGAAAACCATTTTATAAACTAATTTCTCAATATGCTTTCAAATATCTTCAAAAGGCATTCCTCTCACTGGTAGCTACTAAAACAAGTGATTCCATTTTTTCTAATTTGAGCAGGTCTTAAGGACATGAAGACACCTAATTAGGCCTTCCAGTATTCATACAGTTTGCTCTGCCCACAAAAAAAGTAAAAATGATCTACAAAAATCCAAACAGTCCTCCTCGAGACTGCCTCAGACTTCTAAGGAGGCCATGAGGTATTCCTCCCTGCTATAAGGGACATCAGCAGGACAAACACACTCTCTTGCAGAGCTGCAAATTCCTGTAAGATCTCTCAAAAACAGCTATGAGGAAGCAGATTATCATTCCTGACTGCTGTGGAGAAGCAAGAAAAACAGAATGCAGTTTACAATCTATTCAGATTGAATCCCTTTCTTTTTTTTTTTTTTTTTTCAAAATGGAATTTAACCCCATGATACAAGAGGAAAACAGAATTCTCTCAGAGAGCAGGATAACAGGTCAGTCTAACAGACAACAGAGCTTCACCTGGCTCGCAGACATATCTATGTAGTATGACTGCTCTAAACAGAACTTAAAGATGGGAATAATAAGAAATGCCTAAATATCCTTCCAAAATGTTGCAGAGTTTATGTTTTGGTTTGTTTTTTTGTTTTGTTTGGTGGTTTGTTTGTTTGTTGTGTTTTTTTGTGTTTTGTTTTGTTTTGTTTTTTTCCTGGTGCATCAAATCCGTTCAAAGATATCTTAACTTAAAAGGTCATTTAATTCTTAATCCATCTCCCACATAATCCTTACAGTTCTCCCAGGTTAGTCTCTTCCTTCCTTCCTTCCCAGCATAACAGAGACCTCTCTTGTAGTCATGACAGAGCTGTATATTGTACAAACACAAATGTTTATGGCAAGAAGCAAGTAATCTCTTGGCTGGTAAAGTGAACTATGAAACAATTACTGGGAAATGCCAAAGTATTATCAAAATAATAACTTACTGGTGCTACAGCTGTATGTGTTATTTCAGGGTATCTTAATCACCCTAGCATGTTTCAAAAGGCCTAACAGAAGAGGCCTTGCGGTGGTAGGTACAGGACAGAATGCATTCCACATAGGTGATGATTCATGTTTAAGGAAGAAAAGGTTTGGTAGCTGGAAAAGGCAGCCTGTACTTTGGGTTCTCCTGTATTTGTGTCCATTTTCTCCCCAGCAGCATACAAAGTCAAACAAAACCAAAGGAAATGAAGAGACTCCTGTGATTCATGTCCCAGGACACCTTATGAGATATGGCCTCTGACTGAAGCACTAGGAATTTAGGCCACAATCTCAGCTGCACAAGCAACACAGTTCACAGTTCATCTCCTCAGTCCAGACTTTGACACTACAGAACTCTCAGTGGCTGAAAAGTAAGGGGTTCCAAAACTCTGGTGGTGTTCAACGACTGAACCCACATCTCAGGTTCACAAGCAAACATCCTTTATTATACTCCAAAATAAAATGAGAGCCTGGAACCCTTAGATATTTCTATGTGACTGGTGATAATTTTGAAAAAGTTATAGAGCTGGTCAAGAATCAAGATAACATTGCATTCAAACAGTGCTGTTACAACTACAGAAGCCCTCCTGAATGGGTTGCGCAGCTGTGACCCAGGGCATAACATCAGAGCAAAGCTATCCCATTCATTTCTTCTGAGAAGGTTTTTGCAGGCAGTGAAGCTGACTAATGCTTTCTGGTGCGTCGTTTGTGTTACGTTAGCAATCACCAACTGCACGTGGAACACGGGACATCTACAGAACTGCAAGTATTTCTAGTCCTCTTTCCAAAAGCTGTTACAAATACTTGCTAGTATTCTCTGAAATACACTTCATACAGCAATAAGAAAACTATAATAAAACCATAGAATAAAGTGCCCTACCCTTACAGGCTGAATTACATTTTGAAATTTTTAATATTTTTTTTTCAAGAAAGAAACACAACAACAAGTCAAAACAAAGTTACGCTGCAGTGTCTATAATGAGATTTCCTTAGCTATCAGAGCCAGGAAGCAAAAAGGTCACCATGCTGATACTCCACGAAAGGCTGCAGCATTTAAGGCATTTTGAACACTATAAGAATACTTCTGCATTTACACAAAAGTCTCCTCAAAATACCTAATGACATTGCCAGCATGAGGTGGATAGTCAACATTCCTAAGATCTATGCAAAGGTCAAAGCAAATAAAATATGTTGGAGTGCTGAGCCCAAGGGCACTCTCTGAAACGTGGTTTGAACACAATCCATCAATATGTACTTTTTCTGTTCTATTACCCACATAATCACCAGCCCCATTTCACCATAAATCTGGTGTTCAGAAGTGTTCAAAAAATGTCACAGTATTGGTCATCTGTGTCAGTTGCCCAAGAGTGATTTATTAAAATGTTTGGCTAAACAGGTCATCATCCCAATGGCACATAATAAATAGTGAAGCACTTGACAATATTGCTGTTACAATATGTGTGACTGCCGGTGCTGCCAAACATTGAAGTTGCCAGGCATTTCCATAAGAAAGCCCTGTTTTCAGTTACTTGCAGTTTTGTATTGTTCAAACTGAAGTTTTCCACCCTGAAGTTCTGCCTTAGACTGATTTTTATTTTGTTTAACAAAAAAATTTACCCTAAACAGTTCCCTTGTTGTGTGAGCAGGCCAGGGTACAGTATGTTATATTTCTGGAAAGGGAAAAAA
The DNA here is from genome assembly GCF_037038585.1 of Patagioenas fasciata. Taxonomy (NCBI): domain Eukaryota; kingdom Metazoa; phylum Chordata; class Aves; order Columbiformes; family Columbidae; genus Patagioenas; species Patagioenas fasciata. Next base: position 70,506,699 of record NC_092521.1, on the reverse strand, counting down.
AAAAAAAGAAAAAGGAAAGTCCTAGCACTTATACTTTTGAGAACCATCTTGATATCTGTCAAGGGTTTAGATTGCAGAGTGACAATCAAACCCTGGCAGATGTATTGTTAACCTCCTCTCCCCCACCACTTTCCCCTTTTGCCCCTCTTGCCCCTCCCTCTCCCTTCTTCCCACTCAGGACAGGTGATCGGGAGGGAAAGAAGGACAGAGAGAAGAGAGTTGGAAAAATTAAAAATGTTTTACTAATGCTACTGATAAAATAGAGGGAAATAATACAAAGTATACAAAACCAACCTTGAAAGTCTCAGCAACTGCAGAGCCGGCACCCAAAGTCCTGGATTGGATTCTGCAGCCAACTGATGCTGGATTCAGTCTCTCACTAGGCCTCAGTTCGCAGGGACAACCAGCAAGATCCTCTCCTAATGTCGGCCATAAGCAGAAGGGAAAAGAAGACAAAAAGGGACGAGATCCTTTTATATGAAGTATTCACATGAATGGAATGTTATACACAGTTGGTCAGTTTCTTGGTCACTTGTTTCTCATCGTCCCTCTCGTGAGATGTCCATCCATCCTTATCAATAACTTCGCATTCCGTTTCTATGTTTACCAAAACATGTATCTGTCTCTCCAGGAAAACGCAGCTAATATGAAGCTTTAGCTGACAGGCAAATTCACTAAAAGAGAAACTTGTTTTTTAACAAAACCAGGACAACATTCAATGAGGGTGGTAGGGTGGTTTGCATTTATGGTAGTGAACCCAGCTACCTAAACATCACACCCTAGATTAGATCACGTCAAGTTTGAGAAAAACCTTTCATACTACAGTTTTCTAGGTGTTACAATTACCATAATAGCACCATCTGCATCCCATGTGTGCCTTCTGACAAGCAGTGAAGCTTCCCTACAAGAGCAGTTCCCAGTTTTGGGCCAACCTGAGCCAAGGCACTGACTAAAGACTGAGAGCTTGCTTAACAGCCAGTGTCTCTCAGCAACTGCTGTGTTGTGGCTTAAGCTTGTTTCTTTTTGCTATCCAGAAACAGAGGATGAGTATATACACTGAGAAGGCAAAACACCACAAGAACCCTCAGCCTAACAGTAGAGCTAAATCACAGTAAAGCCCTGAGACCATGACTGTGTCAACACAGGTCAGCAAGGACAAACACATGGTTATTTAAATGGAAAGTCTTACATTCTAGGTACTGGTATGCAATTTCACAGAAGTGAGAATTTCATCTGCACAGAAGATAAAAATATTTTGTTCTACTTGTAGTGATGCATTTCTAATGATCAGAGACAAGCTATTGATGGGCAAGTATCAGATAGAGGAATGTACAGTTAAACAAACAGATATCTCAAGTCTCAGGCACTTATCAAAAACACATTTCAACATTTCCAAGCACTTTGGACTTCCCTGTATCTTTCTCTCCCAAGGATACCCAAATGTAATCTTGACTTTTTATTTTAATCACCAATTCAAGCCAAAACTGAAGCTGCCAGTTTTTAGCAATCACTGTGGTCCTGATACCATGCTCTCCTGTGGAATCCAGTCACCCAGCTTATTCAATACAGGATATATTATCAGGCTTCTCTGAATCAAAATATTAAGGCACTTCAGTTCCCTTATTTGGTTAGGTTACACTTAACTAAGAGTAAAGAATATTTTAGCTCGGAAAAGTTATTCTTGTTAGTTGTGACAGTTATTTTAGAAGATGCTTTATATACAATAAATGTGTTCCATGTCTCTTCAATTATCACACAAAAAAAGCTGCTAATATATATCTGCCCAAGAAAAGATAATTTAAAGAAAGAGACAAGCAAAAAAATCCACCAAACCCAACATCAATCCCTCCCCCCAAACACTACATTACACATTAAAAGATAAAAAAGTTTCCTGCTAAAAACTTTCAAAATTAATTTCATGCTTGTTACTCTCTATTTGAAATAGCCTCTCTCTGCATATGTACTCAGGAATCTGTCATTAAAACATTCTGGTTGTTAGAAGTCAGATACAACATGTTAAAGAAAAACAGTGTGAAAAGATAACACTATGAACAAGCTCCACTGCATGCTACACTAGAAGGGGCAAATTAATCAAATTCTAGACAGGATTTAATCTGCAAAAGTAATTGCAGGCACTTATCTGCATTGCTCACACCCTTCCTCCTCCTCCTCCTCCTCCTCTCTTTTGTTGGAAGTAGCAGAGCACACACTGTGGCTGAGTGCGGAACACAAGACAGGGACTACAGCCTAATTGCAACCTTTTAGTCATCGCACTGGTCCAATCAAAGCACACCCAGGGACACCTGTATGTACATCTCTTCTTCACTGAAACAGGAAGATAATGAAATTCTATCCTGAGTCTTTTCTAACCTGCACTGGTTAAGTTCCAGTTCCTTAAGGGGGGACTGGCATTGTTGGTGGCAGACTTCTTTTGCTACCTGCCACAAAGCCTCCCCTGCAAGCATAGGCCACCTGGGACTGCTGAAAAATTTATGAGTCAAAGCTAATCTGCTTAAGGGCCTACATAAAAAACCCTCCATTGGAACTTTCGTAACATCCTCAAGTGAATAACCCACTTCTGAGTAATAATAGATACACTAAAATGGATACTAAATTACATTATCTGATATCACACATTGACATTCATGAAGCGCAAAACATTAAAGGCAAATGCAAGAAAAAAGCTGATGCTGTGATTCTTTTTTTCTTGAAGTTTCCTGTAAGATTTCTTGCAAGACACATGGATTCTTGAAAATACATGTGTTTGTTGTTGTAATGCCTATAAATATTTTTGATATTGTATTTAAGAATCCTGAATCCTCTGTAGAGCAGCAGGAAAAGAAAAATGAAATCAGTTAAAGAACAATCTTAATTATGTTTTTTTCCTATAGAACTACAAAGAAAAGCTATCAGTGCACGCACTGGAGACCCAGTAATAGTATATAGAGATTTTAATTTCTTCAGTCAAAACAAGAAAAATTATTATTTGGTCTAGCTCACCCCCACCCAAGACAAAGTATTTTTTATAACTTTATGCTATTCTTTTTATGAGTAGTTAGTGTACAGATGAACTTATCACCTATAGATTTGAAAGGCTCATTGAACATCTGTAAGTCAGATCTACATCTTGCTTTCACACTTTAGTGAAGGAAACCATAACAATATGAAATTCAGTCTGTACCACAGACACCCACTTCTTCAAAGGTCCCTTCACTCTGCTCTTCTGATCTTGTTCTGCATGCAGCCTTTCATCTACATGCCATGAAAGAAGCCGGCACTAGTCTGGCCTAGCCTGTCTGGAGTTTGGGAAAAGATTTTTTCCTTCTCAGATTCAGAAACCAGGTAACACTGCATGCAGCAAGCTTAAAATCTACCAATATCAAACCAAGAGCTCAAATGCCTTGCATAGCCAGTAGTATCAACATAGTCTCTTTGCAAAGACTGGGTCAGCACTCCTTTTTGTAGCATACTGGGGGGGAAAAGGGCAAGGGAAAAAGTGACAAGTTTTCCTAAAGGTAACATTTTCTTGAAGCCTAGAGGTTTACAGAAGCTTGGAGCCAGTCTAAGCCCAAGAGACACTCCAGCCTCATTTTCTTACATACAAATACAACAGCTATGCCTGACCCCCAGGCTTAGACACACACCACCCCATCCTACCTCAAGATACTCTTCAGCCTCACAAGCTGAAACTCTCTCATCCCTCTCTAGCTCCCTGACCTAGTGATTCACACTGCCGGCTTTAGAGTGCTGTTTTCTGCCAGTTATGAAAATACATGCAGAAGCTCTCACTCTTCATTATTAGGCACCAAATTGGGTTCTCTTCACCTGGTCTCACCAGAAAGTTTAACTTCACCCTATCTAGATCTATGCCTCTGCGTTCTTCCCCTTCAAGCTGTATGTCCCAGGGAAAAAAAACGATGTTATAAAGTTACAACACTGGTAGCCCTGACCCTGAATTTACATAGACTCTTTGTAAGGAAACAAAACCAGAAACAACAACAACAAACCAACCTAATAATAATAATAACTAACATCTGCCTTGATTTTAGTAAAACAGACTTTTAATGTCTCTGATTTGAACAGACTGTGGCCCTGCTGTAACAACTCATACCTGAGTTGTTCCATTGTTTTTCCTCAGGACTTGGTGGTGTGCTGCCATCCTGACAGTGTCCTAGCAACACAGCAGCTCTGCCTGTGACATGTTACTCCTATCTTTTCCATAATGTATACACTGCCCCTTGCTCTTATTCTTTGATAAATGTGGACTATCTCCCTCTCCTAAGGATCCATTCTGTATCCTTTGCATATGATGCAAAACCATCCCTCCTTTCACATGCAGGTACCCATCACAGCCACCTTCCTGAAAGCATGAATGGCCATTCACTGCACACAAGTTTTTCACAGGTAGCCATGGAAGTATGATTATCTCTTACTCTATGGCAAAAATCAGTCAGTTTCAGAAGAAAGGCCAGTGCTTTCAAAGATCCTGTCTATATTTCCTTTTACAGTCTCCTGAAATGACTACCCAGTATAATGTATAGACCTGCAATAATATTATAATTTACTTCTTAAAAAATTCATTTTGAGTCATGCACAAGGCTATACATGAAAAAATACCCTCATTTACACTACCAACACAAAGGATTTCTCTGGGATTTGAAGACAGCAAAACTGCATTAGTACTTAACATGTTTTCTTTAAAGCCACATGAGTTTTATAACCATCATAGCTTAGTAAAAATAGTAATTAGAAATTATTACTGCTTTTGTTTTCTTATGGACACATTAAAACAGATTAGCTTGCTAAATGTTATTTAGTATTAATAGTGCTGTCAGGACTGTTTAATAATCAAGATCATTCCACTTGATTTCAAACATCCTTACTAATATTCAAATGAAAAGCTATTTAGAAAATGATGCTTCAATTACAATTGAATAAACCCAAAATCTTTCAAGTTAGCATTTCATGTTTGAATAAGTAGCTAGACATCAACCTAGTTGCTTGTGGCTGTTGTGTAGCTCACACATTACCCAGAAACAGTGTGTCTTCAGTAAATTATCCTTTACAGTTTAACGAGTATATAAATAATGTAAGAATAAAAGGTTACCTGGTTTTGCTTCTTTTTTGCTGTCAAGACTCCATCTTTTTTTGAATTCCAGAGACTAAGAAAAAATCCACACCATGCTGTACACTGCTTGAGTAGCTGCCACATTTTCATGTGGACACAAGGAGGAAAGTTTACCGTACAGCAGAGTTCAGAATTCATGCCAGTAAGATACCAGCATCATTGCAAACACCACACAAGTATCAATAATGACATTTTACCATGTGTCTTACTGCTCATTACTGAGTGTTTAGGAGAAGATGGCTGCATGCGACCTCTGCTGTGCCAAGCTTCCCATGAATCTTCCCTGCAGGACCTGCTGTTTCTACATACAGGGTTTTGAAGGTACACCTGGTTCTCATCACAAACTGCCCAGTAAATCCCATGTTAATTCCTACTGTTTTTTAATTCCAATAATGCTTCTTTGATAGCATGGATAATCTTGAGAGAGAAAATAGCTTCTCTTTGCTTTCTTCTCCCTCCTCCCCATCCACTGCCTCCACTGTTGTATTTCAATTGGTTTCACTGAGGAATCCATGGGGAGTTAAAATTCAACCTGCTCTCCCCCAACTAAATGTACCATAATGCATTTCCTGCAGCCTCCAAATAAACTGTACCTTTGTTTGCACTTCTTCAGATCGCAAAAAGAATTACTCTTCTTATTCCCTGTCACGCTCTATGAGGATTTTGTGGCACTACAAGGTTGACACCAAGAAATTGCTCCAGTGATCTGCTACTTTAGTGACTTAGGTCCCACAACTCCCATTTTGCCCCTCAGTCTTAGGAAAGCTACAGGCAATAGCTGACAAGCTCCATCCCAGTTCCACTGCTCTTGAATTATTTAAGGTCAGGGTCCCTCCCCAGTCTGCCAGAAACATGGCAGAAATACAGCTGCTAGGTTAACTACAGAATACACGTGATATATAATAGCTTATTTCCAACTGGAGAGATAAACAAGGAGTGATATCACACAGCAGAGCCTTTCTGCAGTGTGCAGTAACAGTGTTTGGAGGCTATCCACATGTCTGCAAGAGTACTGGACTGTCTCAGACAGTGATGGACAGTCTTAGCTACAGTTCCAGCTAAGTGTTATTTGGGGATTTGTTGTTGTTTGTTTTTAAAAACTGAACACATGAATGTTAATTAGCAGTAAGAAACTACCATCCTCACGTATCAGGGGAAAAGAGCATAATACAGTTTTCTCAAGCACCTGGAGGGATAATATAATTTTCTCTATTTACTGTGTTTATTATGGCAAAGCTTTTCAACCGGCTATGAAAAAGACAAACAGCACTTACAGAATGCCCTATGCAACAGGGAGATAAATCAACTCTTTTTGTATTATTCTTTAATATGTAACTACAGAATATGCATTGCTTCTGAAAAAAATAATTTGTATAAGACAACATTGCCTGTTAATTGCACAATTACTATCTCCTGCCCTAGGGTATCTTTCACCATAACTTCCTTTTCCAAATTTATCCAACGGAAAACACTGTTCTGCTAGGATGACGAAAGTCTCATGATAAAAACACCTTTATTAAACTCCATGGCGGAGGCAAGAATAGCTCTCTGTAAGAATGAAATATTGGTTAAGAAAGGTGTTGGCAACCTGATTACATAACAGAACAGATTACGCACACAAGAGCAGAAAATCTTGCATTCCTGCACTCTTGCTCAGGCTTTCCCACACAGCTCTCCACACAAATCACTTATTACAATCCTACTGAAAAACAGCAATCCTGTATTAACTGAACATTAAGCCAGGACTGTAATATTCCAGAGGCACAAAACCTAAGGCTAGATCTGTAAACTTAACCATACTTCTTTGAATGCATGCATTACAAGGCAGAACAACCATACGAGAGAGTATTAAAGCGCAGTCAGACCAGTATGCCTGCCAGACCTCTCCTCTCCTGCTTATAGATAGAAGCACATAACAGCTCCCCACCCAGATCTATGACCTAACCTGTCCTGTGTGATGGCAGCAGTCAGGAATCCCAGTTGTCCATCAACTCCTGTCATTCTGCCACACTTCAGTAATGATGGGCAAAGAAGTTCATCTCTTCTTGCTTTCTGGCTTCTCACACAGGTGTACAGACAATGGCAGTCATTTTCTTCTAGCTATGAGTCTGACACACTCACTTTACCTTTGTGCTCTGACATTTTAACTTCATGATCTCCATCTGTTCCTCCTCCAGTTCAGCTGTGTATCCCTGTTCTCTTCCTTACCAGTCTGAAAAGAACCTCTGTTTTATTAATGTGTCTGTCTGACCTAAATGTTCCTCAACACCTGTCTGCCTTTCTCAGCTCCTAATTTAAATAACTCCCAACTACTCATCTGCTTTCTTTGCCAGAAGTTGCACCCTGGCTAAATAAAATTTGACAAGTAAAAGAAAGAAGCAGGATCCTGCAGATCTGTCATTTAAAACAAACGGAGTTCTAATTTTTAAAATTAGAAATATGTTTGATTAATACGTTTTTACTTCTTCCACTGCTCACCTGCTTCACCCCAAATAGTATTTTAAAATATTTGCTTGAAGAAAAAAATGATATTGTAGAAGTCAGTACAAAATAAACACGGTGACTTTTCAGCCGAGTTCATAACATGAAGAGTAATTGTCAATTAAAGCTAAACAGTTTAGAAAAGCATTAGTCCCAAAGAACATATTTTGATTTTACCAATTTAGATAAGAGGTAGTATCTATGTCGACATTAGATCACCTCCTCATTGATTAGATTTCTACCGTAGGAAACGTCAAGTGAGTGCCCTCCTCCTTCAGTTTCTTCATCTGCAGATGATGTACAGTTTTTCCTGCCTCTCTATTTTGTCGCACACTTATAATTGACTGGCTTTCTGAAACATTAAAAAAAAAAAAGTCTCAAGTTTTCTTTAATGGAGAAGCTGCTAAGGAAAAGAACATTAATGTTTCCAGCCAGAGATACTATATCTAACAGCAGCACAAGACACACAGTAAAGAGCCTGATTCTGTAAGCATAAACCACTTCCCAACACGCTACTAAATAGAACATTAAAGCATAAAAAAATTGCACTGAAGCACTAAGCAGTGAGGCAGCATATACCCTCCCTTGTGATGAGTACTCAAGCTCTGTATCATCATTGGAGAAAGTCTCAAAACTCAGCACATGCTAATGTGTCATAAATACCCAGCTGCTCAGGGATCGCTAGTTTGGCTTGCATACAAGCTGTTTCCACAAATGTCCAGAAAAATGTATGAAGGGCTACTCCAATGGCTAGGAAACAACAGCCTGCAAAGCTATTTGCCTTTGATGCAGAGGACAGAAGACGTCAAATTCAAGCCACTACCAGAGAAGAAAAGGAGAAGTGCCTGGCAGTGCTTTGAGGAAGGAGTTCAGTCTAGTCCCACAAAGATAAACAAGCAGCAAGGAAAACTGTGGAGGGGAGCATAAAGATCCTAGTGATCTGCTGAGTAACTAGCAGAAAGGTGGGGAGGAAAGAAATCAAAAACTTATTTGGATCTCTTCAGGTCTTCTCCAAGATAGAGTGAGATCACAGTTCTTCACACATAGCTGCAAGGGCTGTTGGTTCAGTAGCGTTCCAGGGCCTTAAAATGTTTTTCTTTGAAAGATATTACACAAAGATATACAAAGAAATAACAGCTTTGATATCCTTTAAACGCTGAGAACACAGCAATAGGACAGAACTCCTCAGACTGAAATCAAATGTGTTGGGGTTTTGTTGGCGGTGTTGGTTTTTGGGTTGGTTTTTTCGTTTGTTTGTTTTTTTAACATACTGCCTATATACAATCCTTTAACCTACTTTCAGATTATTTAAATGTCAGTGTTATAGGTACTGGCTGATAGTTTTTTATTTGGCACATAATTAACAGTGATTTGTTTTAAGAGAATGTAATAATGAGCTAAAAAGTATTCTTACTTTCCTTGTTTAAAAACAAACAAACGAAAAATCTTTATGGCTAGCAGAGGTTGCTACAAGTCATTTATTTAATAGGAAAGACATAATTACTGATATGTACACACATATTTTTAAAAAGCACTGTTTTCTAAACTCTATGAAGCACAGAGAGAACAAAACATCCACGAAGATTCATGAATCATTCTTTCTTGTGAAACTACACATGTCAGAATCAGGAAATTAATTTTGCCCTATTATCTAAATTGAAAATCATCTGACTATTACAGCAAATAGTGGGTAGAACTCTTCTACTGCTAATATCTTTCTAGATCCTCTTTAATAGATCATGAGGACCTATCAGCTCTGAAAGTCAATAAACATTCTTTTTTTCCCATTAGAGAAAACAGGCCTGATTAGTAAGAACTTGTACTTAAACCCCATTCAGCAAGTTGCCAGGAAAGCAGAAATATAATAGGTTTCAGAACAGAATAACTGTAATTAAAAGTAGAAGAGTAACAGAAATAATTCTAGAATTTTTTTTTTTTTTTTAAAAAAGCAACCTATTTAATTTCTTCTGCCTAAGTGTCTTCCTCTCAGACTGACCTTCCTAGGAGATAAATACCTCATCCAAAAAGATTGTATTATGGCTGTCTTATAACCATACCTTCTGCAATGTTTACACTAGTGTACTTAGGTTACAGGAAGGTGGACTGTAACCAAGACCAACCACCAAAAAGGACAATTGCACCTGATCAGTCTATAACAGCTCTATAATTTCATCAATAAAATAGTGAACCAAGGAGAACCAATGACATTTGGTGATGCAAAATAATTGCCTTTATTCCTGGCCATTACAGTTGGCCAAAAAAACCAGCAGGCTATGTGGGCGTGGGAGAAGGCATAACATGAATATTGTTATCCCTATCACAGTTTGATTGTTGTATCTGAGATATGATATCCAATTCAGATGGCAGAATGGGTTAAAATGCTGGGCAATGACAAAGATTGGGACTTTTTTGCTTGCCAAAACAAAGAATTGTGTAATTTACTTGACAACATGATTTGCATGACAGATGAATGGGTTGGAAAAAGGGACTCATCCCACAGAAGACAAAGGCCAGACAAAATCAAAATGTTCTTTAGCCATTCTTAACAAAAAGAAACATGAAGAAGCCACAGAAATTACCAACAACAAAGGAAGCAAGTCAGACATTTCATACAGATGGCTACACTGACTAAAATAAAATCACAGAGAACAGCGCGAGATACAGGAGGAGCTGACAGCAGAGCATCCTTCCCAAACTGCAGCGGGCATTGGAGGTGGTGAAGTCCTTTTAAGGAAAAATGTGCCTACAAACTAGATGCCACTGAACAACTCTAGCAGTCAGAGTGGGTAAGCCAGTGCAAGATGAGACAGCAACAAATACTCTTAGTGCACCCATCTAAAAAGGCCTAGTAAAACAAAAAGCTGTCATTTTCCAGTTTTGTTGCATAACAGGAACCAGTTCATGACAAAATATTTGCTCCTAACAGTGCAAATGAATTAACCTACTTTATAGCAAACCCTAGCTCTCAAGGTACATTGTCTTCAGTTATTAAACAAATCAGCAACTCTGGAATCATTTTGACCTCCAAAGGCTTCTGCACATTTGAACCGATCTACAGATATAGATAAATATCCTTTAGCCTGTAGAGCTCCTCAATATTTTCAGCAGGTTCAATCAGATATTTCTCACCTTGGATTTTAGAACCACAGTAAGCAAGAAAACCTGGCATATTTAGGAAATGCTGGTGGATACAAAACAAAACACCCTCATGATCAAAGAGGTATAAGCTTTTCATTTCAGCACTCAACTGTCTTTATTCAGCTGACATAGAGGGAATGTTAGATATTAAGTGTCCTGCCTAGATGTTGTTCCTGTATTCACTACACTGCACTACAAGTATAGATAGTAACCAGGGTGCTCACAAGTCAGAGACCATGAAATCTCATCAGTTCACTGCTTTATCTAAGACAGTTAGCTTTGCTGAGAGGCAAAGTTTATTAGCTCACAACATCAAGTTATTTCCAAGACCTCATGTGTTATCTCTGCAGAGAACTGTGATGAGTTGCATGAATATATAAATCTACTCAGGAAGCACTGTATTACACTATGCTACAAGATTTAGACTGACCTTAGAGGACAGTCACCCTTACCATCATAACTATTGTCAAAGTAACCACACACTAAGAGTGTGAAGAAGATGGCTTCAGACTATTAGTAGTAAGAAGCTACCTGCAGTCTGTTTCCACAATCACTTTTTTTCAGCCTTACTTTTCCCTCAGCAAAGTTATTGCATGTACACATATACACTCTCCCAATATCTTCAGATTAAGACAAATATTTAAGCCTGATTTATAGATAATGCTTGAACTTTTTTGGAACAGTTTGCAGCTTTTTTTCTGTGTTCTGCAAATAGACAGAAACGCACAAGTATATAAATTTCTCCTCCTTTACCCCATGACGTCTAACAACCAGTGGCACTGAGGTGACCTAAACAGATTTGATTTATTTCTTGTAACTATGAATGTTGGACTGTACTAATGATGAGGCCTTTCATTGATTTACTGTAGCTTACTAAATAGAATTAATGTATTGCATAAGAGGCTTTGCCGACAACAGCAGGGATCAGGATTCCAAACAGATCTAAAAAAACAGTTTTTAAGGGACAGAAAGACAGAAAGGAGTCAAAAGAGTTCTCACTCCCTTGTCAGATAGTTGCTAATTCTTACATCAAGCAAACAAACAAACAAAAAAACCCACATATATTTATGAAGAAACAACACATTACAGAGAACAGATTACTTCGTTTTAACTTTTTTTTTTTTTTTAGTGTTATTATGAATTACAATTAAAAACCATTTGCTTAAGTCCTCATTCTGCATTCTCCACATGCAGGAGTGCCAACTGGCATCACCTATGAGGTCAGCAGAGAGCTACAAGCATTTCTTGAGCTTTAGTGAGCCATACGTGATTTGATCATATGTATTGCTCACAAAACAGCTTTTGAAGTGTCATAATAAGTACCTACTTATAGCCTCAGATTTAGATGAGAAAAATGTTGCATGTTACAGAGAGTTAAATAAACAAATCTTGATTGCTCCTCTGAGATAGATAGATAGATAGATAGATTGATAGATAGATAGATGATAGATAGATAGATGATAGATAGATGATAGATAGATAGACAGACAACCATCTCGTCACACCACTCCTCTCATTTAATTTCCTTGACCTTCACCTGCTCTGTGATTTCTTCTAAACTTAGGCATCCTCCTACTTCTGAAGGTGGAACGTGTGACCTTGGAAATAAAACCCAAGGACAAACAAAACACAGCTTGGGGTAATGCTGCAGCTTTCTTTAAATAATATGTAAAGCAGGAACCAAAGCCAGTCACCATCGCACCTGACCCAAAGCCTCAAGCAGGAATCATTTTCCCTCTGATTAAAGCCAGTGAACTTACTTAATCTAAAAATAAAAAAGGAAGCATTTTTGCTGCTGCTCCAATTATTCTCAGATTAAAAAAAAAAGGTAGCAACAGCAGTGATTGACCACTCTATATATAAATGGGAATGCACAATCTCAATTTTTATTACATGTCTGTACTTGTTCAAAAGCACCAGATCTGGAAACAAGGTATGCAACTGCCATGATTGGTGATTCAGCAGACATAAGAGAGCTGACATAATCTCAGTTTGTTGTAGAGTTTTTTGCTTGCATTTATATTGCATTATTACCTCCTGTCATGAGAACCTGATTGAATATTTTATCCAGGCTCTAACGCATCTTCAGTTGCTCCCCAAAGAACAACCTTAACAACGCATTCCACAACATCTGTCAGACAGACAGACTGGAACGACCATGTTTTCAACACTCAGCCTTGCAGTCACATCTGCTGGAAACAACTGGCTGAAATGAAAGCCATTGCTTAGTTTCTGAAGAGCACCTTAGGATTTTTCAAACCCACTCAAGAGAGGCATGTGGGTACACATGTACACACAGGGGACCACTAATGATGATGAACATCCATCCTCCCGCCTGATAAAAAGTTTTCCTCCTATTGCCGTTATCCAGGTTGACAAACAAGTGAACCATTTCCTAAGCAGTCTCTCAACATAACCTCTGCAGATGAAACATGCACAGGAGCATGTAACATACTCACACCAAGACTTTCCATACACAGAAATCTTGAATGTTAAATTACACACCTGTAATACAATGCAAACAATCCCTCTCCTACATAAAAACACCTACATAAATACAATAATTTACTATGTTGAGTTTTTTGCTGCTCTTTGAATGAAAGTTGCATTACATAAAGATTTTAGGAGTAGACAGAGTGGATATTCCCATGTCCAGACACTCCATGAGCTAAGTTAATTAGAATCATAAAAGCATTTCAGTTGGAAGAGACCCCCAGGATCATCAAGTCCAACTATAACCTAACCAAAATGAAAGCAAGAAAGCTGCAGGACCGTGGTACTCCATGGGATACTTGGTCCTGCCAGGAAACCTAGTCAACGGTTAATATAAGCAACCCCAGCTAATAAGGAGGCGTCATGGTAGCATTTCCAGTACAAAAATTATCTTTGCCCTAATTACTTTCATTTTCACTTCTTTCCAGTCAGAAGGCAAGACTGTCTGTAGATATTTTTTCTGATTAAAAATCAGTTCAAACTTTTCTGTCGAATTCCATGAAAATTTTCCAGGAGTGCTGCCTTTTTTCACTGAGCGCCACTGTTGGTGCTTGATACATGAATTACCAATTTACTGAGCACCACATTCTAGCTGGGATGCTCTGAATTTCAAAGCACTGGCATAAAAACGAATACTAATATTATCTTGTTAATAGAGTCCAAAGCAACAAGGCTGTACGTGTGCTAATGGCACATCTGTCAAGGGATAAGGCAGGAAGATGCACGACCTGCAATTAATTTTACTATAGCAAGTTTTCTTAACCTTGGTAGATTAGGAATGTGTTCTACTGGAACAGTCAATAGAACTAAAAGCTAGGTGGATTTTGCTGAAAATATTCAGAGTATACTCAAATTTCAAAGCAAGGGAGTGGGTTTCAGTAGGGACCTAGAAATACAGTTATAAAGGTTATCTTCTTTTGAGGGGTGAAGGGCAGATTTATTTATTTATTTTTTTAATAAAATTTTTCTATTAATCCTTCTGAGAGCTGGCCACACAATGGAAAGGCTCATATGACCTGATAGCTAAGCCATCAGGTCCTTTGACTCCTAGCAGAATATAATATCTGTTAAGACTAATAGACAAGGTAAAACAGCCTCCTGGTCTGATAGTAGGAGGCTTGAACACAAATCACTCCCTCTAAAAATCAAAGATACAAAAAATGACAGCTATTCCAGGAAATGGCATGACAGTTACAGATCGTATACATTCAGCTGCGCTTCAAGAAACATCCAACAACCTGGGAAGGGGTCAGGGGCACAGTAAGATACTTGGCTATTAAAATGAGGATATAAATACTGAGCCTACCAGCATGAAGAACTCCAAAACCAGCCTCACTCCTGGAGCTGCACTTCTGTTGCTATAGGATGAACTACGCAGTATGTCTGCTTGCTGTTCAGCTCCAGGCACTGAGGGGTAACTCAAACCCCTCATCTTCAGTTAAATTTACCACAATGCTAGCACTACCCACATTCCCAGGACAGCAATGTCTTCCCAGCTTTCTGAACCTCACATTCATTCCAAAGAGAGAAGCCAAAGTGCTGCCCTAGACACTTGAGAATGGACACAGCTGAAGGAGGACAGGAACACCTGTGCCTCCACCTACCAAAGTTTTAAAATCATTCTTTAATCAATAAACATCTAACAGCATTCTTGCCTTTGATTAGGTCTAGCCATCACACATGAAGTGAAAAGAAGTCTGATCCAAATTGCTCTTGGGACATTGCAGGAATGTAACAGTGAAAGTGTATCATCTTCGTGTGCACCAGCACTCAGCTCCTCTCAAACATCTTGCAATGCAGATGCATGACACTAATCAGCAACTTCACAGGGATGCTAGGTTTAACTTGCTCAAAATTGCAATTTCTAGATTCACACATTAACAAGAGAAGCTTTTATTTCCTCCTGTTAAAAATAATAAATATTGTTGAACCTCAGACTGATAAATACTCAAAAACGTGGTTGAGGATACACTCTCAACATTCAAAAGAAAAAAAAAAGTGAATAAAAAAGAATCTGATATTAAAATCTTGTGGTTTCTAGCTCAGTCTATTGAGTCCAAGGATTTAAAATACTTACAGCCACCAACATTATGTTAACAAAGGTTTCCAATATAATTGTCATTAGGTGCTTAGTGTTTCCAAAAACAAAACCTCACAATAAGATTTTAATGTTCAAAGATACAGAAAATTTGAAGGCCTAAAATACATCTCCCCTCACAGCACTAATATTTCCCAGAGTACTAAAAACCATGTCAACCTCAAAAAAAGAGACAGCTTGCATCACAGATCTAAAAGTTGGTTAGGATACACTGACAGGCATGTCAGTAATACTGAATGGCATATCTGAGAAAGATTCCACTGAACAGATGAACCATTGGCCTTGAGCTCAAAACAGTAGTAAAAGACCACTTCAGAAAGTAGGGAGGGACTTCAGTGACACACCTGTGCTGAGCTTCATGCACAACTGATTAAGTAATTGAAGAACTCAAGTTAGCTATTTCAGGTGCGTTCATATTGCACTGCTTCCACAGCACTAGCCACACCCCAGGAAAGCCCAGAGCTTCACTCATGTTAAGACACTGAGGACTGCTTACACTGGCCAATCAACTGATGAATTGTATCTTCACACCTCCATTTATTTAGAGAACCTTTACAATCCCATCCACATACTGTGTTGCTCAGCTCTTACGTACCATATGTAATGGAGCCTCACTTGACAGAATTAGAAGTATTTTCTTCATCACCAGGTACCACAGACTTGACAAGGAGAGTTAGACTGGTCTGCTAGGCCACTCAGAATTTCTTCAAGTACAACTTCTTTCTAGTACAACTTGATCCACCAAACAACTCTGACATCCATTTCTGCACATGAACAAGCTTTAAATAAGCAGCTTCTCTTGTCTATCATTACCTCTTCTTCCCTTTCTGTGTGACTGTGGCTCCTCCTCTTCCCCCATCAAATGATAAAAATTTCCCAGAAATTATTATTTTTCAGATAGGCTCAAAATCAAGCAGAACAGAGCAGTGGGCAAAGCACGTGTATTATGAAATTTTGCAAAGTCTACCAAATTTCAGCCTATGGAAGAACCTAACAGAAATGCATCTGAGTAAAATATACTACAGAGGCTTTCTCGAGCAAAAACAATGGAACGAGTCAGTTGTTTAGGGTGGGATTTGTTGTTTGTTTGTTTGTGGTGGGTTTTTTTGTTGTTGTTTGGGGATTTTTATCTTTCGATTCCTGAGGGGGAGTCATACCAGCTGGGGACACACTACACAAAGTTGGTAAATACTGTAGCAATTAGCTTCTGATTACTTGTGGTATTTATTTGCCTTACAGGTGGAGAAGAAGCAGCAGAGTATAAACAATAGTTTATTTGTTTCTTCTTATTGCCTTTCCTATCCTTTTCTCTCTGTGCTGATGGCTGCTGAGTGACTGCCCCAAAAATAATACCAGAGTGGTTCCATGAATCACATGAACAAAGGGTATGCAGACAGTGCTACGCAGCAGCAACATCAGACCTCCCTGCTCCCCTCTGTCACGGGCTACAAATGCGTCAATGCTCTAACCTACTTTGCGTTTACTGGTCTGGCAGCTTGTCAGCTGCTTTACTCCCAGTAAACATGAGAACAACACAAGACTCGTTTAAATATTCAGAGAATCACAAAAAAAGGTCTGGGAGCTCACCCAAGCCTATCCCTCAGCCTCCAGGAAGACCAGCTAAACACAAACCATTTGTGACAGATCTGTCTCACCTGTTATTATCAGCTTCCAATGAGGCACTCACAGCTTCCTAGGCAACCTAATCTGGGACTGAGCCAACTCCATGCCTCTTTTTCTCACCTAAGCCTAGAGAAATTGCTCATACTACAATGTGCTCCCATTATTTCTTGCCCTGTGCACCACAGCTGTAGAGAACAGGCTATTTTTTCCCCTTCCTCATTGTATTTTTTGTACACCAGTCTTACCTGAAGTTTACTCCTGAGAGCAATATCTCTCAGGTCTCTTTTATTGGTTATGCTCTGAATTCTCCATATTTTCCTTTGTGCTTGGAATTCTAAACAGGACATCGTGCTATACAGAAACAATATTGGTTACTATTCATGCATTACATGTATCCCTCCAGTCTATGCTTTGCTTATACCGGTATGATTTGACAGCAGACATGAAAACATACACTTAAAAAAAAAAAAAAGCAGCTTGTGCTTCCTTTATGGGAAATCTGAGAGAAGTAAAAGCATGTTAGAGAATAGGCTACATGTTTTATATCACCAAAGTTCAGAGACTGAAAAAGCAGAGCTTAAACTTACAAAGAGGGAGAATTTTGTTTGGATTTGAGGAAGGTTAGGACAGCTTATTACCAGTAATACATTCTTGTTCTTCAGCAGCTGGAAACACATCCAGCATGATGATCGTGCCAGTCTGGTCCCTCACTATATCAATTAAGCACATTTCTGATGCCTTTATTGGTGCTTCTAAAAATGGAGAAAACAGCATAGCTGTGTAAGGCCCATACCAAGTCTCACGCTATGACCACCTCTTCTCAAGCGCGGTCAATATCTGTTGGCTATGAATATCTTCTGGTTTCTTAGCTTCTCCGGAAGTGCGTGCCACCCTGCATAACAGCTGTTGGCAGCAGTGAAGTGTCATGTGGAATACAAGGCACCCTAAGTCACAAGAGTGAACCACAGCAGAGAGAAAATATTTATTACTTCTGGTGCATGGATCATTAATATAATGTGCTAGGGTAAACGAAGAGCCTCCTGCATGTTTTTCCCATTTTGTATCTCCTGATCCACAGCACCACAGGGCAGCAGTGCCTAAAACCATGCCAATAAAGATTTAGGTCTTAAAAATAATAAGGAAGTCCAACTGAGTGGTTTATTTAGAGAACTGTAACACCTGCACTTGCAGTGCCCACTCTCAATCAAGTAGAAAAGGCTTCCATGAAGTCTTTCCTTTTGATCAACCTTTCAACCCTTATAAATCAGAAACTCCTCCACCAAGCCCTTCTTCTCATTCCACTACCCTCACCCCAAAGGCTTCTCAGGCTTCCTTCTGTTTTCCCAGGGCTGCTTACAGCAAACATTTCCTTCCTCCAGCTGAGCCATTGGTGAGTCCGGACAAAACTGATGAGCCCCAGGCCAGGCTCTGTTCACCTGCACTTTTAGAGCTAAGGTTGTCAGCCACCAAATTACTGACCGCTTTCTTCCAGCCTTCAGCAAACCTTTTCCAAGACTTGCATGAAAACATTTTACCAGAAAACCATTAGATATTAGTCACCCATTGGCAACAGGCATTTTAAAAGCCACTATACCCACACAAGCATTTTTGGTTTCAAAACTGGGATATTTCAACCATGTAATACCCTTCCCCTCCAAATTTAAGCACCAAGTCTCTTCAAAATATGAATTAGAAAGGCTTTTATTTTAAGCTTGGAAGATCACAGAGAGAAAAATATTAGAAGTCCAAGTGCATCTAAAGCTGTATATCTATCCAGACTCTAGAAAAGTCTATACTACGACTTACAGCAGACTAATTTGTATGCTATATATTTGCACTCTACATTAGAACTTATGCCCATATATGTGAATCCCAAAAATACACCTTTGCCATCCTTCTGGAAGAACAGAAAAAGAAACATGTTCAGGAGCTCTGTACTTACACAGGTCTGTTGAGCAACACTGAAAGTATATTAATAATTATTAAAGTATATTAAAGTATACTAAAGTATATTAATAATCTAACACAGGGAAAAGTTTTAATTTGAAGTTCTTTTCCCTAACCCCAAAAAATCCACAGACAGAAGTTTACCACCTTGCCTCTTGAACTTCACCACTGTCCATTACAGAAGTGACAGACATTGTTTCTGTTTTAACACATCTGTATCAAGGAAGAGAAATAATAAGAAAAAAATTCAGTATCAATATTGTTATTACGTGGGTCAGGTTTCAGTGGTCTTTTCAATTAATTTTTAGCAAATGTTTCTCAGTGACTGGAAAGAACGGTGGCTTTAAGGTCAATTGTAATGGGGCTTTTAAGTTCAGTTCTCCTCCTCCAGAATTAATCCTAATTTTCACCCTGTGAATAATCTTCAGGAAGAAAGTAATTTCCAAACTCTTTCGTATATTTATTACTCTCATTTCCACCCTAATTATGCAGATTACTGACTAGAATAAACCATTTCACCGCATATTCTAACGAGGGTGTTGTTACTGGCAACCCACTTCAACTGAAGGACCTACACTGGCAACTTGCCTGCAAATGGCAGTGAACTTGCATAAAAGCCAGAATATTACTGCTGTCACCTTCTTAGCACAAGGGCACAGACTGTGAAGGGTACCAACCTCAGCATGCATGGCCTAAGATCAAAGCCTGTGTGCAACTTATGATCTAGGCTTGGCTTGCCCAACACACGTGTGATCCTCTGATTCATCAAACACAGGAAATACTGACAGTGAAAGAACATCCTCTTGTCCTCTGCTGCAAGAGGTGTGACTTTCTGTCTGGTTGTTCTTTAGTTATCAGATCTTCACTGTATCAGAGGGGGAGAACAACTGTTTTGATTTGTACCTGTGGGAAAACAACAATTAAACAGCTCAATTCTGAAAAAAAAAAAAAAGGATTAAGTTCAATTTAAGTGGGATTTTCCCCTAGAAGTAATTATCCCTTCAAGAGTTGAACTGCTGTGCACTAATATATTCTAAAGAACATAGTCAATGAGGTCAATGATACCTGAAAATAAAGCAAAGAACAAAACTGCATAAATACCTTACACCTCTCAACAGTTTTTGCCAGTTATGCACTAAGCATAATATCTTCTTAAGTTAGTTGGATAAAGAGCTAAATAATTCCCTTTAGCATGAGCAGTGCACCCTCTGTCACTGGCAATCTTACACAATGGAAAGGTGGCAGGATGGACATTTCTTGAACACACATTGTGATTCTGGGATTCAACCTCAAACAAATCAGGGAAATGGAAAGCCACTTCAGAACTATATCTCACAGGAAGTGTTCCCGGAAAACATTCTTTCTACTGTATGTCATGGCAATACAGCCAAGGAAAAAGTAAATAAAAGTCTACAACTTGTTTGTTCCTGTACTAGTTACAAGACAAAAAAAAATTGCATGTTTAATACACATTTGCCTTTGAGAACGATCATTTGTGAAAACACTAATCAGTTCTCTTTCTAGTTATATGCAAGCTATTTAGTATTTTATGAACAATTAACATATTCTAAAACCCAGAAAATTCAACAGGACTTGCAAAATTTTGTTTACAATGCAACACCATGTTGCAGTGTTTCAAAATGTTATGTTACTGTACTGTAAACAAAAATAGTATCCATGAGCAGCCGCATTAAAAGGCAACTGAAACACAAAATAATAGACAGAGATTTTGAAGTTGAAAAAGGACCATTACCATCCTCTAATATTATTCATGCACCATTACATGACAAAAATGAAGATGGTTTAGGGTACTAAATAACCCTTAGTGTAATATTAAAATTGTAAAGGCAATACACGTTTCACTGTAATTGAAGTAGCAGGTATCTGCAAAACTTACTGAATTATAAATAAAACCTACAATAAACTGAAAATAAAATAACAGATGGTGTGTAAATCATTAAGATCCTTAAACTAATGGATTTCACTAAAGATCATCAAAACCAACAAAGTGAAAAGCAAGGCAAAAGTTGATGAAAATGCAGTAATAAATCCAGAGTAAAGACTGAGAACAGACACCCACCTCCAATACAATCACGACTGCTTTTGTGGAAAATAGAAAAAAAAAAAAAATTAAACTGATGGAAATCCCTTTCATGCCTTAACCAGAGCAGTGTTTTGGTACAAAAGAAGCAAAAGAATGGAGAAATTAGTTGGAAAGGCAATATCAGAAGCAAAATCCATATTGGTCCCCATTTAGTCACAGACACTACCTGCATGTTGCAGATTCCCTGTGCAGCCCACACACTGTTTTGATTATTTGCTGCCATCTAGAAACAGAGCTCCATTTATGTGATCACTACTCGCTGGTCAAAAGCTTTGATTTCCAAGCACATAAATTCGGCTCCTTTTATTAGTGCTAATGTGTCTTGTCAATAAAGTTGAAGTGTTCTGCATATTAAGAACAGCATGTTAATAATAATCCCTAAGTTTTTCACATTGTTTGTAACTGACATTCACTTGCTGAACTATGTCTTGCAACCTCTGTGTTTTCATTGCACCTCCTCGTACTTCAGAGGATCTTGGGCTTCTCTACTGGGCCACACAGAGCTTGTTCTGGGTGCTAACTGCTGAACTATTAACCAACTCAGACCTGCATCTACAAAATGAAACAGAACCGATGTATTGGTTAACCATAATATATAGGAAACACGGAAATTATTTTCTGTTTAGAAAGTAGCCCCAAAGCCCCTCCAGAGTCACAGTGTCAAGTGAATAATCCAATGGATTGGCACTCTCTTTTACTTTTTTCTTGAAAGCAGAACTCAGATTGAACATTGACTTTGGAGTTTTCAATGCAGCACAAAAGCAGTAACACTGTACTTAAAGGATTGCTTTGTACTGACGAGCTGAAGT
This sequence comes from Patagioenas fasciata, assembly GCF_037038585.1. NCBI lineage: Eukaryota > Metazoa > Chordata > Aves > Columbiformes > Columbidae > Patagioenas > Patagioenas fasciata. The sequence continues at coordinate 70,484,878 of NC_092521.1, read as the reverse complement.
TAATTTTCTCTCCTAGCTGTAAGATGCCCTACTTTGTAATGTGGGTCTTACTAGTGGAACAAGTTGAATTTGGTCTCTGCTGCTGAAGCAGTCAAGTTCCAGTGCAACATATTTCTCCTTCCTGGTGTTTTGTGGATATCAGAAATTGGCTTTTAATGTTTATTAAGCAATGAAGGATGATGTTCCTCAGAGACAGCACTGTGACATAAATCAGCCCAATTTATGATCTAGAAGCCAGGCTGTTCCAAATCAGAAATCATGTCCATTCTTTTCACAGCTGTGAGAGTCTTACAAGCACAGCACTTTAGTCTGTTAGTCCTTTTATTAATCCATCCTTACTGGGAGGAAATGGTGAGCCCTCTCATCAAAAAAAAAAAAAAAAAAAAAAAACCAAAAACAAAAAACCAAACCAAAACCAGCCCACCAAGATAAAACAAAAAAAAAAGAACTGAACAACAACCAAAAAACCTGACTCTGTCTTTCAGGAGTAATTCAGCCCCTCCCAAGGCAGAAAGAGGGATTCACTCCATCTAACCCAGGCTGCTAAAAGACATGTAAGTGTTGGCTCTTTCCAAGCTGCCCTTTATAATCAAAGGAGACAAAAAGGCACCTGAAGAAAGTTATTTCTTCCTCATAACTGTTTTCTAAAGCGAATCAGAAGAACACCTCTCTGGAGGTGACATTTTCCAAAAACAGTAAATACAGGCTGAGGTAGGGAGTTCCTTAGATGCAGACGTGATTTTCAGCTATAACACTCTGAATGACTGAAAGAAAAGCATAAAACTTCTGAGAACATCTACTGACTCACGTTACTTTGGAGATCACAAGGTTGTGATACCACCCAGAAACGGAGAGCCTGAAAAGAAGGATTCTTCCTGCAAGTGCTGCAACTTCACAGCATCTCAAAAAAGTTCCATAACTGTTTTTCTCAACTCTGCTTCAAGGCCTCAACTACGAGGACAATGGCCAGTTGCTCAAAGCAAATTCTATTTCTTATATCATGTTGCAAATTAGTTTCACAAGGCTGTTTATTTCAAAATATTTTTACATGGTGTGCTTCAGAGTCCAGGAGAAGGAGGAGAAATAAGAATGTTCAGCTGAAAACATTCAAGCAGTAAGTGGAGCTTTTAAATAGAAACTTCAACAGTTAGGGGAACTGCCCTTTAATGCTCATTACTAGATTATTTACTCTTATTCACTACAGCATAAGCCCAAGTGTGCTTTGGTCTCAAAGTGAAGAACTGTAAGAACAAATAATTCTTTAACTTGCACTTTGCTATAGAGGATTTCTCTCTATTCATGATATCCTTTAATGAGTTTCAAAACATCTCAAAAACAGTAACAGATGTAAAGAATGTGCAACATCAGTACTGCATATAATTCATTTGAAATATCTTTTTTCTTATTGTCCCTCTACAGCACACTCACTAGTTACGCACAGTACATGTTACTTGATCTGCTTAACAGTGCACTGTCTCTCCTCTGCCAACTCCAACCTAATAGAAGGTAAAAAAAAGAAATCCAAGACTAATCGACTCCAATGTCAGAGAATCAAAGCAGGGTATCTGATGATAATAGAGAATCTTGAGATCAAACCCCTTCTAATTCTGCGACAATGTTTAAATGGGACTAAGCAGGCCTCTGACAACGTCTACCACATTTTCTCTACATAGAAAATTTTCCTGTGTTCTACCTGTGTCATACCCATTCTTCAGTTAAATAACTGAAGTAACAAGGCAGATTAAATAACACTGCTAGCTCTCATGATGTTTTTCAGCTATTTTTAAACAACCCTCCCTACTAGCTTCAGTACTCTGGCAATTACATGAGGAGGACATCTCACTTCATGGCTACAGAGGCCTGCAAAATGTGTATGTAAAGCTTGTACATGTTTGTAAATATATTTTTAAAAAATAATAATCCTAGAGAAACTGGTTAGAGATTTTCATTGGCCTGCAGCAAAAAAACGGAGTTGTCTAAAGTCATACTACAAATCTGTGCTAAGTCCCCAGTGCATCAGCCAGTGCTCTGTCTAGTGGCTCTCCTGGAAAAGGAAAGGCACCCTGAGACTGGGAACTCAATCTGACTAGTAGTAAGAGCTTGAAATCCCAAAGGATCAACAGGAAGAGTAACTTGGATGTGTTTCAGGAGGAATGCCTTGAAAAATTATTATAGCTGTTTTTTTCTACATCACCTACAGGCCGCATTAAAAATTTATAACCCTGCTTTTCAAGCTGCTATACCACACACAGAAATTGTTTCACAACACAAAGAATAGCACACACAACAGTTTTGCTTACAGGCACCTAGATCCATTTAGAATTGCTATGTCAAAGAGAATACAGCAGGACACCACAACTATTATGGCTGTATCCATGCAAGACAAAAGAAATGATGAAGCTAAAGAAAATAAAACATAATGTTGTGAAACTGTCACACTGATAACAAATGCTCCCACTTATAAGAAGTAATGAGAACAGTCTGACTGTTTCTCCTCAAAAGCTCTCCTTTCCTCCCTGTTTTCTTTCTCTACTGGCTGCAATAAGAACTGGAAAAGAAAAACAATAAAAAATATAACATTCTCCAACAAGTTAATATTAACTATGCATTTCTATAGTAATGTAAAAGCACTTTTCCTGAGAGCACTGTGTTTAAATAGCCAAACACAGAAATGTGAAAACAGAGCTTTGTATTCCCAGATCTCCATTTTACTTCCACTGCAGCAGTGAGCAGCCAGCACTGCCTATACAAATAGTGCCTCCAATAGCCACTACATTTAGAGAGGCAGAGTGAAGGACCAGGAAACCTGGAAAGAGGCACAAAGACCTGAAGATGAGCCTGTGTTTTGAGCAGTACAAGCTACTATGAGTCAGAGATGTTCTTCACAGCTGTAAGCAGCTAAGTTCATTCAGTGCTAGAGTTTTAAAATTCTGCAACTGACTGAAATGTAGTTGCCACTGGTTACATGTGCATTTATGCAGCATTTTGCAGTTGTGGCACCACAAAAATCCTCAGTGACCCTCTTCTCTGGTAACAGAGAAAAGTATGTTTCCTCGCGTCTTTATTTGACCTCAGAATCCATTGATTTTTTTAGCAAAGTGAAAGGACAGACTATACAACACATCTAAGAGATACAACAGCCTACATGTTATGAAGTAGGAGTGAAAGTTTAGAAACACCAGCCATTCCTGGTGTAATTTAATGTAGACTGACACTGCACAAAGCCTTTTCTGCCATTATAAAACAGCAGATTATGTACAAGAGAACAGGAATCAACCTCTCCCTTTGAGAAAGGATTATTGCTACTGGCTGCTACTCACTGACAGCAGAAGAAAGATCTTCAATAGTCCTGGCATTCCAAAGCAATTGTATAATAAAAACATAAGGCAGACCTTTTCAAATATTCCAATCCCATAAAACATATTTAGAGGTTGTGGTTTTTAAAAAATAACTTGCGAAATTCTGGTGACCTCTCTACAATGCAGCGAAGTTCCTGGAATACTTAACTGGTCCAGAAGCCCTATATAGCAGATTTAAGTTTAAAATGGCTATTTGTTATAATGACTTTGGCAATAATTGCGAAGACCTACACTGTCAAAACAGTTATTGAAACCAGCCAACATTAGTTCCCAATATACAGCACCAGTATTACCCTTTTATAAACTCAGAAAAGCCATGACCTCAGGGACTAGAAAATGAAACTCAGTCTCCTACCACTACTTTATTAAATGGCTTCTGAAGTGATCAATGGAACAAGGCAAATAAAAAACCAAAACAACAACAACAGAATAAAACAAACCAACCAACCAAACGAAATACCCCCAACTATTTCTGAAAAAGCAGCCGACAGAACTGGAGACAGTGCTCTCTGCACTTATGAATTTTTCTTCAACAGAAGCGGTGGCTTCAAAAAAGGTTGTCAAGAGTGAAGTCCCCCATGCTACTACACATAACAAGAAAGGGCTTCCAGAAATTATGTAGTGTGTTTGAGTGTAGATGTCAGAGGTATCAAGCTGTTAGAAAAAGTCACTCAAAATATAGCTCCTTCTAAAACTTCATGAATATTTTTGGCTTTTAAATCAACCCACATTGAGTGAAACCTCTTTATATACCCTGATTGAACCTACACAAACTCTAGTGTCAAACTGGTCCAAGATTACCACAGCCCCAGAAGCAGCAGTCCTGTCCTACACCACATCAATGAACATGGCCCTGACAGCCTAAATGCCACCACTTCAGCTTTCAGGGTCTGTGGCCTGAAGCTAAGCTGACCTGACTGAAAATTAGCATTTTACTTTTCCGTGGGTTTATTTACAGTAGGGCTACATCACCGTGTATCTACGAGAGAAAAAATTCTCTTCAACAAGCACCATTGCTGCCACCTAAGGTTTTCTGACAGCCAGACAGGAAACTCCCATCAGGTTCCAGAGCAACCACAAAAGAAGGATGTTACCCATACCTGTTAAACATTGTGACTGCTAAGGAGGAGGGTGGGAATAACTGCATAACTTTGACTGAGATGAATTTCACACTGGAATTTGCCTTTTATTTCCATTTGCTATAAAGAGGTGAGAGTAATCAGCTCAAACGTACATGTTTAACTTTGAAAATCTACTTTCCTTGGCTTGGCAACTGAACAGACAATGAGGTGGTATGTCTATTTTCTCATAGTATCCTGCTTTGTTCTCATTCCCAGTTACACTTCAAATACTTTCAGGTTAAGTCTATCTATCGTCATCCTTTTTAGGTGCCCACACTGAGCAGGAGTTAAACACATGGCCTATTAAAAGTTAGATACGCAAGTTAAAGCTGTTAAGCTGTTCACTCTTGCCTGCTTTAATAACAAAATGAAAGTATTCACAAAGAGAAAAAAACCTGAAAATATATTCGAGCAACAACATTTCTTAAAACAAAAGGCATCATGATGCAAAAATACCCAACAAATAAAGAACAATCAATTTGCCAGATATATTGTTCTGATACACAGAAACCAAAAGTCTTAAGTCCAATCTAGAAGGGCTGGGAAGGAAAGTCTGTGGATGCAAATTGCGATATAGGCATATTTTTCTTTCTCCTATTGGATGGATGTAAAAGATAAAATGTTTAATAGACTGAGGGACACATTAACGCTAAGAACTATGAATGTTTGCAACAGAAATACTCCCCCTAGCTGTGAAAAGTAAAGTAAAATAAAAGTGAATTTGACTCAGTAGCCGAATGATTACTAAATGAGACCAGACAGCAACAAATTGTTGAATGGAGTGGGGGATTTACACAGCTCAAATATAGGTAAGGCAGTCAGAACAACTGGAAATTATCAGTAAGCTTTTCAAACGCGTTTTTGGAGCAGACACAGGTTTTTCAGTCTTTTGCATGCTCTCATGGCCTGAATACAAAGCAGCAACTTTAGCTAGAAACAGGATAAGCACAAGCCAAAGATTTTGCCACATCAGGTATAATAAAGGCAATATGTAAGCCAGTCTACTTTTGCTTTAGAGCAGACACATTTTTGTGAGATGTGCTTGAGGAATTGCTGTAGGACCTGAATTAACCTGATACTACAAGACTTTGCAAACAATGTACCCTCTGTGAGTCTTCCAAACCAAACTGCAGGGACTCTTTCTAATGTGTTCTGTTGATGTGCCAAAGGAAAGAAAAGCCCCAGAGAACCTGAAATGAGTAAATGTGAGGCTGCACAAGCCAGGGAAATGAAACAGAGAATCTCTTCACAAACCTTGGAAAATCTCTACAAAACCAAAGTAATTGCTGATGACTGGAAATTAGACCAAGACAGTAATTGTGAGTCTATAGAGTGTTATATTGTCTAGTATAGAGACAGACACATTGTAATACAGAGGGATTCCTGGAGGCCTGATCAACACCGTGGCATTTACAGTGCTCAAGGAGCAAGGTATGCCTTTGGAGACTCAGAGGCACAGTAATGTCTCTGATCAAATTTACCCTTAGCTGGCCACAATTAGATTGTCAGAGTGCTAGCTGAGGATCAAAGATGTTGACAAGAAGAAAAAACATTTTGAAACTTAAGACAGAGAAGCTATACACATCAATAGTCTGTGGGTTGAATCTGATAGAGTTTGGGTGTGCATGGACTAGGGGTTGCAATCCCTACCCACCTGTGACACTCAGAGTGGAGGACAGAAGAACTTGAAACAAATTATTGAAGTTGAGCCTGTGAAAAGGGGAAGGAGATGTTGTTTTAATGTTTGGTGGGGTTTTTTGTTTGTTTTTCACTACCCAATTATGTTTTAATTTGAACAAATGGAAGTAATTCTCCTCAAGTTGAGCCTGTGTTGTCCATGACTGGTACCTGGTAACCATCTTCCTGTCTTTACCTTCACCTATTAGTTTTCTTATCCTATTTTCTCCCCCACCCTGCTGAGGAGGGGTCATGAACGAGCAGCTGGGTGGGCATTTGGCTGCCAGCCAAGGCTAAACCACCACAACACCAAAAATCAGTAGCCTTTTCATCCACAAATGCTTTTCAAATTCACCATTTCTCTTCCCCAAATCCTATGGTTTGTGCAAAGAGCTATAAAGAGTTAGTTTACACATAATGATGAGCTAAGCAATGACTCCCCTGGGAAATTGAAATAAAATAAAATGCATTTAATTGAAATAATTTGTTAATATAATATAATGTATTAATTAGAGAAAATTTAGGCAAGAGTGTTAAGAGCTGTGAGAGAAATAAGAAAAACAAAAACAATCAAACAAATAAATAAACAAAACCCAAAACCAACACTAAGCAAGGCTCACTCTTCTTCTTTGGAGAAACAAGAGAGAAAGGTTTCACAGTGGGCTACCTTTAATCACCTCCTTCTTAAAACAGTATGCCAGCAAATAGGAAACTTAAGGTAAATGCTTGACTGAGTCTGACAGGATTCAAATTTATATTTTCTGTCTCCTCAAGGCATACTTCAACCACTTACTAAATATGGCTAAATGGGGGAAACTTTCCAGGTATTCTGGGACACTGTGTAGAGGAGAATGCAATAATTAGCCTGCTAAGTCTTGCTGGAGATCATGATTTCTACTTCCTCCTCCTGTAATGGCACTGACACAAACAGAAAAATGGTCCAAAGTACAGAGCTTAGGATTTTTCTCCCAGCTGTATGCCCCAATCACTACAGTAACATTCCCCTTGTACTCCCTCTCTTTTGATCAAAGATTCTTACACTCTCAGTCAAATACTAACCCTGCTTAAGGGAAGACAGCCTGGTTCAGGCTGGGAAAACAGCTTACACTCAGCGCTTCTACTCTGGTAGATGAGTAACAAAAGTTAAAACTCCTTCAGGCTGAGGAAGGAATTTATCCTGGTCACACACTCTCACAGTATGTGTTCTAGCCAATTAGGCTGTAATACAAAAGATGTGTAGGTGGACTGTCACACCACTCTTGAAGCTTTACAAAGGATGTGGTCAAATCTGCTTCTTGTGAAAGATTCTCTGTGGGCTGGCATTAACTAAAATCTGTTTGATCTGACTAAGTTTCTGAAAGTTGGAAGAATGACTGCCCATTTTCTGAAACTTTATTACACTCGGGACCTTGGTGCTAACAGATCTGACTTGGGAACAGCAAAGTTCAAAAACAACTCTAGGTCCCTGAAACTGACACAGCAATGGGGAGCTACCCGTAGAGAAAGATTCTTAAAGTCCAAGCTCTGATGGGCTGTGCTTTTGGACAGGAATTGACCCTTAAGATCTGTGCTTCTCCAGCACTGAGCTGGATGGTCCTGTTCACTTTTCAAACTGAAAAACAGACAGCTTAACTTCTTTGACTGGTTCGTCAACCAACTTGTTTACAGATTTATACAAGTACAGTGATTATCAGCTTTCTCATCTGTCATGTACTAACCTTTCTGTCAGGCAGTTTGACTTCCAAAGCTCTTCAGAAAACATAGAGTCCTCATTCAGAAATTAAATTACACCACATGAGCATTCATGATAAGCAGTATGCCCACATGTATGCAAAAAATCCTACAATTAAACAAACATCTCTTTCATTCAAAGGAAAGAAAAAGCAATGTAAACTTGGAATGTCCAAATAATGAACCAGATACTTCAGCAGCAGGCCTGACCCCAGCCTTCCCTCAATATCTGCAAGTTGCTGCCTGGCCAGCACTAGCAGTTCATTAAAAGGCTTCTCTCCTGATTATATCCCATTGACCAGGCTTGCGAGGGTCTAATTGCAGGAAGCCCCCATTTTTTAAGTGTTCTACTACCTATTCCAGCAGAAGCAATCACAGCTGGATGCTGAGCAGGATGTTCTTAATGATACCAGTATGGCAACAAACTCAAGGTCTTCACAGTGATACCACTCCACCCATGCCACCCTCCACTTTAATCTAAGCCCTTTTGCTTGAACTCATCAACCACAAAACCACCTTCTTTTGAGACTCAGGCTTTTAAGCATGTAAAATTGCAAGTAACTTGTAAATTAGTCTTCCTACATTGTGGGAGAGCTACATTTCTTTCGTATTCCCAGCAGATTTTGCCTTCCACATCTGCATTCCCTGCCCATATCCACATAGCACATCAGGGTGAGACCAGGATGTGCATCCTTCCCTCCCGTTCCGTGGTATCCCCTGAAAGAACTCAGTGGCATAAGCAAGGTATGAGCCACATGCACTCCAAGATCTCTCCCCTGATTGCACACAAGGTATTTAGGGGTCTGTGTTCAACCATACGCACATCGCAGAAGACACTCCAGGACAGTATGTCTAACATGCCTACTGTCTTTCAAAGAAACTTCATTCCACCACTTCAGCCTTTGGCAGAAGAGAGCTCTTCACTTCGATATGTATGGAAATCCCATACTTGTACCAACCTCTCCTTCTAAATCAAATGAAGTTTTAACAAGAGCGTCCCAAATATTTAGATCTACCAGAATTCTAAAGGGCACCTAGCACACTCCCTCTTCTCCCCAGGCTGCTCTTTCATCTATGTTCATCTAGAAATCCACTTATTCTTGTCCATACTCAGCATCAAATCTCAACGCTGAGTTACCAGCATTTTTTTTCCACCTATGTTTTAGAAGAATGTGACAGTCAAGTCAAAGTTTGCTAAGGCTCTCTTGTCTATGTTTTTTTTCATAATATTATTTGAAATGGCTGCTTTTTTCTGCATAGGAATTTAGTTTAAACTGCCCAGTAGGTTCACAAGTGTCCATGGTCTAAGAAAGCAAGGCGAAGTTGCTTGCAAGCTAAACTGACGATTCATGACCTGAAGCGGGATGAATGATGATATTTCTAGTTTTGCCTTGCTTCATAGAATCATAGAATAGTTTGGGTCGTAAGGCACCTTCAGAGGTCATCTAGTACAACTCCCTGCAATGAGCAGGGACAACTTCAACCAGATCAGGTTGCTCAGAGTCCCATCCAGTCGGACCTTGAATGTCGCCAGGGATGAAGCATCTACCACCTCTCTGGGTAACCTAACCTGGATTCAATTCACTTTATCTTTTCATGCAATTGCAGTCTATCATACATCAGTTCAGAAAGTAGTATACAGATATCAAAAATAACAGAAATGCCTGGAGAGCCTGCATACTGTGAAACACAGAAAAACATGGTCCAGATACTACAGTGGCTGTTGCAAACCAGCTTCGGTTCAGTAGAGTTTGTCTGAGTTGTGCCCTGACTCTCTCAGACCTAGACTATCTCCACAGCGTTGTTTCTGCCCCAGGCTACTTAATTTCTCCACTTTCTAGTGAGACCCATCAGCTTATGCCTGGCACTGGATGGGGCCTTCAGCTAACAGGCAAACCAGACAGCCCACGCAGAATGAAGGAAGAGCTCCCTTTTAGGCTAGGAGGCAAGCAATTAAGGTAAAGGAACAGTTAACCTGGGCAATAACACACTTAAAATTGTAGGTGGCTTCCAGACAGCTGAAGAGGAATATTTTGGCTTTTTGCTTGTTTTCCTGGGCTGCTTCTTTTTAATAAATAATTCACTGCTTGGACACTGTTCAGCAGAAATTAGTCTTTAATTAGAATTTAACAAAACACATTCCTTATGCTGGCTGGCTGGACTTCCCTAAGCAGTCTCATTATCCTTCCTTGATGGAGTAAACAGCACAGCTACAATTTTGAGGAGCAATTTAATGCTTTTTACTACTAAAGACACCTTCATGTTCATTTCCTAGCTTTGAATCAATGCCCGCACCATGAAGAAAATGCAACTTTCCTGTAATAAAATTAGTTGTGCCTGTGATGAATCACTTCGGCATCTTAATGCATCTCAGCGTGTGGTTTCTTTTTCTCCTGCTTCACCGCTTGGAACATTTGAATTATGGGTTTTGGTTTTTTTTCCCCTTTCAACTAATGTCAGATATTATTGCTTTGGATCTTAATTAAAGCACTTAATTGTTGATTTTGTTCCTAGCTTAGGTGGGACAAGATATTGTTGGCTCATTATTATTTCTCTTTTTCTTTTTTTTTTTCTGTCTTATGCCTTTTGAGAAAGAACTTTCTCATCACAGACATTTAGCTAGCATATTTTCCTACTAGGAGTGGGTTTCTCTTTTTATCACGTTCTTTTCAGTTGTTCCAAATGTATTGTCTCTAATCTACTATCTGGCATGTCTCAATCCACTGTTCTAATTACTTCAAAAAGGATTCTAAGCAGAATATTCAATTAGAATGACATTTCTGAAAAATAAAAATGAAAGTGTAATGATCTAGTTATAGTCCATGGCTACCTCAACTGGGTTATTTTCAGTTCTGCTTTCATGAGCACAATTGTATTCAGTCATTTGGACCATAAATTGTTCTTGCCTCATTATTGAAAAAAAAAAAAAGAGAGAAAATAAGGGAAGGGAAAACAAAAATGTTTGATCATGGATCTAGAAGAAGCTGTCCTATAGAAGGAGCAGCACAACCAGTCATAAGAAGTCACAATGACATGGGGAAGGGGACTTCACACTGATCAGTGTTTATGAAAAAAATAGTGTTAATTCCTTCACTTTTCACTATAATGGCTCTTTTAAATCAGCACAAATGAATTGCTCAATAGTCCCTGTCCCTGTCCTAGCATGTGACATGAGTCACTGCATGGATTCTAGCTATGCTTAAGAACACAGGGGCCAAAACACTGTTCACCAACATTAAAACAGACTAACCCCAGCTCTTTTTTTTTTTTTCTTTTTGGTAACCAGCAGCCTCAGAAGATGCATTGTACAGACACCTCAACTTGCTTATCATACAAACACATCATACAGCTTTCATCTTGCAAGGTGATTGTGACTACCTACCAGATTATACTGTGGCAAGAAACTGGAATGCAGAGCTGTACACCTACAGGGTTCTGGCAACTGTTTACAATGGAATCACCAGAGAGAATAAATGCATACAGAAATGGAAAAAGATTACTTTCTCCAATGACTAACTACATCTCTTCTAACTATCTAGCTATTACTAGAAGCTGTAAATACAATTACTCAAAATGAAAGCAGAAAGATGCAATGCAAATCAGAAAAAAAAAAAATCTGTTTAATGTGTTAGTAGAGAACAGACAAAATAATGAAAATTATATATGGGGATAAGGAACAATTCATTAAATGCCTGAGACGGGCAAGTCATCAATTCTTCGCTATGCTTCTGAGGTTTGTGAACAAGGTGGAAAATATCTCAGCTGAAATAAAATACCACTGGGGCCCCCCGCCAAATATAACAAACAGTGAAGGCAACAGTGGGAAAATCACTCCGCAACAACAGGATATGTGCAAAATGTCCAGGGCATGATACCAAAAATCTGTATGCGACCAGGAAAATCAGAGGAAGTAAAACAATCTACCTTGCTAGAAGATGTTAAAATGTCAGTCTTGACAGAAATTGAAAGAGAACAATTATCATTAAGGACACAAGAAATCGTCTGGCATCAGCTTTCCCACAGGACAGGGAAATTACCTATCCTAGCTTGTTTCTGCATTTTATTCACACTTGTTGTTCATAGCAAACTGGCTAAAATGTTATTTAAGGTACTGCAAGCCTAAAGGTTAAAGGGATACCGCATGGATACATATGCCAAGTCCAAAAAAGTCAATGGTGTTTCCAGAATGGTGGTGGGACCATAATGTAGATCAGTGATGGTATAATAGGTAGTGAGAAAGTACAAATGTATGCCATAGGCATTACCAACTCTCACTACAACTCTGTATCATGCAGAGTTGCATGGGTTACCAAAGGATTTACATCAAGGAGATGAAACTCAGCTCTGTAAGAAGAATTAAACAATTAGGCTACGGTAAGCAAGGACTTCCTGAAAGTTTTAGTACTATAATGACAGAACATATACTTGCTGTGGCAGAACTAGTTCATGAGTTTAGGAACTTAATGGGACGAAAGAAGAGCCTGCACAAAATAAGGTCCAAAACATTATGTTGCTGAGATGGTCATGGTACAATGGACATTTGGAGAAAAAAAAAAATACAAAGAGAACACAAACAAACAAACCAACAAAAACAAACAAAAATCCAAAACAAAAAACCACAGACACACTTATTTAAATGCTGCATGATTTTTCCAGACTTTTGTGTACATGAACATAATGGACATATACATGGACATAGGACAGCTACATCACTCAAGTGGGAGAGAGGAAATAAGAAAGAATTTGAATGCTCTGTCACTCGTGAAATAAATCATTTTGGATCAACTACCTTTTTCTGCCATAATGTCATCCATGTTGCAGACAATATAGAAATTTATACCACCAGATTCAACAGTCAGACACTGACTGTGTCACCAGCAGTTTCAGGCAGCATCATGCAACAGTGTATAGTGTCTATTTGTCTTCTTTTGCTACACAGATTTTGTCCATTTGGCTTTCGTAAACCAAAAAGGGTTATTTAAAAGAGAAGAGCAAAATGGGTTTCAAGAACTCCTGCTGAATATAGGAAAGAAGATGTCCAACATACAACTGGATAAATACACAATACAGTGGGTGAGCAATTTGCTGACTTGCTGGGTTCCAAGGAATCTAATAAATGGGATTGTGTTGGGCTGGACATCAGTCACTAGTGGGGGTTATGCAGGGATCCATCTTAGGGCCAGCGTTCTTCAATGTCTTCATAAATTACTTGGATGCAGGACGTGAGGAATTACTTAGTTTGCCGATGACACAAAATTGGGAATAGCTGTTGACACTCTAGAGGGCAGGGAGGCCCTGCAGAGGGATCTGGACAAATTAGAGAACTGGGCAATCACCAACCACATGAAGTTCAAAAAGGGCAAGTGCTGGATTTTGCACCTGGGACATGGTAACCCTGTCTGGGGGACGAGATGCTGGAAAGCAGCTCCACGGAGAGGGATCTGAGGGTTCTGGTTGATGGCAAGTTGAACATGAGCCAGCAGTGTCCCTGGCAGCCAAGAGGGCCAACCATGTCCTGGGGTGCATCAAGCACAGCATTGCTAGATGGATGAGGGAGGTGATTGTCCTGCTCTGCTCTGCAGGCGTCACCTGGAGCACTGTGCACAGTTCGGGGCAACACAGGATAAAAAAGTTATTAAGCTACTAGAAAGTGTCCAGAAGAGGGCTATGAGGTTGACGAATGGTTTAGAGGGGAATCCATATGAGGAGTGGCTAAAGTCACTGCATTTGTTCAGCCTGGAGAAGAGGAGACGAAGGGGAGACCTCATCATGGTCTACAGCTTCCTCACAAGGGGAGGAAGAGGGGCAGGTGCTGATCTCTTCTTTTTGGTAACCAATGACAGAACCTAAGGGAACAGCAGGAATATGTGCCAGGCGAGGTTTAGGTTGGACTTTAGGAAAAAGTTCTTCACCAAGAGGGTGGTGGAGCACTGGAACAGGCTCCCCAGGGAGGTGTCACGGTCCCAAGCCTGACAGTGTTCAAGAAGAGACTGGACAATGCCCTCAGACACATGGTGAGAACTGTGGGGTTGTCAGACACAGGGACAGGAGTTGGACTCGATGATCCTTGTTGGCCCTTTCCAAGTCAGGACATTGTATGATTCTATTCTACAATTCTATTAAATAGTTTCAGCAGGGAGAGGGAAAGAAGCATATTGTGAGCTCAGTTTCTGTAGCAACTTTGAGAAATCACAACACAGGTAAAAACTTGTTCAGAGTGGTTCCAGTTTTGCCTCCCAGCAAGGTTTTGTGCTTTCCACATTACTGACTCTCTGAAATCAGTCTTACCTTCAGAGATAAACCTTTAATGTGTTAAAATCTAGGCTACTTCTATTTCTGCTAAAATACAGGAATTGAAATGTACATTTGACTTTCCTGGCTGCAACTCTGTTCTCAGTATCTTTTTCCACATTGCTGCAGATCACCGGAAGCTCTCAAACAGCCTGAGTGGCCAAATTACCCTGATTTCTCTAATTCTTGTGTTAGGCGAGAAGAGGTCACACAGTAATGATAAAAATGTACCGACACGTAGGAAGCCAGCTATGCTGGAATTAAATTAGAATTCATGCTCATCCTCTCTGGAACAACTTGATGGCTTCTCTTCTCCTTCATTAGCAGAAAGAGGCTGAGAAGGGAATATAAGTATGCAACAGTATAATTTATACAGCAAATTTGAAGAGGAAGGAATGTGGTAAACAAAAGTAACCATTATAAAAGGTGACTATACAGAAAACACCAGGATACACTCATTTCACTTTCATCTATTTCCCATAAGGAAAGCGATATAAAAATTAGGTGTTCGAAGAATTTGTAGTTACAGAAAAAAAAAATGCCTGTTGGAGTAGTCACTTGGAACATGTACCACACAACAGCAAAAGGATTCCAGCACTAGCTTTCAAATTTAACATTGTCTGCACCTAAGGGAAACCTAAAAAGTTAACTGTAGACTTCTTCCTTTCTAAATCACCTACTTAGAAACCAAGACATACAACAATTTATGTCTAGGGAACACAAAACTCACAATATTTATATGTCATCTATCTAATGAGAACTTATCCATAAGGAAAAGGGCACATTTTTAGATTATATTTTGCTTCGAATATGGGACATCTCTGATCCTTCTCCGTGTATGACAGGCTGTTTGCTGGGAGTGCAGAAGATTGCTTTCAAATGGAGAAAAATTAATTTGTACACAGACCTGAACATAAAATGGTGAAGCCCAACAAGGAACATACCCTGAAGGAATTCGTGGGAGTCTATTAAGAAGCCAACCCACCTCACCTCTTCACAACTTTCCCCTTCTCCTTGATCTCTATAGGGAACTCAAGTGTCTGCTGGCAAATACCTCTCAAGACCATACTGCCAAGTCTCACAGTTGGCAGCTGTGGTGTTACTATAGGGCTACTGGAATGTGACCCCAAACTTTCTAAGTGCTGCACAAAAGGCGATCAAATGTCTGACCAGCATATGAGTCCCAGGGGCTTCTCATTTTAGGAAAATAATAGAATTAAATGTAAAAATGTGATCTGTCACAAGGCTTTTGAAGAAATAGCTTCTCTGATGTGCAAATAGAAATTAAAAGATAGCCCTTGTATGTCTTTCTCTTGTTGTATTTGTTCACTGAGAGAACAGATCTGTATCTTGTGAAAGGAACAGGGAGAGCTTTGTAAAGTAATAACAGCATATTCCCACCTGTCACTAGTTTTCAACACCAGTGGTCTAGGCTAACTTAATAAGAGAGATTTACATATACTTTTCAGGTATGAGTATGCATCACTTCCCACTGAAAAGATGACTGCTTCCTACACAAATGTCATGGACATGAAACCTCTTAAGTAAGAGCTGAATAGCCCTGTTGCACTTTATCTCTCTATACACATATAGATATATATATGTTACATATATGTTATGTATGGTTTTTTTAATATATGTATATGTGTTGCTTTGTTGTTGAATAGCAATAATTGCTTTATCTCCATAGTACTTCTTGAACAACAGACAGGATCATTATCTGTATTTCACAGGCAAGGAGATTTTTGTGGTTTAACTCCAGCTAGCAACTACTAGCTAGTAACTACTCGCTCTCTTCCCATCACCCTCAAGTGGGATAGGGGAGAGAACTGAAAGAGAGGGGAGAAACTCATGACTTGAGCTAAGAAGAGTGCAATGAGACAACAAAATACTACTACTACTACCACCACTAATAATAATAATAATAATAATAATAATAATAATAATAATAATAATAAACATATATAGAGAGTAAGTTATATTCAATGCAATCCCTCACAAACTCCAGTCACAGTAAACAGCAGTCCTGGAAAGGAGGGTGCCCCTTGTCCCAAACTGCCAATCCCAGCGAGAGAGCAAAAAGGTAAAAGGTAAACAGGCCAAAGGCTTACTGCAAAATCAGAAGAATAGCAGAAGGCCAAATTCCAATGGAACTGAACCGGAATGGAACTAGCAAATTAAGGGAACTAATATGCTGGAAAAGTCAACTGTAGTTATACATGGAGCATGATGCTAATTGTAGGAAACATTTCATTGACTAATCCTTTTTTTCTCTTTTTAAAAATGGGGGTTATGCTTCCCCTTTTCCAATCAGTGGGAACTTCACTGGACTGCCACAACTTCTCAAATATGGTTGATAGTGGCTTAGCAACATCAACTACCAGCTCCCTCAGGATCCACAGATGCACCTCATCAAGTCAAATGGACTTGTACATCTTCAGGTTTTTTAGATGGTCTCAGACCTGATCTTCTCCTACATTGGGCAGTTCTTCATTCTTCCAGTTCCTGCTTTTGCCTTCTGTGACTTGAGCAGTGTGGTTAGAGCACTTGCCAGTAAAGACAAAGGCAAAAAAGTTGTTGAGTCTCTCAGCCTTCTCCATATTCCAGGTAACCAGACCTCCCATTTCTTTCCAGATAGTGCCCACATTTTCCCTAGGCCTCCTTTTATCACTGATGTACCTGATATCAGGGTGTTTGAGGTTCCCCATGAGAACCAGGGCTTATGAATGTGACGCTGTTCCTGTTTGTCTAGAGGGACCCATCTGCTTCATCTTCCTGGCGAGGTAGCCTGAAGAAGAACCCGCACTATAATGTCACCTGTTTCTGCCCTCCCTTTGGCCTTGACCCATAAGCCCTGGGTCAGCTCATCCATCCCCAGGCAAAGCTTCATGCATTCCACCTGGTCATTGACTTAGAGGGTGACACACCCTCCTTGCCTCCTCTATCTCTCCTTCCTAAAGAGTCTGTATCCTTCCATCTCAACGCACCTCCATGATGCCGATAAGACCATAGTCTGGCAAGCATGTACACATCTCTAACTCCTGTTTGTTCCCCATGCTACATGTATTTGCATAGAGATATTTAAGTTGAGCTCACAATGAAGCTGATTTACCGGTTGGAGTGGCTGAAATTCCTTTTTGCCTCTCTTCAGGTGCTGACTTGTGATCCTTCTCCAGGCTCTGGACATCTATCACTGGCACTGGTATCCAACTGGTAGGAGTGGGATGGACTCAGGTTCCCTTCCTCAAACAGCAACCAGCACAGAGCTGGGCTACAGCACTGCTATTGACCTTGCAGGAGGACAAAACAACACCAGGCCTGACCATGGGATGATGATGCTCATGCACAGCATTTGGCTCATCCAGACCACATGGAGTGTAGGAGAGGTCTACACCAGTGACAGGACAGTTCATAGGAAACATGGTTTTGTTCATAAACTGTTGTGTCCCACATTCCCTGACACCCATGAAGGAGACAGGACTGTGATATTACTACAGAGTATCAGTGGTGTTCAAGGCCTGTTACTCCCGAAAATGGAATATTTATTTTTTTTCTTTTTAAACTACCTGCATTTCTTTCAGTATTGACACAGAAAATTTATTTCATTTCTGTTTACACTTACTGTCAACATACGGTAAGTCCTTTGTGCTTTGGGATTCGGGTTTTCACACAGTCCAGGGAAATGCCTGTATGTTTTGTTTATTTTAAAATGAGAAGATATTTTCTCTCCCCCTCTCAGGCTTAGTATTTTTACAGCTTATTTATATAAGATGTTAATGATGGGTGAGATTTAAGCTGACAATGTCTCCTTAAGTTAAGGCTAGTTAATTCTAAAGCCTAATAAACTTCAACATTCCTAAAAATATATGGACTTCTTCGTGCCAGAACTAGCTTGACTTTGGCAGTCTTTGGAAGAAGGTCATCAGGTCCCTTTACAAAGCTGAAAAAGGAATGGAGAGCCACCCAAAAGCTGGACTACATTTGAAGGGGATCTCACTAATGTTGATGGAAAGGAGCTGTTTTCCAGCTAGCATCAATATGAATCTGTTCTGCCAGTAATACTAGTACTTTAATAGAGATAGTTCAGCAGGTCAACAGGGAAACTATGCAGGGAAAAAAAAAAAGAAAAAAGGTGGCTTAAGAGCTAGTGAGAATATGACCACTTAGGTAAACCAAGTTACTAAGATACAGCTGCTGTTTAAATATGCCTGAAGAGAAATATGCCTGGGGAGTACCTTTATGATGCTTTAATGTTAACAGACTCTTTCAGTTTGTTGCCATCATCACTAGGAATGGCATCGTAGCATTCATCCATCATCCATGGGCCTTTCATAGAAGAAGAGACTGAGACAGATGGGTCATGCAAGGCTAGCATCAGCAATGTAAACAACCTGAGCACCTTGTGTCCTCACCCTGTTCTCCATCTGCCTGGTACACTCCATGCCTCAGGTAAGAGCAAAGAGGGGCTTGAATCAGTTCCAGAGTGCATCGCCTTTTTTGCATCCAGCCACACAGAGCAGAAAGGTTACCGTTGCCTGTTACTTCTTGCCTGGTAAATATTGAGATGCTATCCTTGTTTTTTGGGGGCATAAACTGTTCAGGTGACAGTGCCCTTTGGCTGAGTCCTAATGTTTTTGCATTCAAACTTGTCATTCCAGTCTAAATCTTACATGCAGCTGCCTACTTCAGAATGAATGGTCTGTTTTAACTTTCCAAAAATAAGTATTCACATCCTTTAAAAACATCTAAGCTATTTGAACTGCCAAGGTCTTTCCCTGCCTCCTTGACATCTCTTCCTGCATTAGGATGTAGGATGAAATTTTCTTCTCCATAGAAAGGACTGGAAAGAGCTAAAATGCGAGGAGAGGAAGGGAAGTTGCTTCTTGCTGCTTTAAAGAAGTGTCCCCCAAGTGTCTGTAATTTGTCCTGGAGTCTGTCCTTGCTCTTCGCTTCCAGTCCCCTCTGGCTTTAGCAGAGGTCTGCTGGAGACCTTCCAATCATTTACAGGAATGAAAAGTTTAAAAATAGAACAGGAGCTTTGATAAAGAAAGAAGCTCAGCTAGGAAGGAAAAAGGGAAACACAAACACTGACAACTCATGCGGAAAGCAAGGCAAAAGCAGGTTCATTATGATCTGACAAACATTTCTATGGCTGCTTGCAGAGCCAAAACCCTCACTGCAGCACGTTCTTCTTCAAAATGCTCCGCATTAACAGTGAAAAATATGTTTTCTTTCACCTCTGGCTTTCCTCCATGTGCCAACGTTCTTTGCCTTTTCGCTTGAAAGATGTTATTTTGCAGGAGTTCTCAACTGTACTGAACTCTGTGTGTGCACATGTATGTGTATGAACACATGCACATACAAGCATCAGTTCTTCAACTTCTGTTTTTCAATAGGCAGTTCTCCCTCCCCCTCCTCCATGTATTTATGTCTTAGTTTGCAGTGGCCATGTCAGCTGCTGCTAATGGAGAGATCGCTTCACTATTTTTCTATTATAAAGGAGGCAACAAAGCAAATATGAAAAGCTACAGTACCAGCCTCTTCCCAAGTTTTTTGTGATACACACAACCTAGCACATTTTAGATTATATATACTTGCAAAATCCTCCCCCAAATTCTAAACAATCAAAGCAAACTCCACACAAGCACCTTGTTTGCATTTGTCAAAAAGGCTGAAAAATCCTTCTCCATACAGTAACTCTGCATCATTCAGGACCTCCAAAAATGTCACTGCCCAGAATATGCCCTGAAATGCAGAGAGGATGAAACAGAGCAGCTTCAGAGTGTGCACTGCTAGTAATCAGGGTATTTATACTGAATTCACTACCTGGGGGTGGGTCAGCTGGCTGTTGACGGGAGGGTGGTGAACGTTTCCAGAACAGGTCTGACAGAGAAATCTTCAAGCAACAGGTTAAAGCACTCGTATCGACACATATTATTAACAACAAAAATAGAACCAAGGTTATTGTAATCCTATTCTTTGTATTTTCTTAGCTTAAACCAAAAACCTGCAAATGAACTCTGAGCACCCCATCTTGAGCCTATTTTCTTAAAAAATCCAACACAATAAAATCACTGTCACAAACTAAAAGCACAAGTGAATCAGAGGAAGATTTTTCTCAAAGCCATAAACCTACACGGCTCATGTGACTAATTCTTTTGTTTATCACACTTTCAGATAGTGTTTTGATATCAAACCAAACAAAGCACACATAATCCAAAATGAACACACTGGCCTTCAGACACCCATTCCTCTGACACTGGAAGGATGCCCATTATTCAAATCCACATACATGATTTGACTTGTGATTTTTTTTCCTTGTTTCTGTTGTGTTGTGGGGTGGGCTTTTTGTTGTTTGTTTGATTGATTGTTTGTTTTTGGTTTTTTTAATGTTTGTTTTTTTTTTTTTTCCACATTATCATGAAAAATGTAAGTTACAAGAAAGTAAAATTACATCACTAATATCAATGAAAACAACTACAGACATTGGAAACACAGGTGTTTTTGAGCAATACCACATTTCAATTTTGACAATTATCTTTATACCAAAAAATGAATTATTTTTACTTCATACGTAAATAAAATCAATAAAAGTTGCATGTGTCTGCTCTGCACTATGTATTTGAAAAAATGCTAATTATTGTGGAAGTATAATCTACTCACATAGATCAATATTTACTATTTTAAAATTGCTGCATGCACACATGTTGGTAAAGGCACCTGTTGTGTGGATAGAGTTCTCTGTTTTAAACCCAGAAATGACTATTGGATCGTTTACTTCAATCTGCTATACAATAAACACTGGTCAAGCCTACTTCTGCCTGAGAACTTATATTTTACTATAGTACATCTTGCAACAAGGCATCACATTCTTTCTTGAAAACTTCCAGAATCTGTCAGTTTATCTGAGCAGTTAATCACTCTACCTGTTGAGAACATGTGCACTGTTCCCAAAACTCAGCTATTTCTCTCTCAGACAGAGTTTGTCCGTCTCTAACTTCCAGCCTTTGCTTCTTGTTATGCTTTTCTCGGCAAGATTAAAGGGCCTTTTAAGAACCTATTATTTTCTTCTCAGAAACATACTTGTGAAATTCACTCATCCAGTCACCTCTCTGTGCAATAAAGATAAACAAAGGGAGGAAGTCCTTCACTGGAAGATGTATCTTCCAGTTCCCCAGTCATGCTTTGCAAGCCTTTCTGCACTTTTTCAGTGTAATTCTTGAAGTGTATACAGGAGAATCAAGCACGCCGTAACAATCACCTGAGTATGAAGCCATTATAATATTCCATATGTCAATAAACCTCCACCTATTTTAAAAGAGACAAAACCAAGACACCGAACAGGATTGGCACAACTCTTCAAAGAGCAGGTATTAGAATCAGGATACAAATACAAGAATAATCTGCTCACAGAACTAATTCTCCTGGCTTACATAGGCCTAAACCTCACACATCTGCTGCAGCAGCTACCAAGTAATCTGGTACAGTGATTCTTCCCAGAATTTGATGAGTCTATACTACGTACAGTAGCTAAGAAATCATGGAACTAGAGAGTGCAAGATTCTCCCTCCTTCTTGCTAAGCTGCCCAACAGAAAAGTGCCTACAATTAGTGACAGACCAAGTCCATTGGGCTGAAGTTCAGAAGCAGTTAAGATAGGTGGTTAAAAACAACAGCAGCTCAGTCCAACATCTCCAACAGGTACCACTCCCCAGCCTTTCCCCTCTCACACACTGCAGTTCCCATGTCTCAGCACCTCCACCTTTCTACCCTCCAAAGCAGCATGAGACACATCACCCTGTGACATGCGTGTTCATGCCTAGAACAACACCAGTTTCAGTCATCTATATCAAAAAGACAAAGAGGACAGAGCACTAGCAAGCAAATTTAAATGGTATTCATTCAAATATCACCTTCATCTGGATTTACACACAGTACATAGGTAGTTTTCCTTAAAAAAACAAAAAAAACACACAAACAAACAAACAAAAAAACCCCACACCTTAAATTGCTTTAAATTCAAAATACCAAGATTCCAGCCTAACTAACTATCCACTATAAAAAAAAAGTGAAGCAGTCACAAAACACTTCAAAACACTTCAGGGACTGTCATTAGACACAACTCGGTTGTGTCTAATACAGATTAAGGTAACAAGGAAACTGCACATGTATAGATGGTTGTACGCAGTCCTGTTTACTACCTATAAAGCCTGGTTAAATTCACATAGTGTTTCTGTTTAGATTGAGTGGCTTCCATAGGAGACTGGAAAGCTGCTAGAGGAAGCTTTCACAGCTGAGGGACATCACCCAGTTCCTGTACAGAGGGAGATACAGAGGGTCACCAATGTGGCACTTGATTTTTCATGTCCTTCAGCAAGAAATGATATTGCAAGGTAGCAGTGTCCTGGTGCAGAAATAGCCAGTACATCCACCCACAGAACTGTCGATGTCCAGTTTTCCAATAGAAATACTCACACTGAACAGAAATTCGTGGTCAGCTAAGTATGTGCATGCCAGTTATAATGTACTAATACCTAAAGCTGAACAGCCCTAATACTGGGGGTTTTGTCTAGTATTTAAAACAAAACAAAACAAGCAAACAAAAAAACCCCACTTGACCAAGTTTTTCTTCCACAATCAACAAAACAAAAATGTAACTAATATTCTAATATTCTCACTACATTTTCACTACAGCCACTCACAGCCTGTATTGAAATTTCTGGCTGTAGTCCAGAAATTGCTCCTACAGGCTAACAACCATTCAGCTCCATAGAGAGCTAATGTTCAATTGATTTCTTTACTCATAGTTGTGGCAATTGCTGTGCAAAATCTAGACTGGATCTTTGCTTCCCTAGATGTCTATTCTACACTTTCCTCCTCACGCTCCAACCCCCTGCAACTCTTCAGCATGCAGAGAACATGGTGGAACCTGTAGTTTAGAAAAGGTTAAGAAATAGGTTGTAGGGGGTTTTTTTTGTAGAAATGCATCTAAGTGATGAAGAGAAAGATATTTAGAAAATCATTTGCTTCCTCTTCCTTTTAGAAGTCACAGGATCATAGCAAAGAATCTAGAGAGTTCACTGCTTGCAACCCAGCAATGAGACCAGCACTTCAGGACAATGACACACATCTTTGTAAGGCAGGACAAGCCATGGGAATCCAACTTTCTGCTGAAAGGCATTCGAGAAATATTTTCTTACAGGAGTTCGGAGAAGAAAATAAAGCACAAAGAAGAATGTGTCACCACAGCATGCTATTCAGCCTCTGAGAAGCAAAAGATGGCCAGTTGAAAAGATAATTGTCATGACAATAATGACATGCTGGAGCATGTCACTTTCACTTGAAAGATCTCCATTTGAGACCTCACCCTAGATGTTCTGGCCTCGTTTGTACTTGTTTATGGGTTTCAGTACTCACAATGCTTGATGGAAAAAAAAAATTTCAGAAATATGTTTGAAATCATGTCCCCAAATTATTGCCTAGGGAATAAGCCATGTATTCGTACCTGGCGTACACCACAGACCCATAGAAAGACCTCTGCACACCTCATGGCACTTAAACAAATGGGGGCTTGTATCTCCCTCTGCAATGGTGTCTCACTGATTTTCCCACTCAGACAAGTGGGAAGTTGCCCAAAGGCATTCCAGGCATACTGGAAACAGAAAGGAGACTCAGATCTAATCACTTTTGCCATTAATTTTGGAACAAACAGGTCAAGACTACAGACCTGCATACGCTACGAATCTGTGTGTGAGCACTGCTTCAGCCTCCATGCTACACCTTGCCAGAAAATGAAGCTACACTTCATTAAACCATGTTCGAAAATATGCTGCCTACCAGAGTGACAGAATAGTTTGGATTGGAAGGGACGTTCAAAGCTCATCTAGTCCAACCCCCATGCAGTGAGGCGGAACATCTTCAACTAGATCCCTGAACTTGTAGCCAAAGGTTAGAGATACACCCTCTACAGACACCCCACACATGAGAGAAACCCTGATCTACCAGGGTTATGCAGCTCAACTCACAGAAGCCTAGGACAGCTATGTGAAAAACACAGTATGTTCTGCTAAAGCTAAGGGCTGTGACTACCCAAGTTGGTCCACGTTTGAATGAAGATTACACCAGTAACCTTTCCTCTGGCATTCACAGTCTTCAACTACACAATTTGAATGCTCTTTGAAAAGTACTGGTGTTGTCCCAAGGGCAGAGATGATTACCTCAAAGTCAACTGTTGGTGTCTTACTTTGTGCGTCATGTTTAACTTCTATTTCCATTTAGGCCAGGTGATAGTGTGTGGCTGCAATATATTTTCTCTGTCTCAAAACTAGCTCATCATCACACTTTCCAATAATTAAAAGACTAAGCAGAAGAGACCAGACCTATGGAGATTAAACTAATTACTGCTCCTAAGAAAATTCCTTAAATTTCCCCCTCCCAAAAGGCATACCTGTACATTTATGCATGACAGTCATCTTTTTTCTAGTTAATCTTCTTCCACAGCCTATCAAGAGGACATCTCTTACCACCATTGCATCCACACTGTTAAATAAAAAGGAACAGGCTGTGGTGTGTGAGAGAGTTATCGTTAGTTCAAGAAAGGCACCATATTCTGCTTTTTGTTCCATTTCACACACAGAGCTGCACAGTAGCTGGCAGACAAATTGCTCCAGGAGTATTATTCTGGGGCTTTGGGTCAAATAAAGACATCCTCAAGAGTTCTGGAGGTCTCTCTAAGCAACTTCACAAAAGTTCCAATGAGATCTGATCAGCCAGAACCAAAAAATACAGGTTGTAAGAGGATACAACAGTCAGAAAATACATCACCCAGTAAAGATACATGCTAGAGTTGCAGGTTTATCTTACCTGTAAAATCACTGAAGATAGCTGCTTAAAAAATAAAGTTTGGCCCACAAAAAAAAAGCCTGATCCATGTCAGGCTTTGTTTCTTTCATAACATCAACCAACAAAAGACAAGTCACAGCACTGCAAATATATTAATCTTTCTCCCTAGAAGGTCAGATGTTATTGGGAAAACAAACAAACAAACACCAATCTGTAGATTGTAAAGAAAATTTCTAAGAAGTGCCATGTTTTAACCCAAATAATGTATTTAGTCCCTAACCATAAGTTGGACTATCTGCCATCCCACCAGTGATCTTTATTCAGCCTCAAATACGCCAAAGCCTCCAGGAATATAGAGCTGTTACTCTGCATCTGTTTTTTAATCTACTATTTAAGCTGCAAGGTGCCTGTGAAAACGAAGAAGTTAGATTTCTACTTACGGATACAAATTGCTTAAAGATACTGCAACACTTCCAGTACATTCATAACTGCTCTCAGGCAGACATGATTAAGAAGTCACATGAAGTTTATTCTCTCATTTCCCTTCAAATCAAAGTAAATACATGAGAAAAATTAGCATACCTCAATGGATGATTGGTGAGTGGTTTGCTAATGGTTGTTGTAGTTGCAAAAGCTCAGACTTAACTCAAAAGTACACAGGATAATTGAGAAAGTAAACAATATTGATTTTAGCTCAGTATCTTCTTTCCATCAAGGACAGAGAGAAGTGAGACTTGAAACGTTCTGACCAAATCAATTTAATGTAATTAGACTTGAAACATCTCTTTGCCATTGTGGTTGTATCATGACAGTGGGAAAATAAGACTGCAAACCCAAAGCATATTATAGAAGAAGGTGGCCATGCAATACGGGTATTTCCATCACAACTAAAAACCACTTGTGCACACACTTTTTAACAGCCACATACGTGATCCCTTCAACCTGTCAGTTCCTTTCAGAAGAGTGTCACAAATACCTTTAGAAATAACACAAAAATATCTACAAAGAGTAATTCTGAAAATTGATGCCTCGCCTGTCAAATCTGCCAAGTCTCAGAAATAAATGCTTTTGCACACCCCTTTAAATATATATAAAACAATAATCTATGTCCCTCATTCTGACCTTGAGAAGAAGCAAGTAGTGTCACAGAGCATTATTTTTATGAAAATAAAGCCTTACATAACTGTGTGTAAGCAACTTCCTTGTTGAGCAAGGTTTTTTCTTTTTTTTTCAAAAGGAAAAAAAAAGAACATTGAAGTTGAACTTCTCAGAGAAAGCTGAAACAAAGTCTTCCTTGATCATGCCAAAATTTTTGTCTAAATGAAGTACTTCCCTAATCCAAATAAAGTGGGAAGAAAAGAATAAACAGCTTCTGAGTTATCCATCATGTAACAAAATATATGAGTAGTGTTTCTGAAGGTAACATGGAGAAGTGTTCATCTGGAGTTTCTGAAAGTTTTTGATAATGATCGTCATAGAAGCTTTATTTGGAAAAGTCGGTCAAGCCTCCTCTCATTAGCTCACAGTATGACAAAAAAGCAAGAGAGCAACAGAAACTGAACAGATAAACAGCCAACTTCTTCAACCTGACCGAAGTCAACAGCAAGGCACACCAGGATGGTGACAGAGACAAGAGGTAGTTCATATACTTACTAGTGAATCACAAAGAACATCAAATTAAGGTTTTGGATGAGACCAATGCTTTCTAGTTGTTAAACACTGTAAGAAGCTTTGGAGAAAACAAAACCTCACATTGTATTAAAGCACATAGCAGGGAAGTGGCAGAAAAAAACACTTTTTTATACATTTATAGTAATTAGAGCACTAACAAAGAACAAGCATTCTTCTGACATGTCAATGCACTTGGAATTTTCTGATGATCTGCAAGACAAGACTCTGATAGCAGTGTTAGGTTGATAAGAACATTTCAGTGAGAACTGTGGGCAACTTTGCAGCAGCAGATGATCACAACTCTAGCCTGAAAGCAACTGGAGCACTTAAGCTGGATAGGAGCACAATTAACGCTATCAGAAACAATGACATCAGCAGTGGAAGGGATGTCACAAAACATGTTCATAGGCTTTGTAATAGCGAGCTAACCCTCACTAGAAAAGGGAGACAAAACATGTAAGTAGGAAAAGTGAACAAGTACTGTTTTTAACACTTTAGACTTACTAGATAAGAACATGTTCATACCTAGATGGTACATACAGTGGAGGGGCAACACATAAACAAATAAATAAAATAAGTCCAAGGGAGTCTGTCAGCAGGCAAAGAAGCCTCTGCCTAAGCACTGTACAGGGCTGAAGAGCCAGAATGGTGCTTGCATTAGGAGCTGCTAGTATTCTGTTCAACAGGAAATAAGAATGTCTGTGTTGTGAGAAACACAACAATATTCTCTACAAATATTCAAGACAAAAGAGACAAGCAAGAGAAAAGCAAATCATTATAATTTGGAGTGCCATGAGCTGGCACCAAGTCAGGTAAGTAATACTGAGCATAACTTGCAAAGGCAACAGTGGTGATAAAAGCAAGCCAGACAACCAGAGTACCCTGTAAAGCTGTCATCCAAAAGGGACATGTCTGAGAATCAGGTGACAACCCAAGATGAAATATAAAGGGCTCTAAGACTCAAAAAGGTCTCAAACAAGCAACAGCCAGATCTTGTGAACTTGTGAACAAAGAGAAGCAATGTTGCTGTTGCATGAAAGCCTGCCTGATCCGTGGAAATTCATACGAGCCATAGACATTGAAATACACTGATTAATTTAATGATTCCTGACTATAATTCTTGTATTTTATTAACTGTAATGTTACTTGTAAATTCTTATCATTATCACTGTTTGCCTGTAAAAGGAAAACACACAGAACTGTTCTTGAAAAGGCTCAACTGGAAGCAGCCACTAAGTTATGCATGCTTCTCCTGGATAGAGATCAAGCATGAAGGCAAAGGTAGATTGCATGGCACCTTTACAAAGATACAGAGAGGAAGCTCATCAGCCAACACAGGTGCCTAAATTATTCAGATCCCTTTAGTTGCTGTTAAAAACGTACAAGGCACTTTTGATAACAATTTTGATAACACAGTGTCCTACCAAAAGCAGAGGGAGTTTTCAATACCAATAGAGATACAAGTCAGGCTACTTCTATGCTTGTGGGAAAACTGCAACCAATACTCATTCCATTTTTCCACTCCTACATTTCTTTTCATCAGTAGGCCATTAAACACTCCAAATCAAGATAAATATCATTATTCCCATTTTGCAGATGAAAAAAAAACCCACAACCCTGCACATGAAATTGTTTCAGCAGCTTCACCTGGAGAGGCAGTGACAGAAATGTAAAGTAAATTCAAGTTGCAGGAACCTTAGTGAACTGACACAGTGGACACAATGATGTATGCCACAATGCCAACTTTAAGTGCTTTAAAACATCATTAAGCTAATGTAGAATGTTTTCCATTCCTTATCTCGCAAACCTGGATTCAGTTTACAACTGCCATTATCTAGGTTCCCTTGGCCACTTTGAAGTATATTTTCAACCTTTCTTTTTTTTTTTTTTCCCTGTTGTTTTCAGCTGCTGATGTTTTAAAACAAACAAACCTGAACAACTACTGTGATGTAGCAATCAGAAGAATGGCTAACAATGCCTGCCTTAGGAACGGAAGAAATGCAATTACTTGAGCTGAATCTTATTGACTTCCATTTTACCTCGGGTCCATTACATTCTACTTCCATGACTATCTCTATTTCTGTCAACTCTATTACAGAGATTTTGTACGTACCACAATTTTTTTATTATAAGGTCATAAACTCAATCTGCTTCTGTGATCTCCGAGAGCAGTTTCACAAACCTTTAGAGACCTCACCCATTCCAAGCTACTGCTGCCTTTGAAAAGGTATATCAAATGTCATTTTCTAGCATTCTTCAAGGCTTCCAAGTCTTCCTCTTGTGCAGAAGTGGAAGAATGAGACACTGATCACTCTCTGTTGATGAAACAATCTTGCAAGCAAGGACAAACCCAAAGTCACACATCCCCTCCTTCTCACTTCTCCTATCAGCACCTCTTAATATATTTTGAGCCATAGGTTACAGTATTTTTTACATGGATCTACACCACTTTCCCTCCCCTCCTGTTCCCAGCAGTGACACAGCTGCATCCAGCCCTCCATATTTATCGAAATGCACTTAAATGTCGTATTTGGTACTACAACACAAAGAGATATCACAATTTATAAAAGTTTTTCCTTGAGGCTAAATATTGGTTCCAGAAAACTCAAAACAGCCAAGCAGCCCTGATGATCCCAACTCCTCTAGCCTGTAACAAAGAAAAATTTTTCCCCTACCACATAAAACTGAGAATTGCAAAAGGCAGATTCTTTTCAGCAAAGTGTTTTCTAGGTAATGGTATTCTTATGCTCTTTCCAGAGATAAGAGGCAGCTGCTTCCCTAATAAGATCGGCATATATGACTGCTCTAGACACATCCTATAAACTATTCATGCTTAACACTTATTAGAAGTTTGACATTTCTTCTTTCTCTCCCTCTTTAAAATATATCAAAGTATTTAACTAACTCTAGACATATGGTCAATCATCCCCTTCCTCCTCCCTGCCTCTGAAAAATTCAGGAATCTGAATTTAGAGATCCACCACACTGAAACTTGCTGTATACAAAACCTGGATTTCACTTCGCTCAAAAAACATCTGTGTGTCACATATATCTTATAAAAAAAGTCTGATGGATATAAATATCCCACAAACTTTGCCTCTGTTCTTCAGCTCTAACGATAACTAAAAAATAATCTGGTCTTACAAAATCCACTCCTTTACCATTTTTGCATCCCTACATCCTTTATTTGTTCATTGGTCTGTATCTGCATCCTCCTTTCCAATCTCCACACCTGTTCCACTTCTCTCCCATCTGGCTGACATGCTGAAAATAATCATGTACAGTGACCACCTCCCCTGCCACTGCTACCATACCACTTCATCCCTCAAACTCCCCTATCAAAGTGCTTTTGCAACATACCCAGTCTTAACTACTCATTTGAGTGTCTCCAGTTACACCAGATGTGTACCTAAACTCATCTTCCAGAAGTCTTCTTACACTCCATTGCATTCCCATTTAATTCACCCCTTTTAGTCACCACTCCATGAGGTCTCCCCTGCTGCACCCTTGGGCGCTGGTCCCACCAAGCTTCAGTTCACCTTCTCTCAGACTCCACATACTCAGACTCCTTTAAGTCACGTTGATCCGAACAGGGGACATCACAACACCTGCCAAACCAATAGGTTTGGAATGCAAAATAAAGGATAGAAGAATTAAAAAATGCAAACAAAAGACACCATGTTCAGGGCAATGAGTAGCAGCCAGTGAGCAACACTGAAAAGGGGTGAAGTAAATAAATGCTTCCTCCTGAGTCTACCTCTGTCTCTGCTTTCACGGACATCGTCCTCACCCTCTGCAAATACATCATTGCCTTGTTCCAACTGCACAAAACAGACTGAACAGGCCTCAGGGGCAGTGCTCATCTTGCATCTGAAAAATGTCGAGCACATCTAGACTGCAACAGAAGGCGAGAGGTAACAGAAAAAGAGGTATTTTTATTTAGCTTTACGTAGCTTAAGATCACATTAACATGCAAGTGCAAATACACATGCATCATAAACTGAGAAGTTACTCTTCTTCATAAGAAAACCTGTCATTGGTCACTTGTCTTCCTTTCCACTTGCTAATATCTCTTTCCTCAGCATCTATTTCAAACATGCTTGTCACTCCAGTATCCCAGCACAAATGCATCATGCAAAGAACCTAATCCTGATCGTTGATGTCGTTGGTGTGGCAGAAGCTGGGCTGCTGGAAAAGGCAGTCTAATCTTGAGGTAAGATCTGTCCATAATGATTCCTATTTTTTTTGCCACACATCTTCAGAGCAGTGGCAGACTGGGCCTTCAGACTTGAAGATCTGGGGATGCTGGAAGAAGCTGGCACACAGCTCCTGTCACTGGGGATATTACGCTCTTGCAGAGCTACACTCTGACTCAGTGCCCTTGCGGCCCCCATTCACAGAGGCAGAGCCTTCCTGGAAAACAGACATTACAGCCCTGCACATTTCTCCCAGCTGAGCTCATGAACATGTGCAATCACATGAACATGTTCCATCACACGTGGAGAGCAGTAGCCTTTCTCCTGTCAAGGGCAGAATAACCCTGATGACGGCAGTGTTTGCAGACTTGGGGAGAGGTGCTCGAACTCTTCAGATGCTGCAGCATCACACAAATTAGAAACACAAATGATCACAGTGACTGCTGTTCGGTTAAATATTCTCTTTCTTCACATCCACTATAAAATCACTTCCCAAAATCACTTCTTTTATCAAGTGTTTCCCTAAGGAAATATTTCTTATTGCCCACATCAGTATCCACTGTAGTGGATTTAAGAATTTCAAAGGCCTTGATGTTCATTATTAGCATCTGCTTGGGTAGTTGTTCTGTTAATCATACAAGTTTTCAGGGGTGATTCATTTGCAAGGCCCTCTGTCTCCTGGCTAGTGAATTTATTTCCCATCAGAATATTCTGCACCAGCTTCTAGAAGGCATCACTGGATTGTCACTGTTTGTGGCAGAGAACTGTTTTATTCGTAACTAGAGTGTTTACTTGAAATCATTAGGCTTTTTCCATCTATCCTACACCATTACCTCGCAAGTCCTAACTACTTGTGAAATGCTGGCATGAGCAAACCATCCACACTGCTTATTGGATCATCATGAAGCATTGAAAATAGAGAAGAAAGTCACAAACACTTTACATAATGCAAACATCACATTTTTCCACATTTCAAACAAAGAAATACCTCAGAGATTTATGAAAATGTACACTTATTTTCTTTATAAGCTTATGTTTACGAAACAAATTGGATTTGTGCCTACACTTTCTCAAAAACAAAGTTTTATGAGTTACAGTGCTTCTATTCTGAAAATTAGTATGTCTGGTAACTATACATACTTAATAATACACAGTATGACAAATACCTAACTCTTGAATAGTTTCACATCATGTTCATAATGTGTTCACATATTCGTGCACCTATCTTCATCAGCAAGAAGGCCTCGCCACAGAGGGCTTGACCTGAATGCTGAACACTCCTGGCTGCCCCTGAACTCCCACAGTTGCAGGTGCTCAACATCTCCCTGAAGTGAGATCTGCACCTGCATGTAGCATTTTAACAAAACAAATGCATGCGCAACAAGGCATCAAAGATGACCTATATACAGGCAAGCACACGCTGAGGAAAACTGTAGGAAAGGAAAATTGTATTAAACTAAACACACAAATGCATACTTACTACTCAAACTAAAAGTATACATTAAGAGTTTTCCCATTTCTTGTGATTCTTCTGCATGCTTTCTCCTATAGTCTAAGGCAAAAAAATGGGCTGGATGACAGGGCAGCCGGTTGGTTACAAAAGGGCCACCAAGCTGTATTTAGCTCAGAGCCTTCCGCACCCCATATCCCGGGTAAAGATGTTTCTGCAGAAAGTGGCTCATGACTGAACAAGGCGCAACCCATCTTAACTTGGGAATGTACAAGCAGATGGCCACTGCAGTTAGATTCTTCTGATGACTTTTTAAAATGTTGGTTCTTAAGGCTCACTTGACTAGGGAGAGAGCCCCTCTCAGCTGTCTGAAGGGGAGAAGGTGGCTAACTATTCCAAAAATGCAACGCCTGTTCCTCACGACAATCAGTTACGCCCAGAGTATCGAAATACATATGAAGGACTTAACTTACACTTACAGACTCTCAGAAGTGTAGAGAGGCCTGAGAAGTTCCTCTATATTTCTTAAATCTATCAGCTTCAACTGATTCCAAGAAAAATCTTATCAAAATCAGATCTTATTTCCACCCTCATATATTTCCACCTTCATTCACAATGTATAGAAAAACAAGGTATAAAGATATAAATGCAATTAACCTCATTTCACCTACCTATTCTGGGAAACTGAAGTTGTCTATGGAGCTGAACATATTAAAATTAATGGATGCCTATGTGGCTTTAGTCTTTTAAAACTTAAGTTGTTCTTAAATACTAAATGATTTATTTACTTAATTCTTTATATAAATTGCTCGCTGGTAGGTACTCAAAAACGAAGCTTTAAAATTAAGGAATCTGATGATCTGTTCCATATGAAACATTCCACCTGAAGAATGTGTTCACTGTGTATCACGAATGTTGTCACAACAGAGTTTCTAACTCAGCTAAAATTTGCAGAATGTGCATCCTTATGTTTTATGGTGGTGGTTTTGGTAGCTTTTTTTTCTTTAGGTTTTTTGGGGACTTTTTTACATTATCACTTAAGTTACATAGATCTTCCAAATTATTCTTTCATATTTCCGTATTCAGATTTTACTGAACATGTTAAAATCAAATATGAAACTGCAATTGTATTTTATGTAACTGGGCAAAATGCACCAACATCTTTAACACTAAGAAAAAAAATTCATTAAATAAGAAAATAGATGCAGTGTATTGAATACCTAGCCTCAACTATATTTTGCACTTGTGTAAAAAACAAGCTCTAAAGAAAGTTTAACCCTTCATGAAAGACAGACTGAACAGTGATTTGGTTTTCCTCCACGGCACCTCATTTAGAGAAAAAAAAAAAAATCTATTCACAGAAGTGTAGCTTGACATATTTGGGGAAACTTTTTTTCCCTGCAGTACTGCTTTTTGCACAATTTTTCAGACAGAGCAAGAGGGAAGCAGAGAGAATTCCATTTGTGTGCCTGGTGATTTACTGCACTTCACGGACTCAGAAACACCATTTCATAGCTTTATTTCTCTCATGAGCAAGGTTCATCTTCAGAGATGCACACCAGCTTCATCCCCCACACTCCACAGGCCTTTGACTGGATGGTACTGCAGACAGCGTTTACACAGCGACCAACCAGCACTGAATCTCTTAGCATTATGCAGTAATTCCTATGTTTGTCAATAACCAAAAAGACTCCCTTGATCCATTGATTGCACCTTGGATTCCTCCCTCTCCTTGAAACTGAAAGCTGATGACCCTCATTTTAGAAGGAAAGGGGTTTTTAATGTCTGTTCCGACACAATACTGCTGAATTACCGTGAAAAGATCACAAATCACAGTTGAATGACAGGCAGATTTGGACCCAACAGCTCATACCGATGGAAATCAAATCAGCTGAGGGAAGAGGAAAGACATTGGAGAGGAATATCTGTAAAAAGAGTTTTGAAAAAATACAGAAGAGTAGGAAAAAAAAAAAAAAAACAAGCACACATGCAAAAGTATAAATTAGGGGAATTTCTACCATTTTTCTTTTTTCAACAGCTCCGTTATATCATCTCTAGTGAAAGGATATTTGTAATTTATTCATAAAATTCTCAAGGAGAAAATCTCAACACACATTTCATTAACTAGATGCAATTTCAATAACTTACAATTAAGAACTACTCATTCTTTTCAAATATATTGATTTACTTCTTTACTTCAAAATCCATTCTACATGAAGAGTCAAGCTAACCAGTAAATCAGTTAAGATAAAACAACCAATCAAATAAACAAACAAACAAAAAACCCAGAAAACAAAACTGATTGCAAAACCACAATTTCTTATAGCAAAAGTGAGGTTTCAAAGGAAGGAGAAAAAATTTTGGAGGGATTGTGGAATGATGCCCCCTCATAAAAAGAAACAGAAGGACTGAAGTACCTTACGGCTGACATTTCATCAGGCAGCATGTAACTTGGTTAGTTCCACAAAAGCAAACTGCAT
This sequence comes from Patagioenas fasciata, assembly GCF_037038585.1. Lineage (NCBI taxonomy): Eukaryota > Metazoa > Chordata > Aves > Columbiformes > Columbidae > Patagioenas > Patagioenas fasciata. The sequence goes on along the minus strand of NC_092521.1, from coordinate 70,450,061 downwards.
TCTTATATTCTGAAAACCTAAGCTCTTCATTAAACTCATTCAGAGGGGTGATTACAAATAACCGGTTGTAGGCACTAGCTGCATTCACCAAAATGGAAAATTTGCAGATGTTTGATAAACACACAGATGTAATTATCACTTCAGATTTTTCAGCTATAGCTGAAGAAATTCTTTACTCTCTCAGCAATGCAGCCACAAACACAAAATAGCTATGATATTCCTTGGATACTGACCTCCAGCTGTTTGATCATCCACTACAAAAAAAAAAATGCTGTTTTGAATAAACATACTTGATATTTAAAAAAAAATCTTTTCTTGTTTATCTCACTCAAAGAACACAAAAGATAATCTGATCCCCTTTGTTCTTAGATTTCTTGCAGTAGCATAACAAGGCAAAAGGGAACCAAGACAAACTAAAGTAATTCAGTTGGCTCGCCCTTTGTCCTGCATCTCAGAACATCCCTTTGCTGAAGTACAGGCTGAATTCTGTCTTTTCTGAGAGCATTATTGAGACCTCAAGATTATTATACACAAAGGGTACATATTAGCAGCTCCAAGTCAGTTCGCACAGGGCATACCACACTGTTTCTAAATGACAGAATTTAGACTTCATGGGGAACATTGCAAGCAGTATTGAGAAAAGTCATAATTTTTAAACTTTTACACCTCTAAAGTCTAGCTATTACAAAGTAAATCCAGTGGTTTCTTAACTTTTCCCCTATATTTCTGTTACAATAGAAATTATAATGCAAAGCTACATCATAAAGCATTTCTATTTTTGTGCTTCGCTACACATGCAAAATACGTTTTTCCCTTGTCTTTACCAGAGGTGACACCTTAGGGCTCAAACACACAGTCAAGTCACCATGGGTCCTATGAACACTAAAAATAGCTGATGGGCATCCTCTAGTACCAGGGAAAATGCAAAGTAAGGCAACTCTGGTGAAACACCTGTTATTCAGTCAACTACCCTTGCATTTGCCCAGAGCTAAGAACACACGGAAAGAAATGCAGAAATGTCATAACTCAATCCCCAGTTTGAATGTTTGGCCTTGACAGTGCGACTATCAGACAACTCCATGTTAAACGGAATCAGAGATGAAGGAAAGAGGGAAATATCTCTATCCCGGCCCCTCACCTGAAACTCCATCATCAAACAGGTTGGGGTCTCTGTAGCTACAGCACTTCTCTACTGCTTAAATTAAATGTTAGGGACAAAAGCAGAAATCTGTAGCCTGTGCCTAAGGCAGAGAAGGATGACAACACCTGCCTGCACAAGAACTTCTTCCCTACCCCTGGGCTCAAGCACAGGCTGGGACCCTGCTAGGGGTTCAGAAAAGCAAAGGCTGAAGAGGAATCTGCCTTGTCTCAGTGAGTCTTTCTTCATGGATACATATAAACACACAGCCAATATTGTCTTTTATATTCCCTTGTTATAAATCCAACTAAATCACATTTAGACATGTACAATCTCGCTCTGATGTACTTTCCTCACAGGGCCATCTACCACGTCTGGATTCCTAGCATGTCTTCCCAGGGACACAGCTGAGCTCTCCAAAGGTAACAATCAGTACACTACTCAAAATGAAACTTCCCTACACCATTTCAAAAACACCTACTAAGCAGTTCATGTCTTCTCTGCTTTGCATCTCCTCCTTTCCTTTGGCCAACAAGACAGACGGTATAAAACAGCAGTAAAAAGTTACAGCAACAGTTGAAAACCCAATGAAAACTTTAACAGTTAAGTACCCTTTCTTTGGCAGGCTTAAGAATGAAACTGGCAGCAGTGCCACATTTTCAATGAAAAATGTACGACTTGGGATAGACACGTTCAGTTGCCAAGGAAATATATGTGTCTATATGAAAAGATGTATAAGAGTAGACTGAACAGCTGCCAGCTCCACCATGTACGTGAAAGCCATAGTTTAGATTTTTTTAATATTTTTATTAAGACAAAAATAATAATAATAATAATAATAATAATAATAATAATAATAATAATAATAATAATAATAATAACCACAAAATGCATGCCAGCATTATCTGTTACATGCTAAAGCTTTCAAGTGACCTTTACTTTCAGATGTTAATTATGCATCAGACAACAGAGGCTTCCAAGTTCCTGCTAAGACAAAGCAAATCAATATAGTTACTTTCCCCAAGAAATAACAGGCTTACTTTACAACAACGTAAGTCTGTTGACAGCACTGCATACTAAACTCTGAAATAATCCACTTGAAGTAGCTGTTTCTCCAGTACTGTTGGCTTAAGAGTTAGACAATAATTGCGCCTGATGAATACAGGATACCCAGCTGTTCCCAGGATGAAACTATTTGCTGACACTGAAGATCATGAGATTATTATTGTTTATCAAGTGTCAATGAGATAAAAATGTAATTTATGCAAATATCGCACATCTCTCCCAAGGTATTTACAGTACACATTAGAAAGATAATACAGTTTATCACGCCACAGCAAGTAATCAGATAAACTCACTTCAAATCAGGATCTTTTCCTTGGGAATCACTGTTCTGACGACGCAGAGAGATCAGTTTTGCAAATCACACTTCTCTTGAACCAAAGGAACTACCTTTATTTTCTAAAGTCATTGCTGAGTCTCTATTTTATGAAAGCTTTTGGATTAAGGAAGTATAGAGTAGACATGGAAATTCCTAATTCCAAAATCATTTGGTAGGCTGCAGCAAACAGCATATTCAAATCCTCTATCTGTAAGCTAAGGATAGGATTGGTAGCAATGTCTTTATGCTAAAAATACCATTTATGAAATTCAAGGTCTATTTGTTGCTTTGCTGATCTGGTATCTTTTTGCTTCCAAGATTATGTGCATTTCCCTGGCAGCAATGTTCTGTTAAGCAGAAAAATATATTGCAACTACAAACTAAGGTAGCCTTGGATTAACATTGTGAGAAAGTGACAATATTGACTGGCAATATGGACTGTGCATGTTAAATACAAGCCTTGAGAGAATCCTTATGACATCACTTGTATACGCTTTCATTTACTGAAGTCTGTGCGTGTTTGTCAAATACACAGTTCTATAATCAATCATATTACAGTATTTTATGTCAACCATTGCATTAATCATATGTTGTGCCAACCACCTTTTCTTACTGCTAACTCCACATAATACACACAGCTATTGATATTTGATTTCTAATTATTTTTTAGCAATATGCCTACTTATTTTAGCTACTGTTCCAGACTGTTCTGAAAAGGAAGGTAGTCTTGAATTAATTTGTTGATTCATAATAAGCAGGTATTCCTCCTTACTGCTCATCACGCTCTTTCTTTAGTTGCTCACACAGTATTAGTCTAAGTCAAAACTATCAAGATGGTGTACAACAAGCTCAGAGTCTTGACATTTCCTTCTTTCTTCAGAGTCTGCTTTAGATTGTCATTGAAGCATGAAGCTGTAAGCAGAGCATCTCTCCCATGGCCAACAGCCACTGTAGCAACACACAGTAAAGTTGCCTGGGGCTGGCACGGGTGCTGTTCCCTGGGCTCACAGGAACGTTCCCCTAATGGAGTCATGATGAGCACACCCAAAGTATCCTGAAGTTCGACAGACCCAGAATAATCTCTAGGATCTTCCTTATCAGAAATTACTCTTCAGAGCAGAATCAATGAAGGTTTTGACTTTCTGCTTCATGAAACAAGAAGTCTGCTAAGAAACATCCTTCCACATCTTTTGTCTGTTCTTGAAGATAAGGCAAAAATTTGTATTTTAATCTGGTGTGCCCCACAACGTGCCAGCACTATATTTTTTCCCTGATAGACTTGTTTGGTTATTCTCCCATATCCTCTGAACTTGAGACAACAAAAATTTTGCACAGATAATCCTCCTCTCAGATGCTTCTTAACTGATCTTTTTTTTTCCCCACAGGAATGTGACAATTCCCAGTAACTATTTCAGATAACTGGTGAGGAATATTCAAGTGATAAACATGGGTTCAAACCAAATATTGCTTTAATATTCGCCTTGGAGAAAAAAAAAAAAAATCCGTAACTTGGTCGATGACAGATGAGAACAACACAAAATTTAGTTTTCAGAAAAAACCCACATTTTTAATTTGCCATTTCTGGTGGGAAATTTTTTCATTTTGTGCTGTTTCCCTAAGATCTCACTTCCTGTTTTAATTAAAATTTCATTTTGAAACATCAAAATTCTTTGCAATTTTATCATCCTTTCTAAAGAACTGCAGCTCCTAGAAAGAACATGGTCATGAGCACAGCTGCAAACAGCAACGTCAGAACCTGCTAAACATGAAGGTCTTCACAAGTTTCTGTTACATGAGCTGCCAAGCAGATCTTCATTAGCAATTTCATTTTTAGCTGTGCAGTCTCACCCCACAGTAAGATGGTTTACTCTTCCATGAAAACATATCTACTGCTGAAAATGAGGTATACTACACAGCCAGTGCTATGATGTCATTGCTTTTTATTGAAATGGCTATTATTTGAGGAGCAGCATCTGCTTTTCATGAAGTTCCAACCTGTTCGGGAATCTACTAACCAGATGTTCTCAAAATGGCAAGTTAAATAGACAACTCCTACAGAATTCAGAATCATACCCTCCGGGTTTTTTTCTTCCATTCTCCTCCAACGCAGATAGATGTACTCTGAGCACTACCTTCTGGACATCTATGGCAAAGATGTGTTTTACATCCATTTTCAGTGGTGCTTAAGCAACCTTGCTTGGCAAAATTGAAGCAACACTCTTCTTAGGACCAAAAGCTTGGGACCTTTTCCTAAAAGCACGTTTCTGATGAAGATCAGCAAGGAACAACTCTTTTCCTATGAAGCAGACAAAACAAAGAGGGTTGCATTCAGCCCCTTTTTGCTCAATTGTCAGGTGTTTGGATACCTGCCTGAAAGAGATCAATTCTCTTTTCTGTCTAAAGAGACTCTTCCCTCTTTACTACTTCCTCCATCTACAGCTAGGAAGACAGTTTTCTTTCACAGTCGAAGTTGTTCTTTTGCATGCTGAGTATTTAAACAATTAAATCAGAGTGAGGAGCAACCTCCAGCCTAGGTAAAAATTAAGTTCACTTCACATGAAGTTGTTATCAGAGCAGCAGCAAGGAACTTGGATCCTCTTCCACACAGGCTACTCTCAGGAATAAGAGTAGGCCGAACTTGCAACCTCCATGGATACGTAGGCCACCAGGCTAACTTAGAAGGAAAAAACAACAACCAACCAACCAACACAACATATACAACGCAGAGTAGGTCTGCTGAGTGTACATGCATTTAATAGAAGCAGAGGAACGACACCTAGTACAGGTTTGAGAGACCTCAAGTCCACATCTATTACTGATTATTACTGATTATTACTCAGCTCTGCCAGTCCGATGGGCTTCAAGGCTCACCCAAGCACAGATTTTTGGGGACCACAGTAGTAAAAGCAGTAATCCTACAGACTTTAGCTGCCTTGAGGATTAAAATTAACGCAATAGTTCAACATAGCAACTGCAATATTTGCTATATAAATATCAGTTCCCTTTCCAGATCTGACCTTTAGCCCATGCCTCCATTCTGTGTCTCTGTGAATGTGTCTCAACATACAAATAACAGCTTCCCTTGCTTGTCAATGCCTTATACTTGCTGGCAAACAAAAGCAAAGGGTTGCCTAGAAAGGAAAAGAGGAATGAAACCCAAAAGATAATTAACACCACCAGTGGTCAGGATGAGAAGCCACAACTTCAAACCCCTGACAGAGCCCGAGGAAACCCTGACACAGCAACATTGCCAGAACCACCAGCAGAGCCATGGTTAGTTTCCAGCTTTTCATCGGGGAAAAGGGAGCTTCAAATGCAATCTGCAGAGGGCAACAAAGGATATTCAAGTTTACAACTGCCATGGAACATTAAAGAAACCCACAGAAGTTATGAGGGTGCCCGTTGTACCAAAAGACAAATACAGAACAGATCCAGGAGGGGGATGTCACTTCTATGGGCTGCTCCTGCTCCACAGAGCAGAACATCACAGGGAAACAGGCAGCCAAGGGACACAAGGTAGGAGACTTGGAGGTGGCTGGGTGTGAGACAGGAGTGTTTCTGGAGGCTTTGTCCAGTTACACCTAAAGGGATCCTTCACCCGCTATGACACACCTGCCCAAATCACTCAGCTTCATCTTTGTGCAAATGCACATTTTCTGCTGAAGAGGTAACACCCCAAAGCCTGTTTCAGATGAAGCAGGTTTGGTGCCAGTATGTACACATGGGTGTAGCAGATGTATCCTGTGTATAGCAGAGCATACAGGAAACCAAAATCCCTGATCCTTTCTACCACTGCACCGCTGGCTTCCTCCATCTTCAAATCAAACCGTGCAGGGTGGGATTTTTCAAAATCACTTGATACATTGGTTTGACTCTGGTGCCACTGAAACAATCAATAAACTCCTCTGGTTGTTATGAAAGCACAGTTACATCAACATTGTTTATCCCACCCAGAATTTCCTGCTACCTCATTTTATCTGTGAGTAATAAACAATTATCAACAGTCTCCCACTTCTCAGTAGGCTGAGATGTGCTATTAACAAGTTACCCAAACATCCCTGTCTGGAAAGAAGTGAAAGAGAAGGAACTGTCTGGCAGTAGGAATATCCATCTTTTTCCACAAAGGACTCCGTGTATGAGCAAAAATGTTTAACTATTTTTTTTAGTAAAATACTTCGAATATGAGGGGAAAAAATAGTTTTAAAGATATAAATCAGTCAAGAGTCTTGCTCAAAATGTATGCAAACAGTAAATGAAAAGAGTAAGTTTCTTATCAAACATAGCACCA